>NC_039262.1:18680787-18999251 GCF_003368295.1 Carassius auratus
CACAGTTTGAGACCTTTGGGCTACGTTATTAAGCATATTTGGATGTTTATGTGCCAAGATCACTATCCTTCATGGTGTGGTCTTTCTTTTTATCCTTGGTTTGTTTGCTTGAGAGCGAGGCCTGCTGGGAAGAAGCGTTGTGGCAGCATTTGTTCAGCTGTGCCTCGGTAGGATCGTATAGCTTTGGCTGTGATCTTCTTCGGGGATGGCAGGAGCCCCTTTCTGGGTGCGGGCTTCAATTTCAGACCCTCAGCACATTGCCTTGCAATTGTTTCCTATCGCAATATATTGTGGCAAAATGAACGATTTCATGAGCAGAGGGTAGTTTTTTTGTTGGCGCTGCACAACATCGGTCGGTTTCATTCAGTGTGGCAACAGTTCGATCTTGTATTCAGTATCACAGTCAATCTTAAAAAGCTGTTACCACTTCTTCTTTTTTTTTTACCCAAACATATCAAGATGACAACGGCATAGAGCCAGTCCATTGTCTCTAGGGTGTATAGACTTACCAACACCATGCTATAACAACCGGCTTCAAAGAGCAGCACTGTTGCAGGCGACCTAGCATGACATTGTTCTGTCAAACAGATTGTCCTGCATGTGGAAATGCTTGGATAAGAGAGTACATGTAGCGTCCTGAAATGTATTCCTGCTGGGCTTGCATTCAAAACACGCCGATTAGGCAAAAACTGATTTAAAATGCTTAGTAAATTATGAGTTTACTGCTCAAAACAAAGACTTTAAAAAGAAAATACAATTGGCACATTTGCTCCAAACATTATTACACTGGCTTGCATTCAAACAACCTTGATGCTTTTGGTTTTTGATATTGGATAATCAGCTGATGCTGCTTGATTTGCTATACAAGCAAAAGTCACAAGTCTGATTGTTATTTTTATTTTTTTTTACTTTTATTTTTTCTCATTCCCCCTGTAAGTGGTGTACTTTAATTAATGTGATTGGCTAGAAAAGCCAGGGTCACTGTGACATGATGGATTCGGACTGTTTTTGCTCCGAACCCCTAGCCCAACTGACGATAACACAAATTATAACTGCGAGGGTCAAGCACTTTCCTTTCACACACATAAAACAGTTACTCAGGAAAGGCAAGCCTGCTGCTAGACAAAATCCAAAATCAAGGCTCTTATAAACAAGTCCTTTAAAATAGTAATAAAATCATATTCTTTACTTTTGAGCTTTTGTAACTACTGTGAGGGTGAAAAGTACCCAGAAACACTCTCTCTGATGCTTTTTCATATGCTGTGATGTCAAAAAGCCTTCGATGTTGTTCAAACTTCAGGGAGAAAACTGACTAACAGAAACAGAAGAAGCTCCCAGCCTACGCAAGTCTGTAAACAAACCGAGTGATCTGCCTTGAGTGTGATTTGACATTGATCAATATAACTGGACATGTGTCCTTAAAATTCACTGGCATTCCAGGTCTTCTCAAATACAAGATGTGAATCTAAGTTTCTGCTCATCAAGAGTCTGAAATTATTTCTAGTAGCATAGGAACTACAGCAGACAAACACTGATTTAGCTGCACATTAAGCCAGACATGTGCATTGTGGACTCAGAAAAGCAAGGTGCTTGACATTTTCTTTTATATGAAGCAAACATTGCCACAGAGCACATTCTGTATCCCATTATAAACATGAATGCATATATACATAAATTATATGATATGTGTAAGTGTCAATGTGCAAGTGTATTTTCATAAAAACAATCATCCGTCACTCTTTTTCTCTCTCCTCTCTCATTTGCATGAAACTAATATATACAATTGTGATTTAACCAATTAATAATACCATTAAGAGATCTGACATCCAACAGATACATTATTAATTTATATGGTAAAATTATTATAAATATATAAATGAAAGCATTTATTATTGTCATAGCAGCGTTGTTGTAGTTAACTAAAAGCAAAACTATTAATTTATTAATATTTTAATAACAATTAATTTGCATGGACATAACTGTAAATATAATATATATAATTGTAATTTAATCAGCAAAACTATTTGATGAAATTTTCTGATCAACTGACAACAATTGATAAATCATTTAAAATTAATAAAAAAAAACTACATAAATATGCATTTATCATGAACATGTTATTGTCTAATAAAATAGTTTTTGTTAATTGAAAAAGCTGAAATAATTCATGAAAAGAGAAAAGTTGTATCCACAATGTATTAAACTATAACATTTCATGTACTTTGACTAAATCTTTTAATCAGTTGACATGTTTGACATACATTACAACTATCATTATTTGACATATTAAAATATTATATAAAAATATTTGTGTACATATGGGTGTTTTTACACTCAACAAAATAAAATTATTACTATTGCTTTAATAAACCTAAGCCTACATGTAAAAAGTAAGAAGTAAAGAAATTACCAAAAACAAACCTGAAATAACAATAAAGCTAAATAAAACTATAAAAACTAGGGGGCTAAAGCACATAGCAAAACTATTAAAACTTTAACTAAACTTAAAATGAAAAAAAAAAGGCTAAAATATTGAAATACGAAATACTGATCACACACACACACACACACACACACACACACACACACACACACACACACAGTCAAGTTGTTTTATTTGCTTTTCTTTTTAGCTATTTTTCTAGCACGGAACTTACTGTAAAACACAAGCTCCAGTGTTGTGTAGACTGTGTAGACATCCATTTGTTGAGAAGTCTACTGCAAATAAGAAGTGGTGTGGAGGGTTTAGGACTTAAGAAATGTCAAAACTTCTACCTTTAACAGTACATTCGAAACCGTAAAAAGCCTCCATCTAAATGACCCGAGGCTGAGGAACACCTACACACACACACACACACACACACACACGAGGGCTTGTGTATACTGAGCTTCTTGGCTGAAAAATAACCAAAAGTTAAAGGAAATCAAAAGATGCCTTTACTGGCTTGTGGGGGAGGACGTGAAACAGTAAAGGAAAACTTTTCAAGGGACGGACCAAAAACTAGCTGCACTGAGGGAATATCACGGCACTAATGTTTATAGGGAACACCAGTAGAAGTACTAATGTTTTTGTGCACGTACTGAACCAGCCTTTTATATACCTCTTCCCTGTGGTGCCATCTTTAATCATAAAAAAGGGAAAAGAAAAGAAGAAATACAACAAAAGAACACTATATCTAGTAAAAAAAAAAAAAAAGAAAATACTACCATAGCCTAAAATGTGTTCTTTTATTAAACAGAAGAGCAGCTTTTGCTATTCCTGTTTGCATCGAATGTTATGTATACAGTTCTGTAAAATGTGATTACTCATAACAAACATATTTTATG
Source organism: Carassius auratus (assembly GCF_003368295.1). Lineage (NCBI taxonomy): Eukaryota > Metazoa > Chordata > Actinopteri > Cypriniformes > Cyprinidae > Carassius > Carassius auratus. The sequence continues at coordinate 18,684,115 of NC_039262.1, forward strand.
TTTCCTGCTGTTGACCGTTTCAAGAAAACTGTGTCTTGTATTCTATTACTACAACTAATATGTTCATCTTTCACCAAAAACCACTGCAGAAGATACCGCATTTTCCCCTTAGGGGAGGAATTAGTGAAATGTTGCTCCGTCATTCCAGCACCGTGAAGTATATCATGTGATTTACGATTCCCCGTCACACGTTTTTCAAATGAAAGGATCTCTGTCTATTCGGAAGAAATATGCCACGCAACCCCTAAAATTGTGGATGTTACTGCTGCCAAGTCACCCACATATGTATAAACGTTCTCTAATTCATTTCAGGTTTATCCCTGTTGTTTTCATTGTGCCCCAGCCTTAGCAACACAACGGAAACAATGTTTCAAATCCTTATCAAATGTTTAAGCAGGTTTTAAGGGCTTTGTAAAGTGGCAAGTGGGTGTTTGAATGACTTACAGACAATAGGAGTCACAGGTCAAATGCATCACAGGTCAACAGAGGATGAAGCCAAGAACTCATCTTCTAACTCGGTTACTTTTTTTTTTTTTTTTTGGTGCTTGTATTTTTATTTAATTTTATTTTTTCAGAACAATTGACGGAACACAATAAGGTCAAATTGCTGTTATTTTGTGCATCATTATCAGGAATCCATACATCATTTTTTTTTTTTTTTTGTATATGTGCATGTGCCTTTTTTAAGGGCCGGTCCCCATTTTTAGGGGACTATATGCTTGGGTGGAGCTGTTCTCAGAAATATCTGTTTGTACTGTTTTTAAAAAGAGCCAACCCGATCTCACGGCAATTCGGACATTTTTCACAAGGTGGCTTATTCGTACGAATTCGTACGACCACAAATTCATACGATTGTTGCCAAATCTTACGTATTTTACGAGTTGCACAATTCGTATGAATTTTTACGAATGACCTACACCTAACCCCGCCCCTAAACCTAACCGTCACTGGGGTCGTATAAAATCGTACGAGTGAGGTCGTACAAATTCGTACGAATAAGCCACCTCGTAAAATATGTACGAATTGGTCATGAGATAGCGTTGAAAGAGCCCACAAAGTGGAATCATAGGTTTAATGTATTACATTTTGTTGCAAAAACATACAAAATCATTGCATACAGTGTGCAACTTCAATTAATATATTAATATTAACCAATAAATTTATATATATTTGTTTCTTAAACATAAAAAAAAAAAAAAAATCTAAAAAGCTTACATTACTACATGAATTAACCACATGTGTTTCTTTTTCATCCCACTGTGCAATATTGACCACAGAACAAACAATATCCCTGGTTTTGATCTCAGAAGTCTGGTCAGCTTATAATGAGTAATGGAACAGGCTGTAATGTGGCTCTCTCGCTGGCATTGTGCTATTAAAGCAATTATCACCCGCCTGCTAAAGCAAGGCCTGCTTGGCCCATCAGTCTGCTTCCCAGTCAAGGCAGGTCACCTCTGCTGAGGTCACAGAGCGCTGGCCGGTGAGTAATGGCGCAATTGGTCTTCCTGCTGCTTGAGTAGAAATGCTGAGCTATGCAGTGCACCAAAAAACAGCTGCACTGACAAGACCAAAAGGACATAATTGCTGGGAAGCGGACGAGTGTGTGAGGTAGAGGAGGAGTTACCTGCAACTGCCCTTTCTGTAATTAAACACTGTCAAAAACGCTTTTATTTTCACCAGACTTTAGCACAAGAGATTAGCCTGTTAAGAAGAGCGCAGGATTGTTTTCTCTAGCCAAAAGCCGCGGCTAGCCTGCAGCCAAGATAAACCCAGCTGAGGAGAGTGACGGCTTCCTCCTGTCGCCCTGGCCATCGGGCAGAACTCGGCTCGACCGGACGCTTCTCATGTTCCACGCTGGAGGAATAATAGCAATGACTTTCTGCCCGTGTCACTTAAAGCGGCGTGATTAGAGCCGAGAAGAGCTGCGCTGGTGTCAGCGGTGCTGTTATGCCTGCAGGGCTGTAAGTGTGAGAGTTTGTGTCTCTGTGTACAGAACGAATAAAGAGCCCCATTGATAAGAACAAGTTCTTCTTGTTAACCTATCAGTTCAGCTGGCCTGAAGCCAGCGCAGGCAGTCTCGAGGCTTGTTCTCACACCGTGAGCGCTTACTCAAATGTTACTGCTTGCAAAATGAACTATTCTAATTTCACTAAGATTAAAGAAATAAATACATTTAGTTTAATGCAGAAATAATTTAGAATTTTAGATCAGTGGTTTTCAATACTTGATAAAGAGATAGAGCAGGTACTATAAATAATAAAAAAAAATATTTATATATGCTGTATATATATATATATATATATATATATATATATATATATATATATATATATATATATATATATATATATATATATATATATAATTTAAGTGATTGATGAATTACTTTTCTGGAGTTTAGTTTGCCTGTGAAAAACACAATGCGTTTTCTTATGAAAATGTGAAAAAAAAGGATCATTAAATGATTTCACGTGCTATTCCAATTTCGGTGAGATTATAAATAAATATTATAAATGCAAAATGCTGAACTTGTTACATATTTTAAATAAGTAATATATTTGCCATTCCTTCAATTGTGTTTGTTTCTGTTGCTTTATTTTCCCACGGCAACCTAGAACCTGAACAACATATAAAATTGTCACCGGGAGAAAAATCCAAAAAATCCATCTTAAGCAAACTGAACAACAAAGCATGCCACTGAGCTGATACTGTTTGAATTTGTGTGTGTGTGTGTGTGTGTGTGTGTGTGTGTTTTGCTCCAAGTATCTGTTTTTACTGTGGTTAAAACTGAGAGTGGCATGGCATTTTGACAGCACAGCACAATTAAATCTCTCTCTACAAACCACCTAATTAATCAAATGATCTCTCTCCCATTGGTGAATGTTTTAAACAGATTTGAACGTGTGTCACATCAGACAATTCGCTTTATTAAATCCAGCTCTTGTCGTGCTTCATATGTTTCAGTAGACAAACTCATTCATACTGTATTTTAAGAAAAGCTAAAGAGGATCAAGTAACATGAAAGGCGATGATAAGCCTGAATGTTTTAAGTACGCATTCGAACTGCGCAGCTATCGCTTTCATCCAGTATCTTTCAGCATTATTGAATACAATTTCATTTTTTACCTCACGCTATGTTTTTGTACTAAATATGAGAGAAGGAAACCTGGTGATGACTGATTTAAGTTTAAGCAAGCCTAGGGTCATTGTTTATAACATTTTCTTTAAATTAACCTCCATTATCACTGGCAAGTAAAAATACACATGAAATGGTGTAATGTATTATGGTATTCCCATAGCAATTTTCTTGTATGGCCGGCAGCCATATCACCCTGGAGCCCAAGACCGGTTGCCCACTGAAGCTAAGCAGGGCTGAGCCTGGTCAGTACCTGGATGGGAGACCTCCTGAGAAAACTAGGTTGCTGCTGGAAGAGGTGCTAGTGAGGCCAGCAGGGGGTGCTCACCCTGTGGTCTGTGTGGGTCCTAGCGCCCCAGTGTAGTGATGGGGACACTATACTGTCAACAAGCACCGTCCTTCGGATGAGACGTTAAACCGAGGTCCTGACTCTCTGTGGTCATTAAAAATCCCAGGATGTCTTTCGAAAAAGAGTAGAGGTGTGACCTCGGCATCCTGGCTCAATTCGCCCATTGGCCTCTGACCATCATGGCCTCCTAAGAATCCCCATATCTGCTGATTGACTTCATCACTCTGTCTCCTCTCCACCAGTAAGCTGGTGTGTGGTGGGCGTTCTGGCGCAATATGGCTGCCGTCGCATCATCCAGGTGGATGCTGCACACTGGTGGTGGATGAGGAGATACCCCCTGTCTATGTAAAGCGCTTTGAGTGTCTAGAAAAGCGCTATATAAATGTAAAAAATTATTATTATTAAATTATTATAGCAAGTAGTGGAAATCTGATGTGACAAACCGATGCATTTAACATTTCAGAAGTTCAAGAAAGCTACACGATAACAGCGTCCCTTTGGGCAAGCCACAAGATGGAAAATATCAAGAGCAATACATCTATGCATGCTAGAAACAAAGAAATCAGGGCCTTTGCCAAAGGCGTAAATGTTTCAGATCTCGAAACAGATACGGAAACCCAACTCCATTGTGAAGATTGGTAGCATTCCACAATGTAAGCCAATGCCTTTGGTAATTACATAAAGTTAGAAAGGAATAAAATATATTGAGTGTTGTTCTGTAGGCAGTGACACGCATGTCGTTCGAGTCTTAGCATTGGAGTCGTGACCTAAACTACTCGCTGAAGTATGATCACAGAATAACATAATAAATGAACTATGTCAGAATGGTAAGAACTCGTCTGGCGGGAGAATAAATATAAATGCAAATCATTCATATGGTTTTGCCGTGCCAAGAAATGTCTCGCTAAGGTCTGATTGCCAAAATGATACGTAGCGTTCAAATGTGAAACATCAAGGCAGAGGGCTGTCAAGCTTTATGTCATAATTCAGTGGTACATAATTATGGTGCAGTAGGAAAAATCTAAAGGAGTAGAGGAAACTGGTTTCATTTGAAAAATCAGGTTGCATTAAGATTATTTGTTCCACTGTGCAAATAATGAATATTTCATCAGCCTCATATTTTTCTGTCTAATGATTTAATTTGAACCTGATTTAACCAGATAACATTCATATCACATTTCATAGAGCCTATGGTCTTCACTGCATTCAGCGGCCCCCCAAAAAATATTTATACACTTAAAAAAAAATGTATGAATACCTTCGCAGTAATTAAGAAATTACCAAACCAAAAGTATTGGTGAAAAATAGCAAGCCCTTTCAAATATTTCATATATAATCTATATATATATATATATATATATATATATATATATATATATATATATATATATATATATATATATATATAATATATTTTTATATTTTTATGATATTTTTTTCAGGATCCTTTGATTATTAGAAAAAAAAATCTAAATTTATTTTAAAAATATTTTGTTTTATTTCTTAGAATTTCTTCTGTCATTTCTGTCAATCATCTTAATGCATCCATGCAGAGTAAAATCTATCTATCTGTCTGTCTGTCTGTCTGTCTATCTATCTATCTATCTATCTATCTATCTATCTATCTATCTATCTACTGTATCTTCACATCCAGCAAAAATCACCTTGGGATTAGTTGAAATGTCGTAGCCAAGAGCATTAAGAAAAGTTAAATGAATATATGTAATATCATGTGTTCACCATTTTTTATTATTAATGCATTGAAATCGAGCGCATGTGCGGCTGCAGTCTACTTATGTGTATATGTGTGTATCTAACGGATTCATTGAGGTCTCCAGCAGTGCTATAATAAAGTCTACCTCTGCGTTCAGCTTGACCCTCAGGTTTCACTCAGGTGTTGCTACCTGGCTCGCTCCGGCTTCTCTGAATAATGAACGCGAGGTTGCGATCTCTTCATCTTGAGTCGCGGTGACATGAGGACATGAACACTGCAGTCCGGCTTTCTGGTACGGCACAATTTATCTGAGGTGCCACCATCTGAAGGGAGAGAAAAAAAAAAAATGAGTTAAATGGAGGACGCAAGGCATGAATTATACAAAGGGCCCAGACACACAATGACCTTGGTTCCCTTTAATTTCTCCCTGTTCATTTCCTTTCTTCTTTTGAGAGGTAGCTAGCTAGCTAACGCACAACGTCCCCTTGTGCAATCATAAGAAAGAACAGAGGTCATTTCAGTTTCTCTGGAGTGCAGGACGATTAGCAATATGTCATTTGCAGTGTCATGCCTCAGTTGTTCGGCACTGGAGCTAAAAAGACGGAAAAGATGAGGAAAGAAAGAGTTTGTCGGAGGACCAACATGCCTCTGAGGTGCTGTGCCGCAGGAGGGGCCGGTCGATGCCGTAAATCAATAAACTTTACATCATCACTTGCTGTGGCCCCCTCGGCACAGTGAGGATCATACCATAACACACTTCCATCGTCACACTGAGTGTGTTTTTTGCAACCGTATTAACATATCCCAGCATTCCTAGTGAGTCTCGCTGGGAGACATCTAAGACTCCTCTATAAAAGTCGGCTCTGTGCATGGAACAGGAGAGAAGCAAACTGTTTTCTGCTAAACCGCAGGAAGCAGATGGAGGTACAGATTGGGATGAAGGGGGTTTTTGCCTGAGTAAAGCCATATGAAGGGAAAAAAAAAATCTTATTTGAGGATCTTTCTTACATTTCGAAGGTGTGGGCGGCGATAGCGGCGTATCGTAAACAAACCATCTTGTGAGGACGCGCAGCAAAACAGCCTCCTCCAAAAACCAGAACGTCTTAATCTCAAGCGAATCGCATTTGTCTTGTGGCAAGGGAAGTATTCGGGCAATTTAGAAAATGTAAACAACAAAACTGAAGAGCTGACAAAAAAGACTGAGTCAAGCTGTATAAACAGTGTCACGTTCACACCCTTGTTGAGACACTCTCCCTCAGTGTAAACAACGGCAGTGTAATCACGAAGCCATTACCGTAAAAGTGGAACATAACTATGCGTCAGTATTAGACTCAGCACATAAATCACTAACTTGGATGATGGGGGGTGTCTGAAGCAATAATCCCAAATCGAATTTTTAAAAGATGTAATCTGAGATTAACAGAATCATTATCCTGCCGAAGATAATTTTAGTGTGGATGGTTATCAGAAGGGCCAAGTGGCAGTTAGTCATTCAAACTCATTCTTAAGGGGGTTAAAATAGTTATTTAATCTTTACAACATCGTAAAGCCATTACCAAACTACTAGACATAAACACTTAAGTCAGCTAAACTGTTTGCCTTGTTTAAATATAATGGGAAGTAATGAGCTGGAATGATGAGTTGGATACACACATAAACATGCATACACAAATACAGAATATTAATATTAAAAGGGGCCAGTACATAATGCGTTACGAGAGACACGGTCTGTGTGGAATGAAAAAATAATAATAATAATGATCTAAAATAGAATTGCATTTCACCGCAGAGACATGAGTGCTCCAGTCACACACTTTTGTTTAGTTTGATGTTTCCATAGATGAACAATGAAACAATTCTGTGTGAATGGCATCTAAATCGTTTTGAGGTGCGGCAATGAAAGAGATATTTGTCATCCAACATGGCTGGAGGTAATTGTGTTTTTATATTGCAAGTCAATAAACAAGAAGGTTAATATTGAGTAACTAATATTTAAGACACAATATTGCATCTATTTTGAGTTCCAAATCAGTCCACCTTAGAATAACTGATTGTTTCTAATTAAACACAAAGTAGTGATATGCATAGCAAACATTAAAACGTATATTATGAATAGTATGAATGCGATCTGGATGTATTACATTTGTAAAACTGACATTGTCATGTGATCTGTCGTACCAGTGTCAGTTGCCTTGCTTCATTGTCATTCATAAATCCTATTCTTTGGCCATTCAGGTCCATACTTCAGCAACTCAAAAAAAAAAAATAATAATATTAATAATATATATATATATATATATATATATATATATATATATATATATATATATATATATATATATATATATATATATATAATATTTGTTTATATGGAAACTTTAGCCTACTGTTTTTTGAATACTATGAATTTGGACCTGCTGTTCTGTTCACATGCTGTTTTTTCACCTACTGTCCAGTAGAACAGTAGTAGGGATGAATATGATTTTGGATACAGCGCTGGTTTCACTCCTGAATGAATCAGTTGTTTTGAACAAATAGGCTGAGTGGATGATTCAATGACTTACAGCCAATTGTTTTGTTTCATTCTCCGTCTTTGTGTAAATATTTATTTATTTTTATGGTATCTCATTTTATTTATTTGTTTGGTATTATTTCCTGCTAATTTATTTCGCCAAAAAATATAATCACTCAAATAAAAATAAAAAAGGATAATAATAATAATAATAATAATAATAATAATAATAATAATAATAATAATAATAATTAAGAAAGAAAGAAAGAAAGAAAGAAATTAATTCAACGAACTGATTCAGTGAATGTTTCAATGAATTTGTAAAAAACAGAACCTGTTTATTTCCTGAATGAATCAGTGTTGTAGACTGAATCATTTCAGTAAATGACTCAGTGATGCACTCACTGCCACCTGCTGGCAGCAACGACGGAACCCATTAGAAAAGTCAGTGATATAGACAGATAAAAATAAGAATCACCCAAATTGAGAAACTTCTATTTACTATTAAGCACTGAGCAAGAAGGGCTGTAGAATTGCATCGGGACTCTTGGAAGGCCGCTCAGCCGACCGAATATTACGATTGGAACTGCTGTATAATGTTTATTTAGCTAGTAATTACCAACAGATGAACTTCAATCAAGGTCTCAGTTTAGACAAATTTTTCTATATGGTTTCTAAATATTCTCTTTGCCAAAAAAAAAAAAAAAAAAAAAAAAAAAAAAAAAAAAAATATATATATATATATATATATATATATATATATATATATATATATATATATATATATATATATATATATATATATATATATATTATTATTTATTTAATTTTTTTTCTGTGGACTGATGAATTCTAGAATTCCATCTAAAAAAAAAATATTAGAAAAAAGAAAGAAAAAAAAAGGTAAAGAGCTGTCAGTGTTTGGATTGACAGAAGCTCAGGCTGACATGTGTGTCAGACACTGACTCCTCTCTGTCTCCGCCTGTCAGTCTAACTGAAACAGATTATGTCACAATGGCTTATGCTCTTGCCAAATGACTGCTGGCACAAAGTCTGTGAAGTTCAGAGATTGTTCACAATGCCCTGAAGTATATAAATACATTTCCATCTGCACACCACACCATACATCAGCTTATGCACAAGCCTCATCACATTTCGACACATTACGAGTTACTGTTGTCTTTTAGTGATCTGAAAGGAATATGCTGACAAAGCCTCGAATGTGAATAAACTCTCTCTCTTTCATTTTCTCTCCATCATGGTAGGCTGAGCACAGGAGAGCTGTTTTGACAACAAGATTGACCATGAGTGTGTGTGCCTCATTTGCAACAAAACCGATTCGCCCATTGACTTGCATGCAAACTTTCATTTTCTCAGTGCTCATTAACTGCTCACAAGACTTGATTTTGCATTTATTAAACCTCAAAACATCCCTCCAGAGGTCATTTCTTAAGACACAAGCAGATACATGTATGAGTGAAGAATTACCTTTGGGGATATTGGATATTGGCCTGGGCCAATCATGAATAATGACTAGGGCACGCAAACCCCCTGAAGCCACTGCACCTGAGACCTTGTAGTAAGTAAGGTCAGAGTATCGAGAGATCAGGAATGTGCAGCTCAGTCCTGTCACTAAAATCATGAATAAATATTCAGATTAATACATTTTCAGTCGTACTTTACAATATTCATAAAAATAAAATAACTTTTTACACTAATTCATTCATTTACGTTTTTGGTTCAACAGTGTATACACAGTAAATACTGTCCCATGTTGCCATGCCACTTATGTTTATTGTAAGCTATCTGTGCTTGTTTTTCATTTATGGTTGATTTATGGTCAGTTGTAGGTTATGTTTTACTGGAAATATATCAAAAACCGTTGGACATTTATTATTATTATTATTATTATTATTATTATTATTATTATTATTATTATTATTATTATTATTATTATTATTATAAGTTGTTTTAACAGATTGATAAAGGTCAGAAAACTAATACTTTTTCGCTTTATATATATCGTAGAATTGCACATTTATTATAGGTCTGTTTAAATATATAAAAACAGAAAAGCATAGAATTGTTAACATTTTTGTTCTGTATAATATATATAATTTTAACCCCTGTTATTACATATTCGTAAAAAAAAAACAATAACTGTGAAAAATACAGACGCACGAATATCAAATACATTTTATAAATAAATAAACAAACGAATGAACAAGGGAGGAATAACACTTATTGACAGATTTTGTAGATATGCTAAAAATGTATATGTCTTCATACGTTTAATTTTATAGTTAGTATTTTCATGGTAAAAAAAAAATATAATAATAAATTAAATGTACAATAACATTTATTACAAATCTTTGCTTGCTTTTTTATTTAGTTTAGTACCATAATTATCAGTACCACAACTTTTGAAAAGGTAAGGAAAATACTGTACTTTTCGCACTATAAGTCGCACCTGAGTACAAGTCGCACCAGTCCAAAAATATGTCATGATGAGAAAAAAAACATATAAGTTGCACTGGACTATAAGTCGCATTTATTTATACCCAAGAACCAAGAGAAAACATTACCGTCTACAGCCGCGAGACGGCGCTCTATGTCTTCAGTGTAGACTACAGGAGCACAGAGCAGCATAGAGCGCCCTCTCACGGCTGGAGACGGTAATGTTTTCTCTTGGTTCATTTCTCTTGGTTCATGTCAAATTAATTTTGATAAATAAGTCGCACCTGACTATAAGTCGCAGGACCTGCCAAACTATGAAAAAAAGTGTGACTTACAGTCCGGAAAATACGGTAGAAGGAAAAATATTCAACATTCATACAAAAAAGACAGCACAACATGATATAACAATAACATTTTCAAAAAAAACACTCAACTAATCCTTTCTAACCTATCATTGGTACAATAACCATTTATATTTATGTGTAATATGAGCACTGTAATGTAAAATGTTACCACACAGTGTAATCATCTGATTGTAGCTCAGCACTTCCTCTGAGAACAAGAAAAGACCTAGCCGTGTGAATACAGGTCCAGTGCAGGTGACCCAGGAAGAGGCGAAACTCACCCTCCTCAGACTTGAGCTCGGCGGAGGGAAATTTGCAGCAGATGTGACTTCAAACAGCGGCGCTCCCGGCAGGATTAGGGCGCTGGATAAGACCCGTCCTCCGGCTGCCTCTCTGACCTCTGTCTCACTGTCTTTCTCCGCCAAGTCGGCAGGAAAAAACAAGGCCTCGCTTGTTGCGAGATGCTGTTTTTACAGCTTGCCGAAGCGTTCTCGCTCGGCCGACTGAAACATTGCATACTTTGACTGTCCTCTTGTGTAAAAGGCTCGGGGCTCATTGAACACTTGCTCTTTGACCGTCTTGTAAAGGTGTTGGTAAGTGCAAAGGAATTGAGGAGCTGATGAGAGAGAAAGAAAACAAAGCCCATATATTCAAAGCTGCTCACAAATCTCAAAGATTTGTTCAACAATAAAACCATCATGCGAGTCATTTCACAAAAGTCATTTAGATTTTTTTGACAGTATTGATTCAGACTAGACTAAACAGTCCAGAGAGCCACCAGAAATCGATTAAAAACACATAAACATGCAAATCCACCACACCGCATGTACTGTAAAAGTGCAATGCATGCTGGTCAGGAGCACGAGTGGGCATTTTTCTCTCTCTGTAGTACTCCGTTTATGGATCGGGTCCAGAGGGGTCAGTGAGCAAGGGCTTTGATCCAGATTTTAAGCTTTGCCTCCCAGACACCCACTGAGTGCTCAACCAGCAGAATAAATGTGACCTGAAACCTATTTCCAGTCAAATCTAACTGCAGTGGAACATTTTTATCAGATGTGATATGAGTCAAAAATATTTACTTAAGGCTGGAAAATAATACATTTTGAAACAGAACTGCTATCAGCCGCAAGGTGTTAGCATTTGCTCTGAGCTACCATATTCAGATCAAAATATTAATTGCAAAACTGCTGGTCATTGTGGGAATTATGTCAGTTGAGGAAAAGTCTTAACCCGGTTGAAAATATAAATTATTTTCACACAATAAAAATAATAATATTAATATATACTGTAGTGTCTTTAAAGATGACAGCTTATAAAATCATGCAATTGAATGCAACAGAATATCAATTTATATATTATATATTATATATATATCTTTTTTTTTTTTTTTTTTTGATATTCCATTGCATTTTATGATCTTTTTGAAGATTAAAAGTAAGATATCATCTTTGAAGAAAATGTATATTAATAATATATTTTTTATATTATTAAATATATATACATTATTATATATATATATATATATATATATATATATATATATATATATATATATATATATATATATATATATATATATATATATATATATATATATAATGTATATATGTGTGTGTGTGTGTGTGCCGAAAGTACATGAAAATCCATATTTTAACAGTACATTTTATACATTTATAGTTTCCATATATCAATTATACCTTAAAATGTTATTATTATCTTATCATTATTATTATTATTATTAATATTATTATTTTGTAAAGACAGAGAAAGAGAGAGAGAGAGAGAGAGAGAGAGAGAGAGAGAGAAAAGCGATCTTTAAAATTTGACATATGACATATTTTGGCCACAGTTCTGGAAAGGTGAGCTTTTAATTATTTACTCAACCAATCCATAAAAAGCAGTCCTTAATCAACAAAAAAAATCTTAATATCCTTTAATAAAATATATGTGTGACTCTAAAAGAGTTTCTTTTTTTTTGTATGCACAATTTGTTAAACTAATTAAATAAACAGTAAACAATCAAATAAACAAATACATAAACAGCCATAAAAAAATACAAATAAATTATTAAACATGTAAAAAATCATGTGTGTTAAGTTAAATTTTACTCTCAACAATTTTGGATTTCTGAGACATGCACAATAAAGACAATTCAATGTAGCCATTTTACCTGAACTAGAAATTACACTGTGAACATTTAACATCAACAAACTCTTAGGTGCTCTCAGCCACAAAGTGTTAGTGTGGTATCGCCTATTAAATATTTAGCACTTAAAAGTCCTGGATACTGACATACTGCAGTAGAGGTAATAAAAGTCTAAGATCAATTCAAATGTTAGCATATTATAGTATGATGTAGGTGGTCTTAAGGAAAGGGATCTGTGCAATTTTCACAGTGTGACGGCGAATATAAATCACACATGAGTTTTCGTAGCAGCCGTTTGAACACTTCAGACCAGTAAAACTCCTGTGCAATAGATCTGCATTTGTTTATTTGAGTCGCCGGCTGCTGAAGGGCCATGTGCTTCATTAAAAGCAATAAGAAAATAAAAGAAATTCACAGACTTGAATAAAAGGAGCTGTAAATTATGCCTCTGCCACCGTCATATTATGAAACTGAAAGCCGTGACAGAATACTTCAGAAAACCTTCTGCTGTGTGAGTATTGCGATTTATTCTGGTAATGAAGCGCTGGGCATGTCTCATTCTGATTTATACTAGAGAGTAGAACTAGAGAGGAGAATATTGTGAACATGAACTCTGGTATTAGCAAGGATACTGTCTACTAAATATTTAACTTAATTATATACAAAATGATTATGTGGTCACACCAATAACAATAACTATATTAGCATCTACACTCGTTTTTATTATTATAGTTATGTTGTCTTGATTTTATTGACTGATTGACTGATTTAGGTTCCAAAATTGTTCCAAAATAGTTTCAGAGTTTACAGGTTTGTTCGACATGAGAGTTAATTACAATTTTCAGTTTTGTTTGAATTCTATGAATACAAAATATGATACATGCATACATTTTTGCTATTTTGTGGTGCATTATGGGACTTTTTAGGTTGCCGTCGCAGATTCCTTACTATCACACAAGTTTTTTTTTTTTCTTTCTTTTTTTCAGTAGATGTGATTCCATGTAAAATATGGTAGCCTATCATTTTACTTCTGCATATTTTTGGGTTCAGTATATAATTCATTGTCTGTATGGCAGACAGATTTATGTTAAAATTAAATTTTGTGGACTGAGAAGGACGAAGCAGTCAATCACTGCCATTTAGAAGATAAAAATAAATAAAAAAGACATCTGGAAAGTCACTAAAAGGGCTCTTCGCAACGTGATACGATGGAGCTTGGAAACTAGGATCAATTTGTTTTCAATAAGGAGGGAGTCACTCTCATTTCTCAGTGTTCAATGATTATAATTCTCTGCCCTTCCTTGTCATTTAATCTAACGATCGCAAATTGATTGCCAAATCACTTGGGTCCTAATAAGTGTGTGGAGTTTCCCTCCCACTGGATATAGGCCGACGTCAAGCTGTCCCTTCACTGTTAGTCGGCTTCTATTTAAATATCATGTTGCGTTTACAGTAATCTGGACCTAATTAAAATGTATAGTCTGACAGAGTGCAGTATCGGCACATTCTGTGCGTCTTTCATGCCAGTGAGTGAATAGTTAATGAACGTTACGCTGCCTTGATCTTTGGAGAGAGGGAGAGAGAAGAGAAGCAGTATATGGAAGTAAGAAGGCAACAAGGCACACAAGTACACAGTATACATAGACATTTCTGTTCATATTGATTGGTTATTGCATTGCTTATTATGATCTGTAGTAAAAGTGTTGCCTGAAGGAACGGTTGAAAGGAGTTAATCAATTAATAAATGTGTTTTCCTTTATTCCGGCTCTGAGAAATAAGCATTTGCAGTCTCTGAATATTTGCTTGGAAATCTCTAAAGCTCACTTGAATTTGTTGTACATTATTAGACATGACGTTATTGGAAGAGTGTCTGAAAGCAGTTACCTTAGAAGGTGCTTTCATACAAACACGGCGCCTGTCAAGTCAATGACTAACTGGGTAGCGAGACAGCTGTCTTTGGTTTTCAAACACACGCAGAGAGAAAAAGAGAGATTCCCTTAAGTTTGCCTCAGCCACCTCGAGACAATGGAGAACATCTGGATAAAATGTTAATAACTTAATGTGAAACAGGGACTGCATTCAATTCCTGATAGGAAAGCAGGGTAAAATGAATTAATCAGGAGTTTGTGTGGGATAAAGAGCTTCTGAATTAATTCAAAAACTCAGTTCATCCATGTATCTGACATCGCCGCTTCTTTTATGAATGCTGCAAACAGATAGAATGTTGACATTTTATTAGCGAGAAACCACTTAAATTTTGACTTCAAGTTTATCTTACCTCTTTATGATAATAATAAATAAGACTTTTATGATAATTCTGCATCTCAAGGTAATTTCTCAAGGACTTTTTATATCAAAATTCAAATTCGCTCTTGCTAGTTTATATCACACAGTTCCAATTTTTTATTTATTGATTTATTTTTCAGAATTTACCTTTCGCAAAGAGCTTGATCAACAGGTGATCTGGCCAATCAGAACGCGGATATTATGTGCCGCCACTGCTATCCGCCATCTTGCCCGACAGCCACGGACGGTCTCCATAGAAATCCATGTTAAAGCGGGGTCAAAAGTATAGACTGAATTTAAACTTTAAATATAATTAAATATAAATATGTGCGGAGGGTTAAGCTGTTATTTTGTTGACTGCCACAGTAACGACAATAAGCTAAGGAAGCTTTGTGTCATTCGCTGCATGCATGGCTTTCAGTGCTTAATTTTAAATACTACGTGTGAAATAATAAAATGATATGTTAAAAAGTGTGTTTTTATCATTCTGTGGACAAAATGCTGTGAACTTAGACCCGAACAGGAGCTGTAAATCCATAATCATGTGCGCTCATCTGTTTTCAAAGCAGCTAACCCTGCGTCACTTAATGTCATCTTCCTACTCATCAAACTATGACGGGTCCTTTAATGCAAAAGGATGGTCATTGCGACACTGTAAAGTGATGAAACTATGGCGTCATGTGCATAACAAAAAAAAAAAAAAAACTAACATAAAAACTAAATAGGGTGGAGTTGGGGGTGGGCCTTATTAGTATGTTAAAGGAATAGTTCATCCAAAAATCTAAATTATGTCATTAATAACTCACCCTCATGTCATTCCAAACCCAAGAGACCTCCGTTTAGCTTCATGAACACAGTTTAAGATATTTTCGATTTAGTCCGAGGGCTCTCAGTCCCTCCATTGAATCTGTGTGTCCCTCCATTGAATCATTAATGACATAATTTAGATTTTTGGGTGAACTATCCCTTTAAGGTCAATAATTAGTTAGGTGCCATATGAATCACACACAAATTCATAAGAAAATGCCACCAAGCTAAGTAGTTGCAGTACAGATTTGGTTTGGCTCCACCCAAGCAAGAAAGGAAATCAAGTTTAAAAGACAAAAGACATAAGAAAAGACAAGGCTGAACAAATGCATGAAAAAAATAAAGTAGGCTATTTATTTATTTATTTATTTTTGGTTAACTTATACCCTTAGGGACACAAAACTAGACTAGACTGGCGATTAGTGTTTTGGCATTATTTCACTGACGATAAATGGTACAAAACTAAACATATCAGCACGAAAATCAAACTCTCATCCTTAAACAGAGAAGGGGAAGTTAAAATGCAAGTGTCATTCCACCCCAACCTGTAATCTCTTTACTCAGGACACTGTGGGAGGACCGAGAGAGAGAGAGAGAGAGAGAGAGAGAGAGAGAGAGAGAGAGAGATTCGGAGGTGTGCAGTGAACAGATCATTACCATCGCCGCTTTCCTCTGTAAACATCTCTCGGAGATAATTCGGCGAACTCTTGCGTTTTGCTTTCACGAAGTATGATGGTATATGATACGCGGTGACGTGGATGCATTTTGGGCTTTTTCGGCGAGTTTACATACTTCTGGAAAAAGTGGATTTTGCAAATGTGAATTTAATGTAAATTAAATTACGAGGGCTCAGCCGTGGAACGAGGAACAGAGAGTCGCTTCGGCAAAAAAGTAGTGAGCGCGGACACCGAGCTCTCCAAACGCTAGTGAGTATGCTGTCCGGAGGAGCGCGGGCGGAGAGCAGCTCGGAACCGATTCGGTAGAACAGTATGTAACGGGAATGGCGTTGGATGTGTGCGTCCCGACTATTCCACTGAGCGCATGAAGAACAAGAGGAGGGGGACAAGTGCTAAATGTTGTTTAATAATACACGGAGAAAATCATGTTTGATAAGGTAGGCTGATTTTGATGGCGACAGCTGCATTTATTCTGCTGGATGAGGTCAATTTACCCGTCTAACAACAGTAACAGAATTGATATCCGTATTTTAAGTTAAAAGTGTTCGTTTGTATACGAAGTTCGCAGGCATTTCGTCAGAAACTATTCTGCTGTAACTGTGGGCTTTTACTTTTCCGCAAACTGCTGCGTACGTAGGTTAGACTAAGTCAGCATTTCAATATCTCAGATAACATATTTGGGCTAAATAGTGGATAACCAAAGCGGTTTATCTGGTCAAACATCAAGCGTCATACCATCGTTTGTCTTTTACTTACGCTCGGCTCTCAGTACCAGTGATTATTCATTCACATCAACAGCAAGTTCACCTTATCCGCCTCGAAATGTCTGCTACGATTCAAACTTCCAGTGTTGTTTTGTCTTTTACTCATTTTGTTTTGTCTGCGAGCATGCGTTCTGGTTAAGACTCACTGTAAATAAATAAATAAATAAATAGTTACATTTAGCCATGGTTGTCAGACATACGTTTCAGGGATGGCGTTTGTTGCCTGCACATTTAGCAATTCTCAACCGTGTATTTTCTCAACTGATACATAGTTAGTGTCTGTAAGCACCATACAAATAAAAGGTGGAAGAATAAAAGTCCACGATGAAATCAACGTTCAGCAAAACTGGAAGTTGCATGAAGAATAGCCAATAAACATAGAGTATAGACAGAGTACAGTGTGACCAACACACACACACACAAACAACAACAAGCTATGACATAAATAATGCAAATACATTAAACAAACAGCATGACATTATCAATATTAAATAACCTTTTGCACCCGAGTTATTAGAATAGTAAGGACATGTGCATTATTTCAACAATAAATATTTAAATTAAGTATAATAAAATATTTTAATGTCTATTATAGCCTGTTGTTCGTTTGTTTTTTGTAACCAGTAACCTAACTATTTTGTAACTTTAACTCAATATTTTAGCAATAGTTTACTGTAAAAGTACATGAATTGTCTTGAATCTGTATTTTTTACTTCCAAATTTATATTTTACAGTAAAACTACATTTATTGTGTGTTAAAAAGAAATGTATTGTGTATAACGCACATGTAACAAATTAACAGGTTTTTACTATAACACTTTTACAGTTATGAACCTATTTTACACTGTAGGATACACTCTTAAAACTAAAGGTTTTTCATTGGCATTGATGGTTCCATGTAGAACACCTATAAAAACTTCTAATTGGTTATTTACTGGAAGAAAAATAATAATAAGAAAGAAAGGTTAATTAGATTAATAAATGCAGTAAGAAGAATAAGAAAAAAAATACTGTTCACTAGAGGGTTCTTTGGAGAACCAAAAAAAAAAAAAAAAAAAAAAAAGAATTTTTTTTAGAACATCTATTTTAAACATGCATAGTTTGCTGTAAACATCTTTATACTCATGATTATGCATTTTAATGTGATTTCAAATAGGATTGTGTCAGATCTAAATACCTTTATATATTAGGCCTACATTTTTCTTATTTTAAATCACATTTGTGATAGCTTGCCTCTTAGTAAAGACGAGCTTTCTCTTGCCAGGCATTGATTGTTTTAACTCTATTAACAAGGCAGATGGTATAAGCCACAAAAGCAAAAATCCAATGCAAAGGTGTTTGCTGAAGGGTCTAAATGCCAAGAAGTATGTTATTTTACAGTGATAATGAAAGCAAAAATAAATAAATAAATAAATAATACAAAAAGGGCTGAATTTTTTTGTATAAATTACATTTGTACATAAATACAAGTCTGAACAGTAGATTCAGTATTCTGAATTCTGATCAGTGTTCTGATTATGATGCTGAGACCTCAAACTAGTACAAAACCTTTTTCTTGAGGAAACAAAAAATACTGTATTGATCATTTATTTCTGACAGAGGGGCTAAATTATAATTTGACATGCAGCATTCGTCACTCTGACCTGTGTAAGACACCCCCACTCCCTCATCTCATTTGATTGTTTTTCCCCCCTGAAAGGGGACGTTTATATTCTATGATGCATAGTGAAGACTCTATAAGCCACATAGCAAACAGAAAATATTTTCTTTGGTTTTTAATGATTTTAATGATTTTTAATGATTAGCCTAAATTTTTGGGTGTGTAAAAAAAAAAACATAAAAACACATAAATGTATAAAGGTAATTAGCCTACTGCATTTTTTTTTTGTAAATCCAAACTTTCTGTATTCTAATTTGTCCTTGTTTTGAAACAGGTCTCTGGACCCAAATGTCACATTTTCCGGAAAGTGCTCGGGCTGAGGCCCATCAGCACTTGACAGCAGGCTGGGAGGTGGTCGGTGTGGCTCCGTGCTTCAGTACTCTCTCAGTCACACCCTGCTTGGGCCCTGCAGTGAATGAGAGCAGTTCTGCTATGATCTGATTCCTCAGCATGGATGGCTTGAGTGAGAGAACCCATGCACTCTAATGAAACCACCTCTCCAGTCAAGGACTAGAAATTATCAAGGGATTACTCCTCAAATTCCTGGTTTATCTGTGAATTGTACATTAGAATAATATTTTAGAGGACTTAATTTTGCTGGATTTGTTACATTTCCTTTTTACTCCCTCCAACCACTGATATTGTCTTGCCATTTCTATTCCCTCAATTTCTTTTTCACTATGGAGTTTCAAGCCGGATTTTGGAATAATGATTGGACTTCATTTCTTCGCTTTTGGTTGACAGTGTTGTTGAGCTTGCATGTGCAGTTCAGCCCCGTCTCCTCCTGTCCCAAGGAGTGCCGCTGCGATAGAACATTCGTTTACTGTAATGAGAGGAGCCTGACGTCTGTGCCTCTGGGGGTGCAAGAGGGATACAAGACCCTCTTCCTCCACAACAATCAGATCAACAATGCCGGCTTTCCATTGGAGCTACACAATGTTGCTTCTGTAGAAACTGTTCACCTATATGGAAATCAGCTGGATGAATTTCCCCTCAACCTTCCCAGGAATGTTCGAGTGCTGCACCTCCAGGAAAATAACATCCAGACTATCTCCAGGGCAGCGCTTGCCCAGCTACCCATGCTGGAGGAACTCCATCTGGATGACAACTCCATCTCAACCGTAGGGGTAGAGGAGGGTGCTTTCAGGGAGGCCATTGGTCTCAAGCTTCTTTTCCTCACCAAAAACCATCTGAGCAGCATTCCTATCGGATTACCAGCAGATCTCAAGGAGCTGCGTTTGGATGAGAATCGCATTGCTGACATTGACGAGGATGCCTTTCAGAATGTCACCACCCTGCAACGACTTTTGCTAGATGGGAACTTGCTTGAGGATGAGGGCATTGCTCCTGGAACCTTCCAGGACCTGGTCAATCTGAAAGAACTGTCCCCTGGCTCGAAATTCCCTCACCACTCCACCACCGTTGCTCCCTGGCGCATCCCTGACCAAGCTCAATCTGCAGGAAAACCAGATGGACACCATTGAAGTGACAGCCTTTGTCGGCCTTGATAAACTGGAGAAGTTAGATATCTCTAGCAACCAGCTTCAGTTTCTTCCACCGGGTGTCTTTGACGGTTTGAGAAACCTGAGGCACCTGAATGCGAGAAACAACCTCTGGAGGTGTGATTGCAACATTAAGTGGGTCATTGCATGGCTCAGGTCTCTGCCTTCTGCGATAAACGTCCGTGGGTTCACGTGCCAGAGTCCAGAAAGGGTGCGTGGCATGGTAATTCGAGAACTCACCTTAGATGCCATCGACTGCCCAGCGGGCACCGTGCTTCATCCCTGGCCAACGCATTCATATCCATCTACACTGCCACCCCGCAGAACCACCACCATCACAACGACCATCTCAAGAACCACCCGCTTCACCACCATTTCACCCACTACTTTTTACCCCGCCTCGGCCAACCCCACACCTCCATTTCCACATTTCCCTCCTGGTCCCCTGCCTCCGTACGAAGACCCCTTAAAAATCTCCTTTCATGTAGTGAACTCTACCGGCATTGATGTGAGCTGGGAATCTTACTTCACTGTGACGGCTTACAAGGTGACTTGGATCAAGATGGGGCAGAGTTTGATGAGTGACATTACTCGAGAAAGAACAGTCCCGGGATACCAACGAAGACTCAGCCTGTCAAATTTAGAACCCAGGTCTATCTACCGCATCTGTGTGTACGTTCTGGATACTCTCAACTCGTACAGACCGGGTGAGGATACTATCTGTTCTGAGGCTAAGACCAAATCCACATCCACATACTCTGAATCTGAGCAGGCTGCCCAGCAAGACAACACCTCCACACTCCTATTGGCTGGAGTGATAGGTGGAGCAGTGTTGGTGGTCTTAGTGACACTTCTAAGTTTGTTTTGCTGGCACATGCACAAGAAAAGCAGGTCTTCATCGTCCAAATGGAAATACAATCGCGGCAGGAGAAAAGATGACTATTGCGAGGCCGGCACCAAAAAGGATAACTCCATCCTGGAAATGACTGAAACGAACTTTCAGATAGTGTCACTGAACAATGAGCAGCTTTTAAAAGGGGACTTCAGAATTCAGCCCATCTACACACCTAATGGAGGGATTGGGCTCAGAGACTGTCATCTCAGTAACAATAGCATAGCGTACTGCAAGAGCAGTAATGTTCCCAGTGTGGACTTCTGCCACACATGATGCTTTTCGATGGATGCTACAACCATTTCTTCAGAGAAAATGTAGTTCAATATACTGTACAATACATGTATACATATATACATATATATATTTCCAGGTGCAGTCAACATGGTAATTTATACTGTGGACAAGTATGTGGAATTCTGCTATATTTTCTATTCTTAGTAAATATGAAATGGTTTTGTAATATGTGAGGCTCAAAGTGGTTTCGCTCAAGGACGCTGTGGATGTTTTGTATAATTGAAGCACGTTGGCTACCTGCTGCAAGTGCAGTCCACAGGTTTTGCCTTTCTACCACTTTAAGATCTTGAAAATATTGCTAACCACACAACCAAAATATGCCCTTTGTTCTGAAATACAGCTACCCCTTCACACAACAGTAGTTAAGATAACACAGTGGCCAGGAAACCAAAACACCGCTGATTAAGCTGCAGTGGAAAAAAAAAGGAGCTGAGTTTTTTCTTTTTTGGAATTGAAGTGCACTTTCTTAATGCAGCAAGAGAGCATGAGCAGTCATTCAGGAAATGAGCTTTTGTGGATATCACATTTGAAGGGAAAAGGGACCACTCTTCAACACCCTGCAGTTCTCACAAGTAGAAGCCTACGTCGGTGAATGGAGATGGTTAGAAGGGTTCCTGTGCAAGCATTTTTCAGGCATATTTGTGTATCATTTTGCCCACCAGGGGGCAGCTTGTCTCAGTACATACATAGGATAACAGCTCAAATACACCACAAGACACTCTAGCATGTTAAAATTCTGGCAAGCTTTTGTGCAGGATCCTTATTTTCAAGTAATTAGCAGTCCAAACATTAAATGAGCTAATATAATAGCTAAACCCTGTGGTAAACGTATAATATCCCGAGGGAGCTCTGTAATCTCCTTCATGTTTCTTTAATTATAATTTATAAAACATAAGAAAACGATGAAAAATGTTGACTTTGAATCTGCATTTGCCTTTTATATACTTAAATTGCCCTTTCTGAACATGTTCTGTAATTTACAAATGAGGTCAGGGTATTACACAGAGCTCCACCTCTATCCACCATCTATTTCTGTGCTCTTACACAAGTGATCAGGAACATTCTACAGCGGCATCCACATCATTGTCTAGCTTTTCCTTTTACTAACCAAAACCCCTTTTTTAATCATGCATCACATCAGGTGGGATGATGAATAGACATTTAAACAAAAGACCTCTATTCACAGAGACGAACTGGCACATGCCAAATTCTGTCTTTGAAAGAGTTTCAGATCCCCGCATGAGTGCAATTAGGACAATTTTTTTTTAATGGCACACAAGTTTTCCAGGACAGAGAGCCGAGTTTGGAATTCAGGCTTGCTGTGGAGAAGTATTTATCATGCGCTCTTACTCATAGACTTTACTTGCTTTGACAAGATTTTATTTTGCGGGCTGAGTTCAAACCCCCACTGCATAATCCCTGGTCCAAGAAAGGGAAAAAATGCAGAGGTTATTTTCGCTTGGCAGGAGGATTTAGGACTGGGACGGGGGTTTGTAGTTGGGGTGGTGGTCCTAATTGTCGGAGTTAACCCTTCAGTGCTTTCCAACTTGGCATTAAGGTTTAGACTAGATGGCTGGATACTTGTTTACATCCAAATAGTTTTTGGAATCAAACGGATATTTGATTTCTGTGACTGACACAGTTGGTGCTTGCACAGGTTAACTACCAACAACCCACAAGGTTTGTCTCTGTGGCACAAACAAAATGCTCTCTAAAAGGAAAGAAGGGCAACTGCACTTCTGTGGTCATGGAAATATTTCTCCTTAGCATCCCTACAGGCTTCTCCGACCACCCCGTCCATACTCTTCCTTGAAATCTGGAACATCCTCAGGCTCCATTTCTCATCTGAAGGCTTTTAACTGATGTGTACAACATTAAGAATTCATTTCAAATCCTGTGGCCACCCGTAACTCTTTTAACAGACTTCCTCCACACAAGTCCGGTGCGGTTGTCAGTCTCAGGTTCCCCCGAGAGGTGGCGGTTGCAGTGGCGCAGACCCAAATGTATCGCTGCATAGTTAACCCGTTAGTGAGATGAATCTGTCCCGAGCCTCTCACAGACATATTTTCAGAGAGAAGAAAGTAATGGCAGAGAAACTTATTTGTGCCACTATCCAGTACATCACTCCCTCTGTCAAAGTCCTCAGAGCTAGCTTTTGCTGGGTCGATACCATAACCATAATTGTTTCATACTGAACAGTTTTATCTATTGCCTTACCGTAACCCAGCAGTATGTCTTAATGTGGTTCATGTGAAGGATTTGACATCATTTACCGAGATTCTGTGGATTACATGTTTTGAAGGCAGGATTGAATGGAAAGCATATATTTTGAAGGGCAATTGCAAACAGAATCTTGACAGACATCAATAGATGACACTGCTAACAAGCCAAGGTCTATCCTCCAGACAAGAATGGCGTGTTATGATTCAGAGTGACTCATTGCTTCGTTCGTGTGGCGTACATTGTTCTTTATTTTCTATGGATGAGCTGAAAATCACAGTAGTGGCCCTGTAGTCAGATGGATGTATTACACAAAAGGGACCGTGAGCAATGTCTTGCGTCCATAATCCTACCCAACAGTCAATTCGTCTCTTGAAAAAGCACATTGATTTGGTTTGGAATACATTTTCTAAATGACTGTGAGGTCAGTCTGAACAAAGCACTACCACAAATGTGGCTGAATTAATCTTTGATCTTTGTGTATCCCTTTCAGTCTTTTTTTTTTTAAGAATATTGTTCATTATGATTTGAAAGGTTTTCTCACATGTGCAATTTGGTATACCGGTATATATATTCGCAATTAAAACGTATTTAATACAGACACATCAGCACATCAGTTGACAAAGTGGTTTTACATTAGGGCAAAACAAAATCTAACTGATGTTTGAATGAATCGGTTACTGTGTGATTCTAATGACAACCTGAAAACCGTGACAGGTTTAACAACAACCACAATGTTTCATGTGTTTTAGCATTTGGGTCTTTTTTCTTCACGTTTAATATGGGGAGTGATTCTGCTTTTCTCATATGGTGATTTGTTTGGTCTGTAAGCTGGGTTTTGCAAGTAGACTCCATTGGGAACCAAAGTAATTTTTGATTGCTATGTACATTTAATTTCTTTAGTTTGTTTCCACTACTAAACTGTTGTTGTTGTCCCATGTATGTGCCTTGAAATGAACTTACAATGTAAAGTCCTTGAAACCTTTAAATGTTTTTGCACAAGCTGTAAATATAGAAACCAAGCTTTTTTCTTTTTTTTTTTGAAAATAAAGGAGCCATCAGAATTGACAGATAAACTTGTCCACTACAGGCAAATATTCACTTTCTTATTTTTTTCAAAATGTGTGTGGTCCATTTTTTACATTGTTCCAGTAGATGTCCATAACTGTTGGCTAGTATGATGGTTTTTTTTTTTTTTTTTTTTTTTTTGGATTTATGATTTTACTTGCTTTGGATGGTTTATTATATATTATTTGTATCAAATGATACAGTATATATAATTTATGGATTTTAGGTTATTTTATTGAATTTAATCAATAACATTAAATATTTTCAATACAAAAAAATGTAACATTATCTCTAATAGAAAAATGTAAGAAATATATTAAATCATATGATGTGATGTCATATGATGTGATTTCAAGTTTTCCTTTACTTTTGGAGTGTTACAATCTCTTGGTGCATAAAGAAGATCTTTAATGTTGCAAAGACTAAAGTCTCAAACCCAAAGAGATATTCTTTATTAAAGTTAAGACTCTTCCATGTCCTCGTTAAACACCTTGTTTAAACACGTCCCCATGCATACGTCACAATGTGGGAAGATTTTCATAACGCCACCCAAATGTTCATGCAAAGAAAGAAGGTGTAACCTTTGATTTTCACTGTTGCCGCCAGTGACATGTGAAAGAGACGCTGTTTCGTTGTAAAAAAAAAAAAAAACACTGACTAGTAATCAGTGGTTAAGTTGTATTTACAGCAATGTTTCCAGAACAGTTTAACCCAAATATTCAGATGTGTGTAGTACATTTTATCGAGGACTGTTTCCTGATCCTGGGAGAGTAGACTAAAATATCAGCAGTTCTGACTCATAGTCTGTAAGTATGTTTACATATGTAAAGGATTTGCCACTGATGATTCAAATGTTAGTTTTGATCAGTGTAGAGCAGTTTTTCTCAATTCCAGTCCTCGCACCCTCCAGCTCTGCACATGTTGTACCTTTCTCTTATGGCTTCAGACAATGGTCTTTTTCGAATGTACAGTAAGTGCCTTGCAAAGTGGACATCTCAGGATATTCGTCCATGATTCCAGTTTGAAGCGAATGCATATGTTCCATTCAAAGTGCATTGAAGTGTGCGAGACAAATTTAAATTGTATTTATTTACAGAGGTATATGATGTCAAAATCCATGTCCGTGTGTGAAGATGTTGCGGAGTGCAAATCCATCAATGAATGTTCAGAAGTAAGGTATAGTTCAACAGATTTCCCCTGCTCAGGGAGTAGGGAGCAATGAAAACTGTGTAGGGACCATGTCAATGGGAACACAGTTAATGCACGGAGCTCACGTCCAACGAGCTGATCATCTGAATCAGGTGTGTTAACAAAGAGAGACATGCAAAATATGCAGAGCTGTGGGGCACGAGGACTGGAATTGAGAACTGCTGGTGTGAGTAGCACTTGTTGTTTGTCATTTCTCAGATCGCAAATGGAGACATGATTTTATGTTCACACGGCGCGATGCAACGCAACACGTAAAAACACAGTATAAGTCATTATAATACATACCCAGACAGCAGCATAGTGTTGCCCAAGATCCGGTGTTCTGTCGATTTTTCCTACGCTGTCAGATTTTCCTACCTCCCACCAAAACAGTGGGTAGCACAATTCCACAACAAAACTTCTACTGTAAAGTTATGGTTTATTAATGTCTACACCTACCACAACCCTAATCATACCCTTACAGTACTGCAAATACAGTAATTATGTGTTATATTCGCGGTTGTAGCTAAAAGGGATACAGTTAAATATTATTTTCTACCAATTAGATTGCGTTTTTATTAAAGTCTACACCTACCCCAGCCCTAAACCTACCCTTACAGTAATGCAGATACATTAAATATCGTTGTTTAGCATGAGACAAAGGACGCGATATTGATGTGCGCGTGCGCAGTAAACCCGCGTAGGAAAATCTGACAGGGTAGGATAAAATGTCAGGACACCGGCCCACATCTGGCCCGCGTGAAATCCATGCGGTTCAGATGTGGGCCGGATCTGGGCCGACACTTGTTGCTGTCTGGGATAATTATGTCCACACTGAATGCAACAAATGCCTCGTTTGTAAAGGGTTTTATTGTTTTGTCTTGTCGTGCCGGTGTTCTTACTGGAACATGCATCACAGTAACGCGAGGCATTTCCATCAAACGCTTGTGGCATTCAGCCAATCACAACGAACTGAATAGCTGGCCAATTAGAGCAAACCTCGCTTTAAGACAGATGAGCTTTTTAAAAAAAAAATATGTTTCAGAGAGGAAGGGCATTGAGGAGAAACAATAATGTACAGTATATGGAAAATATTCTGTTTTTTGAAACTTAAACCACATAAACATTTAATTACACCCAATACACACATACAAATAATAATAATAATAATAAAATAAATAAATATAAATATACATATACATATACATATACATATATATATATATACATATATATATATATATACATATGTAGATTTTTTTAATTCATGGAAAACTGTAAAACTGCACAAGTGAACATTTTTGACATTGTCAGTATGTTTATATTGTATGTTTCGGTGTATGTTAAAAAGGAAAAAAAAAAATATATGTGTAAATATCTACAAACACTAATGAAACAAAGATGAGCAACTGACAATTTGAAAGCTGCTGTGATTTAGACAGTTTGGATGGTAAAATCCTATCAGTAGTTGCATCTTTAAAACTTCATCCTTTCTAAAACTGTACAACCACCAGATGGACATCTTTTTGTCAAGTTACAAAGAGTCCAATTAATAAAAGTTACCCACATTATGTTCCATTGCTCTCCATCTAGGTTTTTTATTTTATTTATTTATTATGATTTTTATTTATTTGTTTATTTTTTACAAATGCAAGAATATATCTTATTTAATTGCCCTTTTGGAAAAATGTCAGATTAGTACAAGTTCAAGTTATTTGTAGTGCACGTTTAAAAACAGATCAACTGATTAAAAGACTGATCAAAGTACAAAAATATCACATATTATCAACATATAAAAACTTAAGGCAAAGTACTGACAGAAAACAAAGCCACCATACATTTTTTTTATTATTAATATATATATATATATATATATATATATATATATATATATATATATATATATATATATATATATATATATACATATATATATATATATATATATATATATATATATATATATTATTTTGTATGTGTATGTATTTTTACATCCACATATTAGGAAATAGCTGTATCAAACATTGTAAAATATTTGTTTGTAAACTCTTTAAATGGCTGGCGATACTTGTCTTGTACTGTTTTGATAAGGTTGCTTCTCATGTTTCCACCTCAAGTTAAACACTCGAGCTCTTTCTCCCGGCCAATTTTTTAATGAAAAGCACAACTTCAAGGTTATGGTCAATCCTTTGTCCCGAGAGCCGGAGATTGGCTGTGTTTCTCTGTTACACTATGATTGTGAGAACTTTTAACGGCCTTTGGTCATAAAGGTGCGGATTGTCGTCCTGAGTACCGCGGCCTCATAAAATATGGATTTTACTGCTTTGATGAATTGTACTAAGTGGCCTCAAAGATGTTCTTCCTGAAACGGGATAAATGTGTCCCACACCTACGCTTAGTTGCATTTTAAAATCATTTTAAATGTTGCCTCAGAGTCCAATAGAAGCAAAGTCAGCAAGTCTGATTCTCCTCATTGTTAAAGATACTTCTCCGTTCCATGTTTTTCCTTGAAGCAAAGAAAAGTAATCTTTGTTGCTTTCACACCGAGAGGATTCAGAAACGGATAATATGCTATTTGAAAGGAATTGCGAGGTGGTGTATTTTCTTTGAATCAAGTCTTTTCTTATTCACGGAGAAGAGCTGAAGGCTAAAATGAGTCTTCCTGTTCTCTGGGGTAATATGCCAGGTCAGTGGTCTTTTGTCTGGTTGACTTTATTGAACAGGGTCACAATTACTACGCAGAGCAGAATCCACCATCGATCGCGTATGATTGCCCTCTTTTAGTAGGAAGCCCTCCTAGGACGGTTTAGATGCAATTTTATTGGTACATGAAGAATGAGTACATGTTTTTAATCTGTCTAGACCGAAAGTCCAATGGCTCTGCTAAATCAATACATAAGCTTATTTTCATTTTGGAAATAAGTGGTATCAAACTGAGCTGAAAAATTGCACGTTTTATTTTTAGCTGCAAAGTCTGAATAAACACGATTTCTTGACAAATATCTGGGTTGTGTTGGACATTAAAATGCAAAACCATAGTTTTACCTCTTACCATGCCTGTTCTGTCGTCTTTTTAACTTGTATCACAACTTGTAAATACACTGCAGTGTTTGTGTCTGTTTTTACACTTTGTGACAGTGCATTCTGCCGGCATCACAAGCTGACGCTGATATGTAGTTTTATTTCGTACAACCCGATAAACAATCTTTGAGCAAGTTTGTCTCCCACATAAACAGGTTTTCTTTTTTTCAGTTCTTTGTATTTTTCAGCCTTTTTCTTCCCAAAATGAGAATGTCAACAAAATAGATGGATTTTTTTTTTCTTCCTCTTTAAGCAGTGGCATTTGTGATTTCTACAAAATGGACTGAAACGCCTTTTTAGCAGGACTGTCTAAAAACAGCTCTGAATTTCACATTGACAAACACGCTTTTAACTGAATGTCAGCTTGGTTAGACGTCTTTTACTCTGTGGTTCACCTCAGAACTGTGAAAACTGAGTGAAATATGCCTTAAAAAGGAATCGGAGGTTAACAAATATTAAGCAGTCAAGGTTAAATGGAAAAAGTGGGGGTGTTCAGGTGGCAAAAAGCATTGATATGTATATGTAGATGCCTTATTTGACAGCTACAGACACGTAGACGCATTTGCCATCTTGGAAATGTCAACGTATAGCTACTCAAAGAACAAATCAATGAGTTTTCCAAGATGCCACAACATTGCATAGCTTTGGATTGTAAAAATCACAAAAATGTAAATTACCAATGAAATGGGTCTTTTACAGATTAGAATGTGTTGGTTTGTGCTTTATATTACTTATTTATTTATTTATTTATTTGTGCCATAACTTTTTTTATGTCATAGCTAACACCTTAATTTTGTTGCATTGTGTTAGTTTACCGAAATCAATTGATGACGTCAATTACTCTCTCACACACACACACACACACACACACACACATATATATATATATATATATATATATATATACAGGGGTGCACATACTGTAAGTGGTCCACATGTCCGCATGCGTGGCCAAAAAAATACATTATATAAATATGTTCTGACAGCACATTTGCGTACATGGTTGACAGCTGTTAATACACAATTACCATTTTAGATCACAAACTGTACTATTTAAGTTTTATTTCCAACCTGAAAGCATAAATCTAGATTATGTCATTCCGTTTTCAGAGCACAATGAAAAACTGTGACATTCATCCACTGACACTCTTTAATCAGCAGCAGCGCTAAATCCGGAAGCACGTATACTTACTGGCCGGCAACCTGCCAAAATATTTTTTTAAGTTTGAAAACGATGAAAACGCTCTTATTTATTTATTTTTAGATGCTTTTATCCAAAGCGACTTAAAATTGGGGAATACATAGTTATTCTTCTAAAAAAGGGGAAAAAAAAGAAAGTAGTGGTAAATATTAGCATTTTACTTTTAAATTTACTATAAAATAAATGTATTTGTATTTAATACTAGGGATACCTTTTATTTTTTAATAATATTATCACACAATATTTTGTAGTTTATTTACTATTATTTTATATAAAAAAAAATAATAATCAATAAATAAATAAATAAATAAATAAAGTGGAATGATATTATAACTATTATTAATTCATAGATATATTTAATGGGTCACACTATATGCAGTGTGAGGACCAAACCAAATCTCCAGGGTGAAAATATTATGTGTATCCCTGTATATATGCATATAACTATGGTTGCAGACACTACTTCATTTGCTCCGGTTTGGCGGTTAAGCCGTTACTGTACTTATAGCGGCCAAAAGAAACAGCTGCTAAGATGATTCTATGTATATGCATCCACACCAAAAACAAACTTATTTATGAATTATGGTTTATGTACACAAATTAGTGTGGGGAAATTCATAAACTGGACTATAGCTTTAGAGTACTAAGTAATTTTCCTAAAAAAAAAAAAAAAAAAAAAGACATTTAGTACTCTCTTTTCTACAACTGAATTAGTAGTTGATTTGGCACACCATTTGATATGTGACAAATCACCCCCCCTTCAACAAAAAAAAAAAAATATATATATATATATATATATATATATAATACAAAAAAAATCTAACAATGGTAGAATAAAGAAAAATTGTAGAATAAGGTTTTGCAATAAATGTTCGGGTTTTTTTATTTATTTTTTTTATTGGTTGAACGATTCAATGACAATACGTCACACTCCAGTGATTCCTTTTGCATTAGTATAAACAAGGATGAATGATGCTTTTTATTCAAAGCAGTTTTATCTTCTTTTTGTTGCTGATAGTAAATTAAGCAAGAAAGGTTAATCCCCACTCATGATTGTCCTAATGGTACATTCACAAGGAGTTTAATCAAGAATCATCATGGACAATTAATGCAGCACGGATCATTTCGAGTGATTTCATTTCACCCTGTAGAATATTGCGTTTCACCTCTAATGAGCTGCTAATTCTAGACCTGCTAGTCGACTTTCTTTGCTATACTGATTAAACAGGAAACAACTCCCTCATTGTGGGTCTCCAGGTGCTGCAATTAAAATATCTACTGCCAGTTTAAACATTTAAAGCTGCAGTCCGTAAGTTTTGCCTCTTTGTCACCATCTCTGTTTAAAAACCTGCAATTGCAGCTTTTTGAGGAATTGTCTTCCTTGTGTTGTTTGTGAGCTGGCACATCTCCAGTGTGGTTAAATCTTATGTTTTTGGTGTGAATATTTACTGTACTTTACAATAGAAAGGTTTCTAGCCTACGTCTTGGAATATATGACCCAAATAATAATTTTCACAGTATATTGTAATCTAAGCAAGTAAGTAACAAGTCTGCCACATTTGTTCTGATCTACTGAGGAAAAACGCATTACAACAAATCGCGCAACCAATCGTGATTTAATCTAAAATTGCTCATATAACAGCAAACCGTGGGAATTATTATTATTATACTTTATTCTCAAATTATTAATGTTAACAACATCAGCACTGCTTGACTGTGAGTATGTAGTAGAAATTTAAAATGTAAAATTTAAATTTCTGTACAGTCTAATCTCTAATTGTCATACCAATCAAATTAGGATCTAGAAAAAATCTTATCGTAATTAAACCAGAAAAATGTAAAGTAAATGAACAAAAACAATTTTTAAAGTTTGGGCTCATAAATATTAGATCACTCACACCAAAAGCAGTTATTGTAAATGAAATGATCACAGATAATAGTTTTGATTTACTCTGCTTGACTGAAACCTGGCTAAAACCAAATGATTATTTTGGTCTAAATGAGTCTACTCCACCAAACTACTGTTATAAACATGAGCCCCGTCAGACTGGTCGTGGCGGGGGTGTTGCAACAATATATAGTGATATTCTCAATGTTACCCAGAAAACAGGATACAGGTTTAACTCTTTTGAAATACTTCTGCTAAATGTTACTCTGTCAGACATGCAAAAGAAATCTAATGTATCTCTTGCTCTGGCTACTGTGTATAGACCACCAGGGCCGTATACAGAATTCCTAAAAGAATTTGCAGATTTCCTCTCAGACCTTCTAGTTACAGTTGATAAGGCGCTAATCATGGGAGATTTTAATATTCACGTTGATAATGCAAATGATACATTAGGACTTGCGTTTACTGACCTAATAAACTCCTTTGGAGTAAAGCAAAATGCCACTCATCGCTTTAATCATACACTAGATTTAATTATATCGCATGGAATCGATATTACTGCTATAGATATTGTACCTCAAAGTGATGATATTACAGACCATTTCCTTGTATCATGCATGCTGCGTATAACTGATATTAACTATATGTCGCAGCGATACCGTCTGGGCAGAACTATTGTTCCAGCCACTAAAAAAAGATTCGCAAATAACCTGCCAGATCTATCTCAACTGCTATTTGTACCCAAAAATACACATGAATTAGACGAAATTACTGACAACATGGGCACTATTTTCTCTAATACATTAGAAGCTGTTGCCCCGATCAAATTGAAAAAAGTTAGAGAAAAACGTACTGTACCATGGTACAACAGTAATACTCACTCTCACGAAAGTAACTCGTAGTCTTGAACGCAAATGGAGAAAAACTAACTTGGAAGTTTTTAGAATTGCATGGAAAAACAGTATGTCCAGCTATAGACAGGCTCTAAAAACTGCTAGGGCAGAGCATATACACAAACTCATTGAAAACAACCAAAACAATCCAAGGTTTTTATTTAGCACAGTGGCTAAGTTAACAAATTACCAGACGCCACCTGATTCAAATATTCCACCAACGTTAAATAGTAATGACTTTATGAATTTCTTCACTGATAAAATAGATAACATTAGAAATACAATAGCGAATGTAGATTCTACAGCGTCTAACACTTCAGTTTCATCCATCGCACCCAAAGATAAACTGCAGTGCTTTACAACCATAGGACACGAAGAACTAAATAAACTTATCACTGTATCTAAACCAACAACATGTTTATTAGATCCTGTACCCACTAAATTACTGAAAGAGCTGTTACCTGTAGCAGAAGAACCGCTTCTCAATATCATTAACTCGTCGTTATCTTTAGGTCACGTCCCAAAACCATTCAAGCTGGCGGTTATCAAACCTCTTATTAAGAAACCAAAACTAGATCCTAGTGTACTGGCAAATTATAGGCCTATTTCAAATCTTCCATTTATGTCTAAAATTTTAGAAAAAGTTGTGTCTGCTCAATTGAGCACCTTCCTGCATAAAAATGATCTGTATGAAGAATTTCAGTCAGGTTTCAGGCCCCACCATAGCACAAAAACTGCACTTGTTAAAATTACAAATGACCTGCTCCTTGCGTCAGACCAAGGCTGCATCTCATTTCTAGTCTTACTTGATCTTAGTGCTGCGTTCGACACCATAGATCATGACATACTCATAAATAGATTACAAAACTATACAGGTATTCAAGGGCAGGCTCTAAGATGGTTTAGATCCTACCTGTCCGATCGCTACCATTTTGTTTACTTAAATGGGGAGTCATCTCATTTATCATCAGTAAAATATGGAGTGCCACAAGGATCCGTCCTAGGTCCCCTTCTGTTTTCAATATACATGTTGCCCCTTGGTAATATTATTAGAAAATACGGAATTAGCTTCCACTGTTATGCTGATGATACTCAGCTATATATTTCAACGAGACCAGATGAAACTTCCCAATTATCTAAGCTAACGGAGTGTGTTAAAAATGTAAAAGATTGGATGACAAATAATTTTCTCCAATTAAATTCAGATAAGACAGAGATATTAATTATTGGACCAAAAAACACTACACAGAATCTTGTAGATTACAATCTGCAACTAGACGGATGTACTGTTACTTCCTCTACAGTCAGAAATCTGGGTGTTATATTAGACAGCAATTTGTCTTTTGAAAATCATATTTCCAATGTTACAAAAACTGCATTCTTCCATCTTAGAAACATTGCCAAGCTACGAAACATGTTATCTGTTTCTGATGCAGAAAAGCTAGTTCATGCATTCATGACCTCTAGACTGGACTATTGTAATGCACTTCTAGGTGGTTGTCCTGCTTCGTCAATAAACAAGCTACAGGTAGTCCAAAATGCAGCAGCTAGAGTCCTTACCAGGTCAAGAAAATATGATCATATTACCCCAATTTTACAGTCTCTGCACTGGCTACCTATTAAGTTCCGTATCAGTTACAAATTATCATTACTTACCTACAAGGCCCTAAATGGTTTAGCTCCTGCGTACCTAACTAGCCTTCTACCACGTTACAACCCATCACGCTCCCTAAGGTCACAAAACGCTGGACTTTTGGTCGTTCCTAGGATAGCAAAGTCCACTAAAGGAGGTAGAGCTTTCTCACATTTGGCTCCCAAACTCTGGAATAGCCTTCCTGATAATGTTCGGGGTTCAGACACACTCTCTCTGTTTAAATCTAGATTAAAAACACATCTCTTTCGCCAAGCATTCGAATAATGTATCTTTTTAATTGTGAGTGTAGTTGCATCTGATCAAAGGTGCATTTTTATTCATTACCTTAGGTTAAACTAATCTTACTTTGATGGATCAGCAGCTATGCTAATGATGTCTGTATTTTGTTTCTATGTTTCGCCACGGGATGTAACTAGGATTTACACAAGCTCCAGTCTGGATCCAGAACACCTGAGAAGAGATGATGCTGACCCTCAGAGGACCTCAGATGATGCTAACCCTGAATCAACAAACAGAACTAACAATTATTGCTAAATGTGTGACTGCATCATATAATAACTTAATTAATAATATTGATAGTTCATCGTCTAGCTGACTACGTCTTGTATTATTATTATTATTTTTATTTTTTCTAAAATCCTGTCAAATGTTCACAAACTACTAGCTACTACTAAATATTGTAGAAACATAATTTTATGTAAAGTTGCTTTGTAACGATTTGTTTTGTAAAAAGAGCTATACAAATAAACTTGAATTGAATTGAATTGAATTTCATATTAAGAAATAATTTTTACCCCAAAAGCTAATTATGCTCTCTCTCCAAACTAGATGTTTTTAAAATCTTGTGTAATCTCAGGCTATCTGTAATTAGAAGCATATTTAAAACTGGAATTAGTTTCATTTTATTCACATATGTTTCATAAACACATAATCCTTTCTGGATTACAAACCGCCATCAGAATTATAACTGTAATTATTCTACAGTAGCTGATGTGAGAAAAGGTGATCACCTGCAGGATCCTCTCATGCGATAGCCTAGTAGCTGGGACTAAATCTTTATGTTTACAGAGATGTGATGCAATGAAAATAAATTACAAAACATTATTATGAGTTAACTGTTGGGAATCCGGCTTAAGTAAGGTAGTTTTGAACACTGACTGGTTATGTACTTGCTAAAATATTGGTTTTGGATCATTTTTAACCAACCAAAAGTTACAGACTGCAGCTTAAACATGGGAAAGTGATAAATGTCTGTTGTCTAAATGTGTTAAGCAAAAAATAAAAATAAAAATAAAAACACCAAACCTTAAAATAGAAGTATAAATGCAATCTTGAAACGGGAGGCCAAAGGCAATTGTAACTCTTTCATAACTATTTCTTGCCATCTTTTAGTAAATGAAACATACAGATCTTTCAGAAATAAATATATATATATATTGTATGTATATTACTTTATAACCATTATAGAATGTTTGTATACTATTATAATCAGAAATATAGTCAGTGTTTTAGATTTTTTTTTTTTTTTTTGTAAAAAATAAAATAAATATATTTCTAACATAAGTAGAATGCTTATAAAAACATATTTAAGTATGCATGCATAAGAAAAACGTATTCTTCCAAATTAAACAATTTTACTGAGCTTGTGGTAAGTGTCATGACTCCAGCTTGTCTGTGCTTAAATAGATTTACTCTGTTATAACTGTAATAATTGTCCTCAAGCTCATCTACTGTGGCACAATTTAAGGAAACTGTAAAACTACCCTCCCATGCAGATGATAATATGTTAGAAGGAATTCTAAAGTTAACAAAACAATTTATCTTCACAGCAATTATACATTTATAGTTTTGTTGTCTCACTTCAATTTGCTCTAATGAAAAAGTCATTGGCAGTTTAACGTGATGTGACAAACCATTTAAATCATTAACACACCAGCTGTCAGGGTCCACTGGCGCATGACAATACAAATTTAACTTCTTTCCTCGACGCAATTCAGTCTGAAACGGCAGCCCTCCATATGTGTGAGCAGCAAAAGAGTTTGGGGTGGGGGGGGGTGCTGCTCAGGTGGAACCCGCCAGATGTAACCTTCAACAAATCACTCAATGTGAGCAAGACCCATGATGCACCAGAACTCTAATGAAAATACAAGGTTAAAGTTCCTTCCGGAAAAGTGTTGTTCACAGGCAAGCTTGGTGCCTGCTTCAGTACCTGTATCCTCACGTTTGCAATCATGAAGAAAATGCTTTTTTTTTTTTTTTTTGTGGAAAAGTGCTTCTATATTTACTCTGACATTCCATTCTGAAAGAGTTAAAGATGAAACACTCTTTAAAGCAGAGCTTGGTCCTTTTCTCCTTGCTTTTAAAGAAACTCTCAGTGAAAATGTGTTTACTCAACTTTCTCAAACCGAGCTTGGGAAATAACAACAGAGCTAATTTTGGCGTCAGGTCCTAAGAAAAGACTGTGTTTATGCATTTGTGTTCTCGGAAGACGCTTTGTCACCGAAGCAATTTAAATCAAAATGCAAATGTTGTACGAGTGGCCATTACTGGATGAGGCAGCAAATAATACAATAGTTTCACAAGCAAAATGAGAAAAAATAAAGCCTCTTATGAACAGCATTTCTTTTTTCTTTTTCTTTTTTCTTGCATACTCTAAAAGAAAAACAAATCTAGGATGTGCACTGCTGAGGGCGTGTACAGAAACATCAAAATAACAAGGAAAGGCTCCGGCTGAAAACACCCATCCCATGAGAAATGCCATATTGTATGTTACAGCAGTCAGGGTCAGACAGACACATTTGCTTTAAGTGGAGAGTCAGTTCAGTCAGCCAACACATATTTAAGATCCCCCCCCCCCCCACACACACACAAATACATATATATATATATATATATATATATATATATATATATATATATATATATATATATATATAGCCTGCTTTGTATCAATTTCTCCAGAATCAGTGCCATTTAGTCTTCCAGGTTCTTCCAAGAATCCAAGAAATTGTGGACATAGTGGCACCAAGATATATTTATATTTAATATTGTATATATTTTGCATTATATGTCACATTATGAGGTTTGGCCCGACTTCATAATGTACCAAAAGATGAAGAAAGAGAGATAATTGCAGGAGATTTGTACTCGTTTAAAAGCAAAAATAAACTGTCTCTGGATTCATTCACAAATGTTTGGCAGGGACTTAAAATCTGCCTACTGATATTTGAAGGGCATTGAGAAGTGTATTTTTATTTTTTTTTTTTATTTTTTTTTATTTCACTCAGATGGAAACAGTTAGGTAATGACATTCTATTTAGTAGAGATTTCCTATACGAGCTCGCCAGTGCTGTTCAGAAGGGCTAGACAGAACGTTTGAAACTAAGCTAGGAATACAAATTTGAATCAAATTAAATCTAAGTTTCTATTCTAACATGCAGAGTGCAGCTGGAAACACTGTAACATTATAAGAAGGCATGGCGTATTGGATCTAAAGTGCATATATTTGTTCATTTTGAAACTTTCCCGTTCTTTCTAGCAGTCATTTTTATAGTTTTGTTCCTTTTTATTAGTAGTAGTAGTAGTAGTATTGCTAGTTCTTTCATGAAATCTCTCTGAGAGTTTAGAATTAAAATACACATGGCAATGTGAATGTGTTTTGTCTTGGTGGAATAAATCTGCTAGGAAATACTCTGGCTGCACATATCGCATAATAATTAACCCCCATAGATAATATACTATACATTAAATCACTCCATAGCAGATCTGTACAGGTGGAGCTGGGGAAGGAGGAGGTTTTCTGAAGCATGCTGCAACTGCAATAGACATATTACAGCACAGATAAAAAATAAAAATAAAAAAATCTAACTATCAGCCTGTATCATCTAGAGTTTAATGGCAGAACTTTGCATTAACAGAAGTAGCAGCAACTATTAGCATTTTCTTACACTAAATAAAATGATAAATACAAACTTGCCTCTGCTCTTGGGAGAACCAAGCCAGGTTACATATGTTTATAGTTTTCCAAACTCAAGCCCACATTACGTTAATGACTTGGAATGTGATCAACAGAGCAGAGGCTCAAACGGCCTATCAGGCATATGCTGTGGCCTCCACTAGAGCTCTGATACAGCATCTGACAGCACTTGAGCCTGGCGAACAGATCAGACTCACCCAGCGAGACATGGAGGGGCTCCAGTCATGACTCATTTTACTGCCACATCCTCTGAGATCAAAAAAACTAAATAAACATAAAGGGTCTGTCTAAAGTCTCACCGTCTACATGAAGTCCAAACTGAAATGAACTTCATAAGTGACTGAACTGAGATGCCCTTCATAGGCAACAACTTTAAAAACGAGTAGCACCCTCATACACAAAGAGGATTAACTCAAGCCAGCCACACAATGTGTGATTTTATTTCTGTTTAGAAAGTTCAAAAGTGTCTTCTTACCATATCCCAATTAACAACAGTGCACTTCTAATTATAATTTATAATATACCACAGTTGGGCAACATTCTGTTGGACATGTTTGACCTCATTCTTCTGTATGCGGTTGTTCATCTAGTAACTAGACCATTTTTCCCATCATTAAACTAACAAAAGTGGATTTGGACATGCCCTAAGTGCACCTGCACCGTGCGCTTTAGTCCTTGTGCTTAGAATGTTAAAATATGGCCCCTAAACATCAGTAATGTGATTCATTTAAAAACATTTGTGTTTTTCTTTGTTCAGAACAAAAGTTGCAGATATGTTTCGTTCAGATGTCAATGCACAATGACAGAGCTGCACAACACATGAAATTATAATAACAATTCTGCAATCTTTATTTTAAGGTGTCCTTATTACTGTGTAATTATGTATTAAAGTACTGAGTAATATTAATTAAATACATGCACTTACTATGGTTAGGGTTAAGGTTAATGTTAGGATTAGGGTGTGGTTTAGGGTTACTTTCATGTAATTATGCAGTCTTTATAGATTTTTTTTTTTTTTTTTTTTTTTTTTTTATAATAGTAAGTACATGTAACGTAACAAGGACACCTTAAAATAAAGTGCTTCAATTTTACATCCCACTAATATATCGGTGTGAGAAATCACGTCTGGACGCATGGAAATAAATCACAAAGGAGTGCATGAGAACAGAATTCCCAACAAATTAAAATTTGTCAGATTAGACCAAAAGTGGGTTAAGGTTGTATTTTGATAAGCAAATCTGCAACTACAGGTCAACTAACTCTCATTAGAGTATTAGTAAACTATTAATAGACTGTTAGTTTTAGGTTTAAGGTTATTAGAATAAGTTGACATACAGTACAA
Organism: Carassius auratus; assembly: GCF_003368295.1. Taxonomy (NCBI): domain Eukaryota; kingdom Metazoa; phylum Chordata; class Actinopteri; order Cypriniformes; family Cyprinidae; genus Carassius; species Carassius auratus. The sequence goes on from NC_039262.1 coordinate 18,724,169, forward strand.
ACAAAGTTACTTATAGTCAGTAGTGATTAGGGATGGGTACCGAAACCCGGTATTAAACTGGCCCCGGGGCTAAATTATGAAAGACCGTAGTATCAGTAAAATCTCACGCTATCGGTTCTGCTTTCGGTACTGGAGGAAAAAAAATAATGTACTATGTATTTTTGCTTAATAATGTTGTCGTGCACATTTAATCTCGCCAAACATTTCTAATGTGCGATCATATTAAGACATTTGTCTGTGAGATCTGCGTGAACTCTCATGCATGCCGCGGAGGCTGCCTGTCAGTCACACAACACACCACAACGAGCCCACGCACATGCATCAACTGTACGTAAACTCCTGCTTAATGATAAAGAGTGACGATGGCGAAGAGATTTGCTTAATGTTATCGTGCACATTTTATCTCACCAAACATTTCTAATTTGTGATATTATTAAGATGTTTGTCTGTGAGATCTGCAAGAACTCTCATGCGCGCCGCGGAGGCTGTCTGTCAGTCACACACACACATACAACAAGAACGAGCGCGGTACATGCATAACAGTACGAAAACTCCCGCTTATTACAAAGAGTGACGATGGCGGAAAGAGCAAAACGTTCCAAAGTGTGGTTATACTTCACTAGAGTTGATGCTGACAACCCTCGTTGTCATAAGTGCAAAACAATATTTGCATGTAAGGGCGGAAACACAAGCAATCTGTAAAAGCATCTTTCAAAAGTACATTATGTGTATCGACTGCCTGGCTAGCTCGTCTCTGGTTGTTGCCCCATCTACGTCAGGTATGTATGCTAAAATCATGTTGGATCAACGTTGTTGGATCAACGTTGTTCACGTCATTTAAAATAAATGTAAAATCTCCCTGGTTTGCTAACCTTACGTATAATTTCTGTTGATTTCTTTTGGGAAAAATGAGAATGAAATCAACATATTTTCTACTTGTTTTTAAAATTCCAAATAAGGAAAAATCAGTATGTAAATGTAAACATTTATTTGGCTAACTTAAATGCACAGCACTTTTTTTCAATTGCCACATTTTGCAACTTTTTTATTATTTATATATATTATTATTATTATTATTTATTTATTTATTTATTTATTTATTTATTTATTTATTAAAGCTGCAGCTACTATGAACCAACCAACTCCTCCTAACACATCTGGTCCAAGACAAGCCCATTATTAATTTTACATAAAAAAAAATAAAGAAATGTTAATTCTGTTTTCAACTTGTTCTTAAAAAAAACACACACAAACACACACAGACAACACAAAGTACAGATAAGAATACCGTTAAAGTACCGGACCGTTAAGCAGTATCGATAAGAGTAGTAATACCGTTAAAACCTTAACGATACCCATCCCTAGTAGTGATAGCTGGTTCACGAAATATTCATTTGTTACCTTTATCATGTGACAAATGAACAAAACGTGAGGCAAAGTAGTCCTTTATGTTCCTCATAAATTATATTTGGCTGAATATTTCCACTCAAATTAATGAAATGAATAAAGATTCATTTATTCTGACAAATGAGAACGAACGAGAGAATCAGTAAAATGATCCGATCTGGCATCATTAGTTCTGATTCTAAACAGCAGACACAACTGAAGCACACAGAGGCAGTCAGTTGTTTACCATTTAGCTTTTCTTCCTAATATGAACTTAATACTGCCAGCATAATTTTCCACATTCCGGCAGCACATGTTGAGCAGAGGTGGCCAAACCGCACATAGCAACAGACAAGCCGTCTTCGCTTGAGACAGAAGTTGGAGCCAGAAGCGGTTTGCTCTGCATCCTTTTGACCTTGGAGTGATTGCCTCAGATGCACTTTAATTTAATCGGTTCTTCCCTGCAGGAGCTTCTTATTGTGTGAAGACATAGTTACACACTCTCCTCTATGCTGAAAGGACGAGGTCAGCACTAGCGCTCTGCTTCAGAGAATACATCCACACCTCCACACAAAGGTTCAGGAGACAGTGGAGCACACTTCAGTGCTGGCTCCCCATTCAAACTGGGCCACTATTCAGCTTCTAATCAATCACAATTAAATTGACTCATATTAATAGCCAACAAAAAGCCCCTCGAAAAATCTTTAGTTCAGATGAACCACCAAATGCTCAGATTTTGACTAAATCTGAGAGATTCTTTAAAAGAAAATGCATTTTTTTTGTATTGATGTATTGATAAAAATACAAATTCTCTATTTTTATATATATATTTATATATATATATATATATATTAAGATGAAACTTAAAATAAAAAACTTGTACTTAGACTAGATATGATGTATTTTATGTATTTAAATAATTAGTTTTATTATGTATAAGAATAAGTGCAAAAATAAAACTGCTATTTTTTTATAAAGTTATTTATTTGTATAAAAATATTTTATTTATTTGTATAAAAATATTGATTTATTATTAGAATTATAATTTATTAATTCTTCTTTGTTAATATGAACATGTTTTGACAGCCCTAAACAGACTGTATCACTTCTAAAGCAAAAACAAATAACTGCCTTAATATTATTGAAATGTTAATGTCAACTGTATCAAGAGTACACCACCAGTACGTGGAATGCCATATCTCTACACAATTATAAGGGAAATAAAACAACTGAAAATGTACAACCTTGTCCATCAAAGTGACAGATAATTATTTGTAGTACAACCTCCTTCGAGAAAAAGATCAAGGATCAGAGATTTGATTTCTCAGCTATTTTAATAATCTCTTTCACTAATCAACGCTCATTTTGGCTGAGTATTAATTAAATGGGTTTAATGGGGTGTTATGAGGTCTCTATGCTTCCTGAATCCCTACAGACATTCACAGGTGACTTTTGGACTTTTTCAATCTTCATGAAATCAACCAGGATAATGAACACAGAGACTGTTCTACATGAAATGGCAGAAGAGAGGTTCAATGCCTTCAATGATTCAGCATTACATGGCTGATGAAACAAGGCTTTAGGTCGATGCAATGTATGTGACACTAGACTGCAGCAGTCATGAATTTAAACCTGTTTGTTTTGTTCTTGCACATGCCAGTTGATAAATACAGAAAGAAAGAAAGAAAGAAAGAAAGAATGCTTTGTGTAATGCTCAGTTCCAACACTTTAAATGACTTTGTATCTTCATGTACAGTTCTGTTAACCAGCTATTGCACCAACATTATGTACAAGCTCAACAATGCATCAGTCTTTTTCAAAGACATTCCAATCAACAACATGTGAGCCTCTTTTATGCAGCCTCAGCTGTTCAGCTGAAAGGATGACACCAAAATGTCATTCAAGGAAGACGAAACAAGAGACAATTCACATGAACTGAGACATTGCGGATTGTCCATCCAACAGTCTGTGTATAAAGACTCCCTTGAGGGTGAAGGAAGAAACACAATGTAGCTCATATCTGACTCAAATGACATTGTGTTTCAGGGTCTTAAAGGAATAGTTCAGCTAAAAATGAATTTGCAGAACATATTCTCTTAGGCCGTCCTAGATCTACTGTAGAGTTTATTATTATTATTATTATTATTATTATTATTATTATTATTATTATTATTATTCATTTTAAAAGATTTGGAGAAATGTAGCATTATGTCACTTGCTTACCAATGGTTCCTCTGCAGTGAATGGGTGCCGTCAGAATGGGAGCTCAAACAGCTGACAAAAACATCACAACAATCCACAAGTAATCCACAACATTACAGTTATTGTCTTGTGAAGCGAAAAGCTGCTTGTTTGTAATAAAGAAATTCACCATTAAGACACACATGGCTAAAATGATAGTCCATAATCCATAATACCGATTTATCTAGTGAAAAAAGTTGTCTTTTTTTAATCAGGAGAAAAAAAATATGAACAGATCAAGCACTATTATACACTGTTATGCCAAATATGGTGTGAGAGGACCATATATATATATATATATATATATATATATATATATATATATATATATATATATATATATATATTTTTATAATAAAAAAAATTAAAAAAAATCACTGGATGAAGCATTATTATTATTAGACTTATTTTCAACCAGAATTGACAGTTTAAAGTTAAAACGCCTAAATGATGGGTTCGTTTCTTACAAACATACTGTACAGTTCATCGTTTCATGGACTGGAATCATGCAGATTAGTTGTGATGTTTTCATATGCTGTTTGGACTCTTATTCTGACGGCACCCATTCACTGCAGAGGATCCCTTGGTGAGCAAGTAATGTAATTCTAGATTTCTCCAATTCTGTTCACTTGAAGATCAAACTCTACATCATGGATGGCATGAGAGTCAAATTTCAGCAAATTGTCCCTTTTTTTGTGAAAATTCAATTATTCCTTCAATAATAAGATTGGAATTGAATCAGAAAGATGCAGATTACATTTTACGACTTTGCTGTTTATGTGTTATTTGCCTAAGGTGTGAAAAAAAAAAAAAAACTACTAAACATTCGCCAACATCATGAACGTTTCCCACAACGCCGCACATCCACCTGGAGGGATCTGCTGAAAGTCTGTTCTTCTCCTTCACTCATTCATTTTTCATCAACCCATTCTGGCCGTTTCTGGCCCATCAGAGCAAACTCAAACTAAATCTGGACAATCCACATGTGCATGAGCCACATGTCTTGAGCTAATTTAGGGTCAGGCACAAGGCCATCTCGCACTCCGTGCCTCCTCTGGGAGTCCAGCCTGGAGCTGATTTTAAAAAGGAGCTGTCAATATCTGAACTTTCAGCATAGTTGCTGGACTTCCTCCACAAAAGTTGTGATTTATTTGAATGGCTGGTATTGATTTAAACCATGGACACTCAGAGCGGCACAGCGGGCGGTGGTGAGGGGCAGAGTGAGAGGAAAGAGCCCAGACGAGGACACCCATCGAGGGGCTAATGACAACTGATTTGATGTCTGGAGAAGGGGGGTTTTGAATAGGGGCAGCGATTGTAAATGCCCTCTAAAACGAGCTGACATTGTCTAGATCCTGCTGTGAATGTAATCCGTAGGTGGACAGAACCGTGATCGCTTTTTGGGGGAGTTATGTCACATCCACATTGAGGGCAGCTGGAATGAGGCCATTTCCTTTGGTTTGTAGACTGCTGTCCCACAGTTAAGCAGATCTATTGAGCTGGAGTTGCCCAGAGTTCCTTTATATGTCATGTAAAGCCCATCAGCTGAGGTAACGGCTGAAGAAAATGGTTTATTCAAAAGCCAGGAGTCTCAGATAGTCAAATTAAAATTTTTATTGTGCAGAGATATTCTTGTAGTTGAGTCCAGTAAGGCTAGTAAAGCTGTGAAATATCCTGACATTAACATGCTATCATCTATTATTATTATTGTTATTATTACTATTAAGACCATGACTCATTTCCTAAGGAAAAATTAACCTATTAGAGAACAGATTATACACACACACACACACACAAACACACACACAAAAAAACAACAACACATTTATTTTGAACGTAGTAAAGAGAGTAATATCTGTTAAGGTTGTTTAAACTTAAATGTGTGTTGGCAGTGTGTCTACATAGCTATCTACAATTGTTTTAATCCCCATAAATCATAAGCAGTTATTCAGCAGTGAGTGATTTTCTGCTTTCTTTATTTTGATTGGGTTATATTGACATCAGTATAGGTCCTGTATATTACTACTGTCACTTAATACACAAAACTAATATAAACATGCAATTTATTTTTCTTTGCCCGATAGACATAATAATCAAAACCAAACCTGTTTATATACCAGTATATAGCAGAGTATCTGAGGTATGAGAGCTGTAAAAACACATCATGTTTTTACATTAAATTGTGTATCTTCACAGATCTTTTTTGCTACTTTTGATCAGTTTATTGCTTCCTTGTTGAATACAATTATTTACTTAAAAATGTATTGTATTACAGTTTACTTAAAAATATTAAGCAGCAGAAACTGTTGGACATTTTTGAAAGAGACACTATGTCTGCCTTAGAAGGTGATTTATGAAAGATCGTGTGACACTGAAGACTTCAACCATAGTAACGTATTGCATTGTTATATCGTATATTAAGATTGAAAAAAAATATATATTTTAAAATGTATTCATATTTCACAATTGTGCTGCTTTCACTGTAAAATAAAATAAAAAATAAATGAATACATAGGTAATGGTACTTTGTTGAAATACAATTTATACATCAACTAATTTTTTTTTTGTTGTTGTTGTTATTATTTATTTATTTATTTATTTATTTATTTATTTTTTTATTGAAAACCCCTATAGTAATCTGTACTTTTCAACAAATTGCCATTATTTTGTCTATCCACCCTGTGCAACTTTACTCTCCATGAACTGACTGTATACTGAAAGGTACTTGTGAAGCCCTCAATTACCCTGTGATAGTCTGAAGTGAATGTAATTTAGCGGTAAAGATTGCCATGTGTTGCCAATGAAATAATGAGTCTGAATACAAAGATAACTATTATGGCATATTAACATTAATTCCACCCACCCACATCATTTCAGTGTGAACAATGGAAACTGATTAAAAAGACCATTTAGAGAGGCAGAATAAAAGCTTCTGAATAAAGGTAGTTTTAAACTCCCAATTATTAATGAGCAACATAATTACATTCACAAATGGGGCAAAAAAAATTACAGAAAAGATTTGTTCAAAAATATGGGGAATGAATGTTTCTCAAGGTTTTATTATAGTAATCACAGTCTTTCTACCGTGTCATAGTAGGTCATTGTTGAGTTTTTGTAGAATTATTTTCTCTAGTGATCCACCCAAATACAACATTATGTGTTTACCTTACAATATGATATATTTGACATATCATATATGTCTGTATGCTAAAACAATACATAGCTTCTTAAATAAACTATATATATATATATATATATATATATATATATATATATATATATATATATATATATATATATATATATATATATATTTATTTATTTATATATTTTTATATATTTTTTTATTATTATTATTATGAAATAATTTACTACGGTAACTATGATCATTTGGCAGAAAATTTTATTTTTGGGGAGAGATGTTCTGAAAGAGTTATCACTCAAGTTGTGTGACCTTTTTTTACCACTGTGTGAGATTTTTACTTATTTGATTGTTAAGACTGGCTCATTGCGTTGTCCAAATAATGCACTGCTAGCTTTATTTATTGTCTCTCAGGGCCATCCTTAGGGCCAATTCACACAGAACAAAGTTTTTTTTTTTTTTTCTTATTTAAAAACATGAGATGCAGAACAGTTGGTCTGGAAATGTGTTTATCTGTTTATAAGTTCCACCTGTTAACTCTTTCAAGTTTTAAAACAAAGATTATTGGTCTACGTATTATAAGAAAATACAATTACAATGTACAACACACTGTCAACAATAGCTATGTTCCATCCACATATTTATGCACATTTTGGATTATCACATAATATATATATATATATATATATATATATATATATATATATATATATATACATATATATATATATATATATATATATATATATATATATATATATATATATATATATATATATATATATATATACATACATACATACATACATACATACATACATACATACATACATACATATATATATATATATATATATATATATATATATATATATACAGTCTTGTTCAAAATAATAGCAGTACAATGTGACTAACCAGAATAATCAAGGTCTTTCGTATTTTTTTTATTGCTACGTGGCAAACAAGTTACCAGTAGGTTCAGTATATTCTCAGAAAACAAATGAGACCCAGCATTCATGATATGCACGCTCTTAAGGCTGTGCAATTGGACAATTAGTTGAATTAGTTGAAAGGGGTGTGTTCAAAAAAATAGCAGTGTGGCATTCAATCACTGAGGTCATAAATTTTGTGAAGAAACAGGTGTGAATCAGGTGGCCCCTATTTAAGGATGAAGCCAACACTTGTTGAACATGCATTTGAAAGCTGAGGAAAATGGGTCGTTCAAGACATTGTTCAGAAGAACAGCGTACTTTGATTAAAAAGTTGATTAGAGAGGGGAAAACCTATAAAGAGGTGCAAAAAATGAAAGGCTGTTCAGCTAAAATGATCTCCAATGCCTTAAAATGGAGAGCAAAACCAGAGAGACGTGGAAGAAAACGGAAGACAACCATCAAAATGGATAGAAGAATAACCAGAATGGCAAAGGCTCAGCCAATGATCACCTCCAGGATGATCAAAGACAGTCTGGAGTTACCTGTAAGTACTGTGACAGTTAGAAGACGTCTGTGTGAAGCTAATCTATTTTCAAGAATCCCCCGCAAAGTCCCTCTGTTAAAAAAAAGGCATGTGCAGAAGAGGTTACAATTTGCCAAAGAACACATCAACTGGCCTAAAGAGAATTGGAGGAACATTTTGTGGACTCATGAGAGTAAAATTGTTCTTTTTGGGTCCAAGGGCCACAGGCAGTTTGTGAGACGACCCCCAAACTCTGAATTCAAGCCTCAGTACACCGTGAAGACAGTGAAGCATGGAGGTGCAAGCATCATGATATGGGCATGTTTCTCCTACTATGGTGTTGGGCCTATTTATCGCATACCAGGGATCATGGATCAGTTTGCATATGTTAAAATACTTGAAGAGGTCATGTTGCCCTATGCTGAAGAGGACATGCAACAAGACAATGACCCAAAACACACTAGTAAACGGGCAAAGTCTTAGTTCCAAACCAACAAAATTAATGTTATGGAGTGGCCAGCCCAATCTCCAGACCTTAATCCAATTGAGAACTTGTGGGGTGATATCAAAAATGCTGTTTCTGAAGCAAAACCAAGAAATGTGAATGAATTGTGGAATGTTGTTAAAGAATCATGGAGTGGAATAACAGCTGAGAGGTGCCACAAGTTGGTTGACTCCATGCCACACAGATGTCAAGCAGTTTTAAAAAACTGTGGTCATACAACTAAATATTAGTTTAGTGATTCACAGGATTGCTAAATCCCAGAAAAAAAAAAAATGTTTGTACAAAATAGTTTTGAGTTTGTACAGTCAAAGGTAGACACTGCTATTTTTTTGAACACACCCCTTTCAATTAATTGCCCAATTGCACAGCCTTAAGAGCGTGCATATCATGAATGCTGGGTCTTGTTTGTTTTCTGACAATCTACTGAACCTACTGGTAACTTGTTTGCCACGCAGCAATAAAAAATATACTAAAAACCTTGATTATTCTGGTTAGTCACATTGTACTGCTATTATTTTGAACAAGACTGTATATATATATATATATATATACATAAAACGCTGGATGGTATTGCCAATATGTGCTTAAATTCTAAAAGCGTGCATGTAATTGTATGCACACAACTGAGTAAAATAAACTTTTTTTCTGCTAAGAAAGAATGCGCATAAACTGCGATGGAAACACATTTACCGAATAAATTCCACCATGCACATTTAAAAAGTCATGTGATTTTGCGCTATGCGTCAGGATAACTTAACTACCCAGCAGACCGATCTCGTTCACAGCATCGATATGTTATGAAATGCCTGAGCAAAGACTGTCATCAAAGTATTTCAGTATAATTACTGTCTTATATGACTGCGTTTCCAAACAGCAGCATCCACCTCCATAAAAGCAATGACTGCACTTATTGTGTTAGGTCAAATCTCTCTGAAGCGCAAGTCATTTATTACAAATGAAAATTATTACATTCAGTGACTTCTCCTACTTTTCTTGGTGATGTATAGCGCCAATTTTATTGCAATGGTTTTATTTTTTTGACTCGTTGGATGGAAACAGTACTTTATTTGGAAATGTTTTACGCGATATTCCAGTTTTGCATGCAAATTAAATCTTAGGATGGAAACATAGCTAATCATGACATAGGAGGAAACCTCTTCTTGCTTTTCCTTCACACAGATGTCTTTCACAGAAAACTGACACTTCAGCGATCCAGTCGACAACATACTGATGTCCAGTGTAAGCCAGAAACACTAACAAAAAAAGACAATAGAAGGAGAACGTAAACCTTCGGCCTCAGCCATGAATCTGTCTCTGAGTCCCTGAGAGTGATCGATAAAGTTCTCTTCCTGAAGAACCTTTTATCCTCATCTCCAAGACTGATGTTTTGTATATGTGTTTACACGTTTGATGCCTGTTGAAGCTGTTACTGAAAACACAGTGTTCTCGGCTTTCCATCTTCAGTAGATAACCCCTGTGATGGCCCCGAAGCGGTTTCATTTGTTTTGAGGGCAACAGTGGGTTATTTCCTGCTGGGCATCTAAGAGAATCATGCCCTTGACATTTGGTGAAGCTGAAATAATCTCAACTCGCGGCTGGAGGAGGCAGAAATTGGGCTGCGGGGCGAGAGTGACACGGCGCAGTATAGGGGCATGTCATTTTACCTGCTGTAATCGTGTGGATTGCCGCTTGCCTTTCAAAGTCGCCAAATATAATCTTTGCGCATCCTCACATCCCCAGCGAAACACGTCGCGGTGAAGGTGACCTTTCTTTTAGCTCCCCCGTTCCTCTGAGGAACTGTCAGCTAGTCTGAAACAAAAATATATCAAAGGAATTTGCTGTTTGGATACCTCCTGACAAGCCCTCTGGTGTCTTGACAACAAAGAGGCAGATAAAAATATGTTTGTGTAATCTATCCAATCAGATTAGGTTTGGCCTTCCTGTGGCTGGATCATGGTGACAGCGGAGCCATTTTTTTATTTATTGATTTCGTTTTTTACAGCTGAAGTGTTCTGTAATGAATATGCCGCCATCTCTGTGATAAAATACGTCATCTCTTATATCACTTCTGTTTTTTTTTTTCTTCCAGCGATATTTAATCCTACCATGTCAGTTTTATTAAATGTCTGATGTTTTATATCTTGATGTGCTAATTTATAGAGTATGCAATATCAGTCAAAACGGCAAGCCAAGTTTTAGCTGGAACACATGAGGTGATAACAAGAAAAGTACACGGTACACAGAATGCCTATTGTCTTTTGTATTACAGTGATCATTTGCCCTATTGTATTATATGCATACACAATATGACTCCCGTGAAAAAATAAAAATAAAAAAATAATGTTTTTTTTTTCTTAATTTTAATTGTAATTATTATAATTATTATTATAAACACATTTTTAAGTGGTTAAGTAGACTCAACACTTGATGGACCGGAATGGTGTGGACTTCTTGTGGATTATTGTGATGTTTTTGTCAGCTGTTTGGATTTCATTATGACGTTTGGATCTCATTCTGACGGCACCCATTCACTGCAGATGATCCATTTGTGAGCAAGCAATCTGATGCTAAAATTCCCCAAATGTCTTTCCACGCATATACATTTTGACCAAATTTTAACAGAGTTTTGCCATATTATTATACGGGCAAAATAAATAAATAAAAAAAAACAATAATTACAGCTGCTTTAAACTTCTCGCAAATGTTCCTTTGCACTTTTTTTTTCTTTTTCTTTTTTTCTCTTCACAAAAAAAAAAAAAAAAAAAAAAGTGAAATTTTTACTTTGCAAAGCAGTGCTGAGTAAATCTACATTACTTTATTACTGAGTTTGACATTTTGAAATGTTGCAGCCAGTGGGAATTACACCACCGTATCCCCAGCATCTGAAGAAAAAAAAAAAGGTATTTTAAAAACCTTAACTAATTAAATAGGATGAAATTAAAGGCAATTTCTACTTCACTGTCTCTTTTTCTAAACATAGTCATCAGCAGCTGAAGGTCATCATGTTAGACGTACTTCACACCCTGTCACTGAATGCAATAATCAAATTGATCTCAAATGTCAGCTGAAAATGTGTTCAGTACAACAAAACCCATCTCTAAGTAAAGCTACTGTATAAAACTGATTCATAGATCTGAGACATGAGTGCATCGAAGGGATACAAAACAAGTTTCTGTAGAAAACAGATTTTGGTCAAAAACCTTGTAGGAGACTGTTATTTTACATTTTTACTTGGCAAATCAATTAAGTAAATTAATCTTAAGCTAAATACAAAACATGTTTTCTGCATGCTTACACAACCAGTTTATTTATTTATTTATTTATTGGAAGGCTAAAACAGCATTACTCTCTTTTTGTATCTGTATCCTTGATCACATGAAGTGCATGCCTTTTTGACAATGAACAGAGTGAAAATGAACTGCAGAATTGGAAGTAACAATTAAAGCAATATAATAATATTAATAATATAAAAATAAGGCAATATAATAATAATAATAATAATAATAATAATAATAATAATAATAATAATAACAACAGTAATAATAATAATAATAATAATAATAATAATAATAATAATAATAATAATAATAATAATTATTATTATTATTATTATTATTATTATTATTATTATTGTTATTATTATTAGTAGTATTATTATTAAATAGATAAGGGCAACAGGCAATGCAATATTAACTCAAAACTCAAGGTAAAACTGCATACAATATATAAAGCATCTCCTTAATGCTGTGAAAAATAATCTTACATGACAATGATGGTGATGTAATAATGCTTTTGGCAAAGGTCTGCGCTATTCTAGTATTCATACTAACATTTTTATTATTGACAGTGACATTTCATTTGTTGAGCTTAAGGGGTAATTATATTTCACCAAACATAGGCAGCAGATGTTCTTTCTGTGTTTGATGCATTTAAGGAGCACTCATCTAACACAAACACCAAATGTTTTGATTCAGCTCTGAAGGTTCAGGTCAGTTTTAAGTAATCACCCAGAGCAGAATGAAACTGGATGCTGTCAAAATGAATATAATGTGTTAATGCCATAATAAAACAACAGGCATTCAATATATTTTATTTTCTGGGTTAACTTTGACAATCCTTACAAATATAGGACTATTGACCGATACTTAACCTCATTTATAATATTTATTCATTGCACAATACACGTTTCTTAATTTTATGCCTAAATGTGTATTAATATCACTCTTAATAAGGATTGCATGATATCGGTCTTTAAATGCAAGCTATTTAAAGTGGACTTGAAGTGACTTGCAATAGTTCCACTTTAGAACAATCATATCTTTAGTTGGACAGCATTACTTCAGCAGAATTAAAGTGCATTAGAAGTGCAATAAGTGCAAAATTGGTTGTTCCAACCAGTGACTTTAAGTATATCAGTTTAGTATACCAAAATTGCATTTTATTTAAACACATAGATATGTAAAAGCATTTGTCTAATAGTCTTATTCCTTAATTTGTTCATTAATTCATTAATTCATTTACTTACTTATTTAAAAAAGCTTTTAATGAAGAGTTTCCATGGATATCAAAGGTTCATTATGAAACCAATAACCTTTAAGTGTATTAAAAAAAAAAAAAAAAAAAAAAATACTTGGCCTTTAAATTCCTAACTAAAACTGCAAATAACCCTATTCTAACATGTTAGAACATCACTAACAGGTGCAAAATATGAAGTATTAAACCACACATTATCTTTTGAATAAAAATGTTCAAAAAAGAGAGAGTGGAAGCCGTTAAAGAGGACAAATTCTCTATTGTGCCAATGGTTATGAAATGAAATGTTCAGCAACCACATATTTGTGTGATGTTTGGGTTCCCACAAACTGTATGATGTAATGTGCGGTATATAACTGTTTATTCAAAGGTCTGTGAGGCTCTTCCAAGCCAATACTCATTTAAAGCCATTTTAATTGCTCATAGATTCCCTTCTAACCTCAATTTCCCAGCACATTTATTTAACACTTCTAGTCAAGACCCTGCAATTCCCCCAAAGTCCCACAGTAATTTCTCTAATCCTACACTTGAGCACACATGCATGCGGTACTGGAACAGTTTGTGTATGTTCCAGATGATGAATTCAATTCATTCATATTTCAACCCTCAATCAGCCTTAGTTTCTGGAAGGAGACTCACATTCTCAGTCTCTGCCTCTCTCCTCAGATCGGTGGCTATCATTTACACCTGCCACAATGGATGAATTTTTAAAGCATGAAACTGCTGTAATTATGGACTTATAAATAAAATATTACATAATTTGTGCAGACTGTAATCCGTGTAGTATGACTGATAGTGCGTCGAGATTAATTCATCCACATGGAGAAAATGAATACTGATGTGCAAAAGGTCAATGGCTGACTAATATCCAAGTAAATTATTGTCATTCTAATTTGCACGTGGGAAGATTCATACCGTTACTTTATGTCATTTTAGCTGCAGGGTTCCTGAAGCTGATAGAATAGAAGGGAATCTTTAAATTAGTCTGAAAAAAAGTGTGTAAATTTGTATGACAATGAATAAAAGGTGTTAGAGTTTTACCGCTTCTAGTTTTCATTTATTTTGGAAACTTCAATGATATCAACTTTATTTGGCTGGGTATTAAAAAATAACTAATTTCTCTAAAATAACATAAAGAAAATGTTCTAAAACTGTTCTCTCATCATACATCCAAACCCGCATTACACCTGAAAGTAAGAACCGACAGACGATTTCAGAACATTGTCGTGAAAGCGAAAAGAGAAAAATGCGTCATGGGAAAGATGTGTGTGAGAGGCATGGCAAACATCGATGGTTTCGCTCACATACTGGTCTGGGCTAGTGCTTGTGACAGTATGACAGCTAGGAATGCTCTGGGGATGTGCTTTCAGATCCACAGCAGGAAGTGAAATATGGAGATGATGGAAAATACAAGCCTCTAATACACAAATGGTGTTGGGAATTTAGTTATTTGCTGCTGCTGTCTGGGTAAGTGTGTGTCTGTGTAAGTGTGTGTACTAGTCTTTTAGTGTGAATTTGGGGTGACAACATCTGGCTCTCAGACGCTTGGAAGGAGCTTTGCTTCCCAGGACGGAGGGGTGGCAGACGGTCATTCCAGCTGGAGATGTCTGACACCATCCGCCACTGGTGCAGTGGACCAAAGAGAGCAGTCTGAAACTGATACACATCGAATGAATAATTAATCATAACTAGTTATAATTAATTATAAATATTCAGAAGATCAGTTGAAAGTATTCACTTGACATCTCAGTGTCAGCTGTCTGTCAATTCTAAGAACGTTAATTTCCTAAATTTAGGAAAATGACTTTCTTACTGTACAATATTACTCAGAACATGTAGCACAAATCTGCTTGATTAGAGACTTCAGTTATGAGCAAACAATGCACAACCTCAAATGTTATACAACAGTAAGACTTTATTAACTACCTACACAATTAAATTAGTCAAACACACACACACACACACACAACAAACACACAGTGGGCATAGGAAAAATGGTTAAAGCTTAAGCAGTAAAGAGTAGTGAAATAAAAACATGAAGCTATCATATAATTTGATATTCAGCAGAACTACAGCCTGAAGGAAACATCAGTTTCTTAGTTCAAACACACCTTTGTAAAAAGGTGCAAATTATACTTAATGTATCAATTAATAAGACTAATGTGATGAGTGGGGCAGGGCCGAGAGCCGTAGGAACGGAGCGAGTGATTGGAAATCAGCAACACCTGCGACACTCACCGGTCTCGAGTCGCACGGTGGAGATCGGAAGGATATAAAATAAGAGCCACGACAGTGAAGGACGAGAGAGGACCAGATTTTATTTTATGTTTTGATTTCGTTTGTATGCGACAGTTGTCCGCGAGGGGATGTCATATCGCTGTGTTTTGTGTTTATTTTGTCATTGAAGTCTCAGAATCAGAATCAGAATCAGAATCAGAATGAGCTTTATTGCCAGGTATGTTTACACATACGAGGAATTTGTTTTCGTGACAGAAGCTCCGCAGTACAACAGAATGACAGCGTCAGAACATAAAGCACATAATGACAGAATAAAAAAATACAAATAAGTAGATAGTGAATGACAATATACAAATTGGCAATTGTAGGCAGGTATATTTACAAAATGCAGTTATGTATGTACATGTATATTATGTGCAAAATTTAAGTGTATACTAAGTATGTGTGTTAGATAAATAAGTGTATGTGTATATAAATCTAAAGTGTAGTGTGTTCGCAGTTGTTATCTTTGTTTGATTGTCCGCTGGTTCTCCCCTCCTTACAACGAAAGAACATTGTTACAACTAATTTTGATTGTTGCACGTCTCGCCTGTTCGAAAAAAAAAAAAAATTGTTCTAATGCACTTTGGGGCTCCAGTAAGTTGGCTGAAGTTAAGTGATGAGAAAGAACCATTTTAAGTCAGAGGATCTTGATGAATGGAAAGTCAAGGCTGAAGGTCTGGTGCAGACTTAAGGGTTGCAGAAGGGTTGCGGATCTAACAGAACCTATCTAACAGAAGACTGCCTGAGCTATGTGTTGGGGTCCAGTGGGCAGGCCTGCACCATCTCAGGCTCTCCATACGGACACAGAAGACTTAGCAGATGAAGAAGAACATGGGCAGAACTGTACGTGAGCCTTTTAAGGTCTGAGAATTCCGAGTGGGAGATTGGAAATATGCGAGAGTTTAACAACATAGTACATGCATACATGTAATCTGAATAATGTAACCAGATGACAAACATTTAATACTTGAAGTTAAATTACATTAAATATTACAATACTCATAATCAGATTACAGTTACTTTTTATGGATTACCTTATTACAATTGATTAATGGCAGTTGACTATTCAGAATTGATCACTTCCCCCTGATTGTTTTCATTTTTCCTTTCAAAAAACGTATATTTTGTGTGATAATGTTTTATTTTGAATAGCCATAATATGAATGGCAATGTAAAAATCATGAATTTGGGAACAGTACAGTAGGAGACAAATAATTACGCAAGTTACTAAACACTGCCAAAGTAAAACTGACGAACTATTTAAAACCTGGAAGACCTTGTCGATGTCATTGCCGTTTTATTAATGTTTTTCCATCTGTTGGGATTTCCTTTTTTATTTATATATTTATTTAGAAAATATATATATATATTTTTTATAAATAAAGCCATGAAAAAAAAAAATGCATGGCCAGGTGTAACAGAAACTTACAGAGACAACACATGTTGCTGGGAGTACTATTATAATGTCACTTTTGGCATACACACACACACACCCTTGCGCTCAGACACATCAAGCATGAAACAGGCTTTGCATAGATATCCCATCACCACCCTTGGCAAGTCGCTTGGACAGCAAAGACTGTCTCTACTAATACTTTACCGTCAGTTGCTTCTGATAAAAGGCGTCTGGTGTAAACTGACCTGACTCTGTTGACATGAATTACATTAATGAGCAAAATCTTCTGACTACCACAAAAGCCAAGGAGAGTTGCATGGTTTTTGGAGACAAAGCAGACTGTGAAGGGCTTACAAAGCTCTTCCTGGAACACATAATTCTGAGAAGCAAGAGGAATTAATTGTTCTTCACGTTCCTCTTCAAACTCATTTGCAATGCTGCACTCAGTTCCACGAATAGTTAAAAAGTTGCCCAGTAATCCAAAGAAACAATGAGCCTTATTTTCTTATTTAGAAAAAAAAATTAAGAAATCCTATTTAGGTTCTTATAATTCACAATATGTCTGGAAAAAGGCTGATATTTAACTGAATTCCATATAAAAATAAATGGTCCACAAATTCACAGACAATACCTTTCTGGTCTGGTTGAAAATCCAGTTTACTTCACAAAAGCTTGTTTGTTTTATTGTTACACTCATTTTAATTTTGGGATTAAATTATTCAGATTAGATTTTTTTTCTCTACAGTGGTACAGTTAAACTGCAGATCTGTCTTATTTGAGAAAAATTGGTTTATGACAGTTATTTTTCCTTTGCATTTCAGTTGAACTCTAAAACAAACACAGACGGGTTTATTCCATACTGAATACATCCATGCGATATATACATATTCCATGCAAAGTCCTGTTTTTGTTTAGAGTTTAGCTTAACCACTAACTGCTAAATTTAGGAGGATAAAAAAGGTTTAAATCTAACTTTAGCTCATGCCCATTCCCTGATATGCTGATATTAGCAACAGTACCTTCGTTTCTTAATTTTGTTGAGGCAGAATTCGGTGAATGATCCCTGCACTGAAGACTCACACCTCAGCTGATTTGGCCTGATAAAACAGCTTACCAACACGAATCTCGTCAAGGTCACGGTGAGTATTTCATTCACGGTTGTGATGAGAGTACAGATACAATATATTCTCAGGACAGCAGCAAGCTCCTGCTGTTAGATCCTAAGATATTACAGCACTGATTGACATCAAATCCACGAGCACACGATCCTGAATCTGAAACTGTTATACTGAACTCTAATAAGATTTGAAGTTGAAGTTGCTTTTCTACTGACCCAAAAAAATGGTCACACACAGAAACCTTGCACACTGAGTCCAATGCATATTTATCCATTGCAAAGAAATTCACAAAACAGTACTAAATCGAGTCTTCGAGCAGTGAGGATGATTTTGTTGTACTCAAGCTTCTTAAAAAGAGAAAAAGAAAGAATATATTGGAACAATCCAATGCTGATGGTGCAGTGCAATTACCATAGGCAATTTTAAAGTTTGCATTATTGCTTTAGTTTTTGTTTACTGTTGTCCATTTTGTTGTCTAGAGCCAGACATTCTTAATGTTGCACTGCAGTTCAATATAAACCTATATATCAGATCATATATAGACAAACTTGGTGTAAACTAATGGCTGTTCCATCGAAATCACTCAAATGACAAAATGATAAGCCATAGACTTTTAAAAGCTAAAAATGACTGAGTGACGCCAGACAGGATTGTGTTGTGACACTGAAGGATAAGTTCCAACTTACCACATACATTTCTATATGTCATTTCACTTTCTTCTCAAACCATAAAAAAATCAAATAAATATTCAAAAACTGAATTTGTAAGAGCACATAACCCTCCCTAAATCAGAATGAATCTCTAAAAATAGTGTGGCACTTTATCTGTGACAAGCCAGTAGCATCAAAGGTTGGCCAGTTTTAACATGGCAACTGAAAGAAATATAGATGTTCAAAATAAACATTACAGCTGTGATCATGCAAACATATTGGGTACACTTGGAGATACTGTATAGTCACCCTTTCTTGTAATTGTGACTTTAAGAGTCACAAAGAAAGGTGAAGAAAAAATATATAAGAAAAGTGTCAATTTGATGTATAAAATCAAACTGAGTTATAAAGTAGAAATGATGATAAACAGTCACGCATTAAAAAAATATATAATCATGTAATCATGTCGGAATTTGAGATATAAAGTTACAATGATAAAGTTGATAGAAATTACTCAGCTATCTTGGACATCACATGAATTGCTGCATATGCATTGCTTTCATTACTGACTAAATGATAACTCACGTCAAACGCTAATTAAATTTAGAGAGCATTTCATGGCATCTGCCAGGAAAACAGAAATAAATAAATATTTTCTGACAAGGATCCTCTAAAATATGTTCTTTGAAAAAGTTTGTGAATAGCTTTGTCCTTTCCTCACGATGAATATAAATGACATTTTCGGTTAAATAAAAAGGAGCATCTTTACCCACAGGAAGCCCTCACAATGTCCCCGCAGACCGCAAGCGAACCAAAAGACCACTGCTGTCATCCACAAACATCACCTCTCACAGTCTGATGAGTCTAATTGATCAGAGCGGTTCACTCGGAGCTGGAATGTTAAGCAGTCACCGGCACGGACTGCTGAGTTCAATTAGCAACTCACCATTTTAAAGCCGCATCCATCATCCTGCGTCAGCTAAAACCATGTCCTAAGACTAAGAACGGCCATTTTTCATGTTCTCTCTAATCATTTCATTGACGTCTTTGAATTTATTAACTTAGGAATGGCTTTTAAAGAATCTGAGAACTTATGACAAATAGGGTTTAGTTTCCGAGGACAGGATGATTGATGTGGATATAAACATTTGTCATCAAGACACATATCGCTACAGCTGGAAGATTAATGGAAGAGCGGGATATCGTGTCGATATGACATTCTGCAAAATGCCACATCCCTTGGCTGTACACTGAGCTTCAAATTGTTTGAGATCTTGTTCTCGGGAAGAGTCGGTCACGATGTCAACAGCAACAAAAAAGATTCACATGCCTGCTTTTTGTGCGGAGTACTGGTTTGAAGACTTGATTAAATCCAAATTGATTAAGGCTTGTAGCTCTTTAATTAACCAGCATTCGGATGGCTTTCATCTTCACCACTTTAAAAAGTAATCAAGCAAAGTGCATGGCGTGTTAGGGCACTAATATTTCAAGCATCTAAAAGGTTGAAATGGCAATTATACAAAGATACTCTATAATATATATTTTTAAGTCTCAAACATTAATACTGCATCTACTCTCAGATTTCATCTTGGATATTATAACATACATACATTGCTGGAGAATTCATGTTTTTTGTTTGTTGAGTCTTTGAATTATGGGTCATGTGGTGTTAACAGCACCTCGATCTTCAGTATCCTTGTTAAAACCCAATTAAAATACAATGCACAGTCTATGAACCAACTATTATTGCACTGTGACATCCGCTTCTCATATCTTATCTAGCATCATTACTATGAGAGAATGTTTGAGAAAAAAAGAACAAAAGAACACAGGGCCACTTAATGAGATTGTAATGCACTTGAAGTTACAAAAAAAAAAAAAAATAATAATAATAATAATAATAATAATAAATGATGTATCATTATTTCTACCTTTTCATTTGATTTTATAAAAGGTCAACATATGGCAAATAATGGCAAATAATGGCAAATTAAATAAATAAATTATATATTAAATACGTAAGTAAACTATTACACCACATATATATCATTGAAGAAGTTAGTGTTAAATTAAATAAATAAATAAATACATAAACAAAAATCAAAGAGAAGTTAAATGGCACAGAGCAGATTTTGTTTAACGATCTAGGTAAGTAATTTCTGTAAGCCAAACCAGCCTTACTGAGGTGCGGATCACCATTTTGTCATTGGCTGAACATCAAAGAATTCCTCCTCATAAAAACTACCACACATTGTGTTACTTTGAGCTCGGCTGAGTCGATATCACAGCGCACTGTCCACCCGCTTTCACTCATTCTGCAGGGGAGTATCAATACCTGTCAGCGCCCGACAGTTTGTTACGACAGGTAGGAAAACAAATGCTGCGCTGACAATCAGCGCGCTGCGAAATTGTCTTGAGCTAACAATTCATCTACAGTCTTGAATTCGCTTTTTATTTGTGGGCGAGTTCTTCAACTACAGAATGCATCTGTCTCAATCAATAAACCGGACTGCCAAGGGGCTGCAAGCAAACTGGTGTGTGTAAGAGTGTGCGCGTATCCACACAGCTCATTTCTGCCAGCTCACATTAGTGAAGCACCATCCTTATCTAGCCCCGCTATAAACAGGGCTCTCTCAACAAGAAACTAATAAACCTTGCACTGCTGTTTTGCTCTTGTTCCCATCAATTCTATTACAGACATCAAGGGCGCTTATTACACCATATTTTATTGTCAGGTCGGATACTCTAAGAGTGAATAAGAGCTATCACGCTGAGGGCATGAGCAGAACTGATCTGATATGACCTAGAATTTTAAGCAAAAGTAGACTATTAGGGGACATTATCATTTTTTTCTTTCTACCTATCAACTATGAACAAACCACTGTGTGGAACAGAAGTTGGCCCCCGAGGCCCTAAAGCTAAGAGTGTGTAAAATCAATTGGGCGGCACCAAACTCATCCTCTCCCATTTCGAATCTCCTGCAGCTCCAATTAATTTCTTAATGAGAGTTTTAAGAGTAATCGCTCCAGATTGATCCACAATGGGGGTCAGTGCTGAGTGCTGGTGGAAATTGATGCCTCCCTCTTTTAATCTATCTTTAAACACATTTTAGCCGCCAAGCAGAAAGAGATGAACCGAAATGGAATCCATTTTTTTTTTCTGAGTTCCTGAATGATAATCACAATGAGAGAGCATTGCAAAATCTGAATCAAATTTTTGTACAAGAAAATATATATATATATATATATATATATATATATATATATATATATATATATATATATATATATATATATATATATATATATTATATATATATATATATATATATATATTATATTATTATATTATTATATTAATTATTATTATATATAATTATTATTATTTATTATTTATTATAATTATTTATTAAAATTTTCTAACATTGGCACAAATGATTTTATTTATATAAATAAATAAATAAATAAATAAAGCATCGACCCTCTAAGCACTCTTGAGTCTATTTCTATTCAATCAATGTTTTATTAATTAAAAAAAAAAATATATATATATATATATATATATATATATATATATATATATATATAAAAATTTAAATATCCTAGTATGGTGTTAATGGATCAATGAAAGATACAAACAAAAAGTTCTGACAAAGGTATTCTTCGTATTTTATTTATTTATTTATTTATTTATTTTGCTATAAAAGTTCAAATTTAATGATTCAAAAAATGTCATGTGGCACCATCAAGTCAAGGGTTTCTGCAGGTTTTATAAAGGTGCATTTAAGACTTTTTTTGTTTGTTTGTTTCAGCACTCATCCTCTACCATTTCTAAAGACCTGCAGCAATTCATTTCTTAGTGAGAGTTTTAAGAGTAATCGCTCCAGATTGATCCAGAATGGGGGTCAGTGCTGAGTGCTGGTGGGAATTGAGACTGCCTCCCTCTTTTAATCTATCTTTAAACACATTTCAGTCGGCAAGAGAGATGAACCGAAATTAAATCCATTTTTTTCGGAGTTCTTGAATGATTACCCTAATGAGAGAGCACGGTTATCCAAAAGGCCTACTGTAACAAAAAAACCTGCAAATAAAAATTAAAATGGGTGCTTAAAGTTGTTAGAACCAATTCATTTGGAAAATGTTGCTGCTATTTACACCTACTATTGACATGCATTATGTATCCAAATGTGTGGATATGAATTTGCTGGACTAAATGTTTTAACTTTTCAGTCATTTCCACAGTTTTAAAAACATCTATTCTATGCAATTCTAAATGTTTCGTTATTTTGACAAATCATGTTTCCTTGTATCATAAACATTCCCACTGTAAATTGTTAGCTTGTTCGTCATTTAATCATTCTATACTCTTGAAGTTGTATTTTTTTTTTGTGTGTGTGACTCAATCAATAATCTCCATTATTTTGAAAGACAAAAAGTATTAACATTTAAAGGGATAATGCTACAAAATGGCTTGTTCTGAAAAGATCTGCTTTTGACAGGGTAAAGAATCATAATCAACAATCAAAATGGTCATCCAATAAACCTTTTAACATTGTATTTTGCAATTTAAAATTAGTGAGCATTATTATTTTTAGAGCACATATTGGTACTGTATATCTGGAACAAACTTCTATTCCTATCATTATGGGTTCATGTGTAATGATTTTTCTACTATACAAACGGTATTTTCTACACTGTATCTTACCCTAACCTTACACCTAAACCTACCCCCAAAATACAGTTTTCAAAACAAATAAATGTCCCCACAAGGTCAAAATTAGCTGGGGACATTTGGACCCAATAACGTAAGGAACACCAGTACACACACACACACACACACCACACACACCATCCAGAAGCACACCACACACACACACACACACACACACACACACACACACACACACACACACACACACACACACACAATCACACACACACACTGTAATGGCACAATCAATATAATTTAATTACAGTTTCTACCTAATCAACAAAGCTGAGTTCTAACACTTTCTTTTTTCTTCCTTCCTTTATTCCCTTTCTGCACCTCTCTTTCTTGTTATTGAGGTATATCTGCCTTCTTTCAAGTCTGCATCACATTGAGCTTTTCTACAGCAGACAACAGTGCCATTTCCTGACAAATACATGCATCTTTCTTTTAAATGTATAGTAAATGTATTAAAAGTACCAATACATGCTGTCAACACTTATTTATCGATTTATTTGTTTATTTTTACAGTCAATGTAACAGGACAGTAACAGAAGGGACATTTTTTGCTAAAGTCAGCCATTGCAATTTATGTGATAACCAACAAGCTAGTGTTTAGTGATCATTGAGAATTTTTTACATGTTTATTAACCATATAAAAAAAAGAAAAAAAAAAATCCTATTCAGAGGGACTTTTTTTTTTAGTTCAGAGACACAACATATTTTAAAGACTTCAAGTATTAAAAATGTATACTGTAAATAACAAAACATGTATTTTGTTGAGGAGTATACATAATAATGTACAGTGTGTACAATGGGTACAGTGTGTTCTGTGGTAGAGGGGCAGTAACTTTGTAAAATGAGCATTTAGAAACAAGTATTAAGCCATTTTTAAAGAAAATATACCACATTATAACATGGGACCTCAAATGGCACCGAATACTATAAAATAACCTCTGTGCAGATAACAATATGCATTTACTACTACGAAATGTATTATTACCTACATATATTTATATCTATATCGATGATTAAAAAGCAATAAAAATACATATAAAAACAATAATAAAATAAATATGACTGTAATATCAGCAAATAATTATAATAATAAATAATAATAATAATATAATTAATGTAGGCTACTATGATGGCACTTGGTCATTATTAGCCATATAATGCATCTATATCAAGTAATGTTGGATGTTTGGCATACAGAAGGTTTCATTAACATATTCATGACACCTGTCAGTTCTAAACAAAGGGTTTTGAGTGAGGAGATGAAGTTTATTTATGACTAGAATGACTTTTTACACTACATTTATGCAAGTGAGAGCAGATCTGTATTCGCCTGTTGCAGTACCGCTTGAAAACAAATGCAAGCAGAAAATCGGCTTTGGGTTTCTCCAGCCTATGTGAGTGTGAAACTAACTTTCTTGTGCCATGGATTCAGGTTCTGTAGCTAGGGCTGTGCAATTAATCGCATTCGATTGCCATGCACATCTTATAAGTAAAGCCGGTTATGTGATTAGTAGTAAATCATCATCACCTGCTTTCAGATTGAGAAGAATTTAATACACAGAGCTGTAGTTCACTGACAATTAGGCAATATCGTTGATTAATCACATTCGATTTCAAACGTGATTACACCTAGCTTTTCAGTGAACTACTGTTCTGTAAGCAGGTGATGACTACTAATCACATGACCGGCTTTACTGAAGAGATGTGCATGACAGTCGAATGCGATTGATTCCACAGCCCTGTCTGTAGCTATATGAAAGCCCATCCATTATTGAGACAATGGAAGACAGCTTTGTTTCCGACCAACTGGAGTAACAAGAAAGCAGCTTGAAAGATAATTGGCTTTCATAGCATTATTAAATGAATAAACAATAAGTTAATATCGATAAACTTTCGTTTTAGACACAATTGCCATTAATTCTGTAAAATCTTTAAAGAAGAAGAAGTGTTTAACACTTACAAACATAGTGCTGTTTTGATAATCAATGATTCAGCATTTTTGAACAAATCACTTGAACAAAATGAACCAATTAGTAAGCATACTAGTCTTACTATTTCTACCATATATTTTGGGAGTACAATCCAGTACTGTGTTGTTCTTGAATTAATCAGTGTTTAATGATTCAAATTGCACACTCGTCACATACTGTTGAAACAACCTTATGAATAGTAGTGTATCACAGTTATCACAAAAAATATTGATCAGCAATTAGGTATTGAAACATTAATCACAAATAATTAAGCACCAAATCATTGCAACAGCAGATAAAACTCAGTGCTACCCATTTTAAATGCTCTGGTAGGCCTAGTATCTATATTTATAGAATTATACAAGTTCCCAGACATTTAATTTGCCCTTGAAAGTTCAGTTCTATTCATCACTGATTCTTACCTTCCCACAGGAAGACAATTAAACATCCGACACCACGGGGTTCACCTCGTAGAGTTCTAGGGAAAATCAGCAGGTCTCAAACCCTGGAGGAGAGCAAATAATCAGCCATTGTGTATCATTGGAGGAACACACACACACACACACACACACACACACACACACACACACACACACACACACCACTGGAGAACTGAACAAGTAATACTTCAACCAAGGCAAGCAGCAACATATCTCACATATAATTCCACTAAATATTTAAAATTATTCTCCAGGTATTGATGTAAATACATTATTAGATACAGTATGTGTTAATGAAAAACACTATCAAGGTGAAAGTGGTAGTGTTTAATGGCTTTGGCCTTGCTTACTCTGCTGTTAATGTGACATTTTAAATGTCAGTATGCTATAATGCTATATTGGGATATTATTATTTTAATATACCATTTTTGCGGCCTCATATTTTTATAGAAATTATTTTTGTTTGTTTGTTTTGCATTATAAATTTCTGTATTCTGTTGTTTGATCAATTTATTATTAGTAACATAGTTGACATAACATTTGTAGTTTTCTTTTTTTTTTTTTTTTTTTTTGGAATAAATGAAAATCACATTATTGTTATTATTATTATTGCTATTATTTAGATTTTACAAATAAATCTAATGTGAACAGACATTCAAAATAACATTTACAATTTAAACCTTTTTAAACATTGTAATTGTTTTTACTGTCACTTTTTATTTTAATGCACCCTTGCATTATTCAAAAATTATTAATTTATTTATTAGCATAGTTTATTTTTTTAATAGTAAATGTATATATTCTTACTCACTAGAAAGTATAAATTTATTGTTGATATAACATTTGTGGATATTTATTTATTTTTATTTGAAATATTTAAGTTTTAGAAATAAATTTATATAAGTTTATAAGCACAGAATTTATTTGATATAGAAATTGTAACATTATAAATGTCTATACTGTGACTTTAAATAATTAATGCACTCTTGCAGGATTTTTTTTTTTTTTTTTGTATAATGACAGACTTTTCATTGTTGATGGAATTATCCCCTTTTTTATTGTGGAAAATGTAAATCACTTTAGAAGTGCCTTTGTCCATTCAGCCTGATTTCCAGCTTGAGGACTTTTCAAAATTCTAGTGGAAGAGAGGAATTTGTTTAACTACACTGGCTTGATTCTTGCCAACCCTGACCTACTTTGGCCAAAACAAGTTTTTGGTTGCAGAGGAAGCCCTATTAATTAGGATTTTAATTCATCCTATGAGTGTGAGAGGATTATACGGCACACCAGGTCTCACACACTAGTCATTACCAATATTCCTGTGGACTCAGGAGCTGGGATCATTTCCATTTCAATCCAACAACACATTTTAGATTTGTTTGCAGAAAGAAAATCCAATCCTCTTTGAACAGCTACAGAAGAGTACATGTACACTTCTCTCTCTCTCTCTCTCTCTCTCTCTCTCTCTCTCTCTCTATATATATATATATAACCCTAACCCTAACCGTACAAAACTTGTGAAATGTTAAGTTAAAGAAATGTTAAAAGCATAAGTAGTGTTAAATTGGGTTCTGCCTGCTGACTGGTGTGGCCTTTTAAATGTCAATAACTTAAGTAATCACTCCCTCAAATTGGTTTAATAGGACAGAATGACAGACAAAATGCTGACAAATATTCCCAAAAATGCTATTAAAATCTGCAAAACCGAATGGCCTGTTAAATAAAATAAAAATAATAATAATTCAGAAGGTACATCATATTATTGATAGCTTTGATAACTGAAAGTCTCAACTCTTTTGATAAAGCCGTCATAGACAGCCCTAATGGATTCAGAACAGCAAAGGGCATTTGTAATCTGGAACAAGAACACATGTTGTGTGAACAGACTCTAGGGTTGCCACCTTCAATACAGAAAAATAAGGGATGCCTGGTGGGGGTGGGGGCCACGATGACCACAGGTCCGATGACGTGCCAGTGATGGTAAATCACAACTTAAAACATGTTTTCATAAAGAAATACCACAGGGTTAAACACAACCTCAGCTATAATTTACAGCTGAGGTTGTGTTTAACCGTGTGGTACACCTGCGTTAACTCCGCTGCTGTAACCTAGAGAAGAGTAGAATGAGAAATTGCTGATGAAGTTTAGTAATTGTATAAGGTGGCATAAACACAGATTTTGGATAAAAACATTGTCATTATTTGTAATGACAGTAACACCATCCAAACAGTGAAACCACGTAATAAATAACTGATTGTTATGACCTGCTCGTTTTAAAGCCGCAACATAAGAGGGATCAAACAGAGGATATTGATGCCAATACTTTTATTGTATTAAACTAATACAACAGCAATTAATGATAATAATAAACATAAGTCTAGGGTAATAATAGAAAACAAGCAAAATGAATCTCACAACAAAACTTTAACTACATGATGTAAGAAATGCAAAAGGAAACAAATGGTAACATAATCAACAAGCTCATGTTGAAACCCAGAGCCACTCCAGAGAAACAATCCCACAGAGTGCCTTTCTTAGTCAACAGTTAACACACTTATATAATGGTACTAATTAGCAATTAACAGAAGACCAATCAGGAACTGTCACACTCCATCCAATAGGATCGTCACACCTCCAAAAGGAGGTTGTCTAAAGAACCGACAAAAGAAAAACAAAACCACCATTTGTCCTTTACAACAAATGTTAAATACTCATCTCCACAATCCCCACTTTATTTTACTCCAAGACTCCTGGGCCCTAGGACATCATAAAGAAAACTAGAGAGAGAGAGGGAGAGAGAAAAATTAAAAAAAAACAAGAGAGGAGAAAGTTATACTCTACACTAAAGGAGCTCTCTTACAGCTGCAAAAGAGCATCAGCAATTAGGTTGTCTTTGCCGCGAATGTGTTTAATCTGTAGGTGGAAAGGCTGTAAAATAAGGCTCTACCTCATAATTCTTTGATTCTTGTCATGCATTTGATGCAAGAAAGTTAGTGGATTGTGGTCTGTGTAAACCACGATAGGACCACAGATTGAACTTAAATAGACCTCAAAATCTTGAATGGCCAAGACCAGGGCTAAAGCCTCTTTTTCCACGGTAGAATACACTTGCTGATGACAATTACATTTTTTTGAAAAAATAACTGACTGGATGTTCAATTCCCTTAGCGTCCTCTTGCAAAAGAACAGCGCCAGCACCATAAGAACTAGCATCAACTGCAGAGGTCTTTCAAAATTAGGTCCCATCAACACAGGAGCATTAGCCAAAAGAGACTTTGCATTATTAAAAGCACATTGACATTGTTGAGACCATATCTTTAAAAGATAGTTGTTAATAGGATAACACTTTGCTATTGTATAAGGTCCAGTAAACCTAGCTTGGAATTAACTACTTAAAAAAGGTAACAAAGCAAGCACTTGATCGTCTACTTGGAAACATCTTGCTTGAAACTTACGATCAAACAACCTCTTATTTTTTTCTGAGACTTGCATAATTTTCGTAGAGCAATGGCTCTTGCTCGATAACAAAAACTACTCACGTAATCCAAGACATTCTCAGGGGGATCAGATGTTTTCCATTCATCTGCTTAAACAGCAATAGGGCCTCTGACCGTGTGTCCAAATACGAACTCATTAGTACTAAAACCAGTGCTTTCTTGCACAAACTCACGAATAGCTAACAACATCCAAGGAAGTCCATCCTCCCAGTCACAATCAAGTTCAACACAATACGATCTCAAATGTGACTTAAGAGTCTGATGGAACCTTTCCAACCCTCCTTGACACCGGAGGTGGTAAGCACTTGAGATATTGTGTAACCTTGAGTGGTTGCATTACTTTTGAGAATTGTCGGGACATAAAATTGGAACCCTGAAAAGACTGAATAGTTTTTGGAATACCAAAAACAGACATGAAACTTGTTAAAGCCTTTACAATCAATTTATTTGTAATTGATCTCAATGGATAAGCTGCAGGATAATGTGTACACTGACACATTATAGTAAGCATGCCCAGCCATAGATCGTGGTAAAGGACCAACACAATCGATGGTCAAATGTTCAAATGGAGTAGTAAGTACAGCAATGGGATGTAAGGGAGCCAATGGAACCTTTTGGTTTGGTTTTCCAGTCATTTGACAAATGTGGCAAGATCGTATATAGAAAACCACATATCTCTTAATTCTAGGCCAATAGAATTTCCTCCTTCTATCATACATCTTCCATACCCCCCATATGACCAGCAAGGCCCTGGTGTGATAACTGTAAGACGGCTTTACGAAAAGTAAGAGAAACTACAATTTGGATCCTAGGATCAGGAGAACTTACAGAACTTATAGGCTGCTGTCTACAAAGCAATCCATCTTGAAGAAAGTAGAAGGAAGACCTGGTTTTACTTCCTCTACCAGAAGCTAAGGAGAACAAGTCTTGAAGGATTCCATCCGCGTTCTGGGCTTTGATTAATTCACCTTGAGTCACACTATAAAGTGGAGACAAAGAACAAGTGTTAACATGGTCATCACAAATAAATGGTCTTTCAGACATGGAAGCAGACTTCATCAACACATGGTACTTTCTGCACAGGAATCTCATCTTCGGCCATTGTATACACAGTATCCACAGTATCAGGTTCTGATTGAGAGTTAATAGATTAAATAAAAGCATCACTAAGAACATTTTCCATTTCATCTGACATCCTTCTCTAAGCCATCGCTCGAGTTATCGCACAAGCCGGAAATAAGTTTGGACAGTCAGAAGATCCATTCAATTTCTCTCCACTGGGAACTACTATAGGTGGAACTCCAACATCTGACTTTTCCCAAACATTTCCTCCAGCAAAGTCATTGCAGAGTATGAAAGTGACACCAGGGATAGGAAGCAAACCACAAACTCCTACAACTACATCACCTGATAAAAGCTCGGAATTAAGGTGGATGTGATGTAAAGGAACTTCCATGTAGCCCATTTCAAGCACTCTGAACAACACGTGAGATCCAGTAGCAGTACGTTCAGACAACGGCAAAAGTCCTTCAAACAAAAATGATTGCCCTGCCCCAGTATCTCGAAGGATACAAACAGGCACGGTTTCATCACAGTCAGGCAAAGAAACACTCCCATCAGTAAGAAATGGCCCAAAATCACAGTTTTTGACATTCTCCACCTTAGTGATATCCATCTGCTCATTCTGCTTGTCAGGTCTAAAATTCACACTTGTAGAAATTAAGCCAACAGGTTTAACAGCTTTGTCTTTCTTTTTAAGAACAGCACAGTCTGAAATCTTATGTCCTGGCTTCCTACAATAAAAGCAAACCATTTCTCCTTTTGTACGTGTGAATGAAGCATTATCTGCAGAAGTTGACAACACTCTGACTTGCAACCATCTTTTTATTCTTAACTGAAACCCTAAACTTTGACCTGCTTAACTCAAGGAATAGAACTTTGATGAGTGAGAACAAATTCATCTGCCATAAGCGCAGCATCAGAAAATTTAGTAAATTTGTGTTCATTAAGATACATAGCCACAGTATTTGGAACACAACTTTTAAATGCTTCCTAAAGAATGAGCTCTCTAAGCTGTTCCTTAGTGGTAATTATTACAGAGGAACACCAACGATCAAACAGATTTTCTTTTTCTCTGGCAAACTCGAGATAAGTGCACTTCTCAACCTTCAAATAACTCCTAAATTCTGGCAATATGCTTCAGGTACCAATTCATAAGCATGCAATATCGCAGTCTTTGCGGTCTCATAATCAGCACTTTGCTCAGTAGTCAACGCGGAATACACCTCCTGTGCTCTACCTACCAACACACATTGTGATAATTATGTCCAAAATTCTTTTGGCCATTTCAATGTAAGGGAAACATGTCAATTTAGCTCAAAAGGGAATCATTTAAGATTTTAAAGGAAATTTGAACAGAATCACTGTTTCACGACTGATCACTAAGACACCCTGCGATTCACTGAACAAGCTGTTAAACATCAAATCTGCACTGGATATTAATATCCAAAGTATAGTGAAACACTATCAATTAGCACAGTAACAAGATTGACAGTTTAAGACATTAACTTGTAAGCACAAAACACAAGATACTTCTCTTTTCAATATGAATAAGGCTTTATTAGATAAATCTAAGACATATAAACTAATCTAACACATAAGCACACACACTCACACATTCACAAAAGTTCGTCCGCAAGTAGTTTCCCGATATCGGTGATTGGCTGGAAGTTCAGTAATCGTTGAAGTGACGTCTTGGGAAGCCCGTGGTCGGCCGTTGGTTTTAACATTATTTCTTTAAAAATAGACAACCTATGAAATCTAATGTAATCAATCAGAAAATGATTAAGGTGAAAAAAATATATAAAAAAAAACAAAACAAAAAAAAACTATCATTACACTATCTGCCTCAGGAGATGATTTCTCCCGAGGCATGTTGTTGCACATCTGACAAGCAGCCACCGCGCGCAACAGAGAACACTCGGCAACAAATTGACCCGCCCTCCTCTGACTCTGATTGGCCATGAACCTGAAACAAACCAATCAATCCAACGATGGTAGCGAGTATTAAAAAATAAATAACATAAAATAATAAAGTATCTTATGCTAACCAAGGCTGCATTTAACAAAAAAAATAATAAAAAAATAAAAAAATACAGTAATATTATGAAATATTGTTATAGTTTAAAATTCTTACATTTTTCTTCAGTGTCACATGATCTTTTTGAAATCATTTTAATATGCTGATTTGGTGGTCAATAATATTTGTAAGGATTTATTGGTAAGTAGAAAGTTCAAATTGACAGCATGTATTTAAATATTATTTGTAAATGCTGTGTTGTCCTTGACTTTTGTATAATGATACGAACTAACAAATTGATCGATAGATACTATGATTTAGATGTTTAAAGATTTTTTTGTTTATTTAATTATCAGAATTTTTAAGCAAATATTAATGTATGCAGTCAATTCACATTAATTTGATTTATAAATATAACAAGCACAATTTGATAACTCTACAACAAACAATGTCTGCTCACATAACAGTATGTTGTACATTAAACCATCTTTAACTCTCTTCCAACATCTCTGAATCTAACGATCTGCAAAAATACACATCGTAACCAGAGGTGTCAAGTAACGAAGTACAAATACTTTGTTACTGTACTTAAGTAGAAATTTGGTGTATCTATACTTTACTTGAGTAATTATTTTTCAGCCGACTTTTTACTTCTACTCCTTACATTTTCACGCAAGTATCTGTGCTTTCTACTCCTTACATTTTAAAAATAGCTTCGTTACTCCTGGCTATTTCATTTCGGCTTGTTTTCATTCCGGCTTGTCATCATTCAAAAAAAAAAAAAAAAAAAACTATCCAGATCAATCGCGCATTCCGAATGGAGTGAATTTGATTGTGGTTGGATGAGAAGTATAAACATTTACCATTCCGACACCCTATTGGTTCGTACGCGATCCATCACACCTGTACATGACACAAATACCATCACACCCCAGCATGGACATAGCCAATTTTGGGTTCGTTTATAAAAAATATATTTATTAAAAGTAGGGTTGGGTATGGAATTGGTATCCGATCGCCTCAGAGTCAGTCCGCTTAAATTTCATATAAAACCGGCGTCAGACGTCAGACGGGTCTCCTCCCCGTCTTTCAGCGCACTCTTCAATCCGCAGACCGCGAGCGGACTCATACAGAGGCAGAGGACACAAGCTATGTGTTTATCAATAAATTTGTTAGAATATCCGTATCTGTGCAGTTCTTTGTCATAAATACAGTTTACAAAAGGTCACGAGGAAGCAGTCCCTTTCTCATCTAATGTAAAGTTTTCGCTTGTCACCGCTCATCACCACAGCCGTTTCCTCCAGCGAAAATCTAGCCCTTAATATGAACGAACACATATTTTAATTACACTTATTTAAATATACTTAATTTAATCATACTTACTTTATACATACACTACTGGGCAAAAGTCTTAGGCATGTTCCAAACATTCATTTTGCCGTTGTCAAACTGCTTGTGAAAATACTATTTTTTTTTTTCTTTTCCATAAAACTTTTGCACAGTACACTGTATTTTAAAAACAACATTGTTGCTACTTTATAAAGAATGAACATACAGTAAGTAATTCACAGAACTGATTAAAGACAGTGACAGACAGCACTCATCTTAACTAAATATCAGAGAGATTGACAGAGATGCAGTAGAAACATTATGTGTGATTTGAATAATGACCCAGATTGTGAAATACATTTATTAGCCTTAGATTAAGGGAAGCACAACATGGGAAATGAGAGCATCCACGGTAAATTGTTATGGATTTATTTTAAATATTTTTAATGTTCTTTAATGTTATCAATAGTTTTTTTTTAGGTTATTTTTTTAAGTATCGTTCAGGCACCGTTTAGGCACCAGTACTGTTTTAAAAGTATCGAAAAGGCACTGGACCCTACTTAAAAGTTATTATTTCTCACTACTGGCTCATTTACCAAATGATTGCTTTCTCTTCCTCCTCCACAAATTAAGTTATTGTAGGTAGTTCGTTAGCGAGACGTTTGAATAAATTATCGTTTGAGATTGACGACGCGATTGACAATGTTGTGATAACTAAGCTTTACCAACTTTGTAACTCGTTACCCCCCGAACACTGGACATAGCATACGTATGTACCGAATAAAAGAAGCTATCAATCAAGAATGTATCTTGATTTTGAGTTATTTTTCATTTTTAGTTTTTGATTACTCACTTGGATTAATCATTCGTTTGGCAGCACTATAATGTTTATTGTAAATTGACAACCATACAAGGGTAATTGTTATTAAGCCTGTCCCGGGTACATCAATGTTCTTGTCCATTGCCCTCACAGATTCCTGCAGCTAAGCTTGGATGTACATTTACATTCCATTACAGGTTATTAATGACATGCCTCTGAAGTTTGACTTTTTGCACCATAACAATACTTATAGGCAACTAGTCATCATATCTCTAGTTTTTTAATGTATTTGCATTGTACTAAAGTGCGTTAATTTTCAATGGGCATATATGCGGCTGAAACAGGTAGCCTAGTGCATCCCAAATTTTTCAACATGAACATTTTAATATAACATTATTGTCATTATGGCCTTTAGAAGAATGTTTTTTTTTTTTTTTTAGGAGGTGGGGTAGTGCACAATAGGCCTCTGTGGAACGGCCCAAGCTTTTGTTCTTAATAGCATTTTTTCCCTTACATTACTTTTACTTTTATACTTTAAGTAGATTTTTAAACCAGTACTTTCAGACTTTTACTTGAGTAAAAAGCTTGAGTTGATACTTCAACTTCTACAAAAGTATTTTGAAACCCTAGTATCTATACTTCTACTTGAGTAATGCATGCCAATACTTTTGACACCACTGATCGTAACTGAGGGCACATGTCATCTACCATTGTTGTTGAAAGCAAATCACATTAAATATGGATGAATGCTTTCATACATAGCTGAAAGCCAAGAAGCTGAGCCTTCCAACGTTCAGGCCTTGAGCCTTAAAGCGAAGCAGAAAAGTGGCAGTCAAAAGAAATGACTCTGAGCATAAAGTAGAGGCCTTTATGGAACCAAAGCTACAAGCAATTTGTCTCTGTACATTGAAGGTGAAACTGCTGTGAGACATGACACAATAGATTCAATCGATTTAAATCACTAAGAATCGAATGAAATGCGATTTCAATAGCGATTCCATGCTTTCAAAATATATACACATTATATTACTACAACCATGAATTAATGAGAGACATTGAACAGTGTTTGTGCCTTGCATCTCTTCTTCACACGCTCACACAGGATTTTGCTTGTGCTCCGGTCCTCTCACTGATGCAGCTGATGTGTGATCTCTCCTTAGGACTTGTGGCGAGTAATGATGAGTAGTTCAGCCATGAAACTCTATCGGTAGCCTGACTACATCAGACTTCCTACTTCCGCTCAATTTCATTTCGCTTCTGTACTCAGTCTGATACAGCGTCAGAGCTTTCTGTTCGCCACCAGTCTGGAAACAGCCGGGCCAATCAACGAACAGAGGGCAGGCTGAGAGCCTTGACGTAGATGCTAAGCGCCGAGTTTTACATTGTAGGTTAGAGAAATCGAAAAACCGAAACGACCGCGGAAATGGGAAACGAAACACGGGATGCAATTCGCTCTGTTATGGAGAACATTCAACTCTTTTTCAAACTGAAGCCAGAACAAGAAGAGTGTTTAACAACAGGTTTACAGTGGAAGTTCAATCATAGATTTGAGTTCGATGCATGATGTCTGTGCTTTGATGCGGCTGTACAGGCGCATAACATACGTCATAACTAAACGTATCTGATTGGCTTACGGGTAACCAATGATTTTAAACTTCAGACAAGCGCCCCTTAGCGAGAGAGAAAACACTTCTCTAGTATGCCATTCCAGACTCTGTCTACAAAGCAAAGTGAAGTAGCAGAGTCTGGTATTACCAGGCTACTCTATCGGTGCTCTAATTGGTTCATTCAAAATTACGTTCCCAGCCAATCAGGTTCTAATTATAATTACCGTGTGCCTGTAAACCAGACACATTCCATGCTCACCACACCTGCGTAATGCGTAACCTCTTCTCGTTTTAATATAAATAAGGCTTTATTAAATAAATCTAAGACATTTAAGATAATCTAACACATAAGTACATGCACTCACACATTCACACAAGTTGTAAGTTTAAGAGAATGAGAATGTAGAATCCCAAGTTTGAAGCGATACGTGAAATTGCATAGACATGAACAGCCATCAATCACTTAATTAACCCTCGCATTGAGTTCCTCAATGAGGTTAAAATTATATTAAATCCACCAGTACAAATGTGAGTCTGGAGGTGTTACCTGCGTCTCCTGTGTAAAGGGGGTTCCCTTTGTTGTTGTTGAAAGGGGGTTTCCCGATGTTGCTGATTGGCTGGAAGTTCATTAGTCGCTGTAGTGACGTTTTGGTAAAGCCCGTGGTTGGGTGTTGGCTGACGATGCGGAGTTGTGGGCTTGTCGAAGTTGAACGGGCACTCGAGGTCAGACTCGGAGACATGAAACTCTCAAACAGAAAATAAAATAAACTAAAGTAAAAGAATAGAAGTCAAGTTTGACGAGACTAGGTGGTGTTTCTTCTCATTGTGGCTAAGTAGCAGCAGGCCAACGCATGGAAGCACGCTCAAAGAACGCTAACAGTGATGACTAAAAGCATGACTAAAAAGCAGGCAACAGTATAGCCTATACGTTGAAATGGTCAATTCAAGTGATGTTAATGTTGAAAGCTGTTCTGTGAAAGAGTTGGTTGGTTGGTTATCTTGCTTCTGACTTGTGGCACCAGTAATGATTTACAACATCCTGCTGCCTTTTTTGAGGAATTCAGCTCATGTTTTAACCATGATCCTGGTCGAATATATATAACAAATGTAAAAAGTGTATAGCAAACTTGAGAATTTATAGCACATTTATTTATTTATTTATTTATTTATTATTTATTGAGAATGCATTGACTAAAAATAAAATAAAATAAAAAAGTTTTAATACAATATTAAATGTGATTGTCTATTATTATTATTATTATTATTATTATTATTATTATTATTATTATTATTATTATTATTACTATTATTACTATTATTATTATTATTATTATTATTATTATTATGTGATTTTATTTTGAATGATAGCAGTCCAGTCGCCTCTTTCATAAAACAAGTTTACAAAATAATAGTTTGACATATTGGCAGTTGATTTGGTTCAAAATAAGTCAGACTGACTGAAATAAACCTGGCTTATTTGGTATACTTGTTTTATGAAACAGGCCCCTGTGATCCAAAGTCATGATAATAAATAAATAAATAAATAAATAAATAAATAAATCTTGGAAAAAAAACTGTCTGTGCAAATTGCTTTCATTTCACATGCAAGAGTTTCATGTAAGCACATGCATGAACAAGAACAGAACCTTGTGTTCCCCAAAGACACATTGAAAAAATTGTCAGCATTGTTCAGTGTGGAAAGGGAAAGTACAACTGTGAATCACAACTTGTGGTCATAACCCAGAGTGCTACAGACCCTCTCATGTGACTGACACAGCCATCAAAAGGCAGAGCAAAGGCGAAAAGGAGAAAATAATGAAAAGAGGAAAGCAAGCAAGAGAGAAACGTTTCAATTTATTGAGATTAGATTTCAAGATTAAACAGTGGATGGATTTGCATAGCCCAGGGTTGGCTGTAGCCCACTTTCCCCAGCTCTCTTGAAAGACAGCCAGTGCATGCCATTATCTGTGCTGAGGTTCCACAGCTCAGAGAAAAAGCGAGGTTGGCAGTGACACAGCCTCTAGTGTTCGGTCCCACAGTCTGTAAGGGAGGAGTGGCACAAATCAGCCTCCGTTTGTGTGTGGTCAGACTGATCTGTATTTTATGATGCAATTTTGAATTTGGTAAGCAAGCTAAAATAATTATGAAAGTGGCTGAATGTTGTAACCTGGAGACTAATCTAATTCATTTCCTCTCTTTTGTTCCTTTTCCGAATCTGCTATGACTTTAAGAGAAAATGCCAATGAAATTTGGATAGTGGATTTTTCATCCCTGAGCCACTCCCATGCATACGTGTATAAATAGGTGACAGGTGCATCCACTCATTCAGGTTTTATGCTGAGGAGCCAAGAAAGTGTTCCCCAAACAGCCATATTTCTTGGTTGTGGCATGTGAATAATAATGGGCATACCTAACCGAGACGTTCCCTATCTGTCAGTCACTCAGAGTTATGTTGTGATGACATAAGGGGGTCCATGGAAAGAGCCAAAACCTGAACCCGTCACAAGCCTGTGACATTGCAAATGTTGACAACCAGCCGCATGTCAGACAAATTATACACAAAGGTTGTGACCTTCCCAACTCCTCTGCACAAATGCACTGACCTTGGCACTCACAGGGACAAAAAGGTGAGTACATTGCTGCTGGAGATAGCCATGCCGCTGTTCCTAACACAGCAAATATTTGTTAAGAGAAGGGATTTCAACCATTTGATTTGACCCAGGCCTGGGGCAGTACTACATATGGAATGGATTCTGAGGCAGGTCCTACCTGAGAGAAGGGATTAATGACTGCCAGCAGAGCCTGACAGAATGGCCTGTCAAAGGGAAGATGATGGTTCACCATGAGGGAAACCACATATGGGATCGGGTACCCTGGCAAGCTAGCACCGATACTGGGCCTGGTGTCAGACTGCTCCACCTAGTCTAACTATCCAGTGGTCCAACCTCTGCTTGGAGGAAACCATTCCTTTCTGCTGACCTCCATAAAAGACAAAGAGCTGCTTAGAGCTTCTGAAGCTCCAGATGCAGTCCTGGTATGTGTGCAATGCTCAGCAATGCTAAGGCTGGGTCTGCCGAGGTCAGTGATTGCAGGTCACCAGGTGACCGCGAAAAGGCATGGTGGAAACCTGGGGCACATATCCAGGCTGAGGTCTCAGGACAATATGAGAGTAGGCCTGCCCGAACACAAGACACTTTTCATGCACCGAAAATGCAGGAGGTCCCCGACCCTCTTGATGGAAGTGAATGCAATCCGGAGTGCTGACTTAGCAGACAGGAATGTAAGCTCTACTGAATCCATTGGCTCAAAGGGATCTGTTTGAAGGCTAGCCAGGTTTGTAGAGAGACCCCAGGAGGGCACCAGGGGTTGCCTAGAAGAATTTTACATTCTGGCATCCCCAGGATCCTGATGATGAGTTTGCCTTTCCAGGGACTGGCAGTCCACTGCTTTGTTATGTGATGCGATTAAAAGCTACATGCACATTCAAGGTGGAGGCTGACAGCTTACGTTCCAACCTTTCTTGCAGGAAAGAAAGCACTACTCCAATCGTGCTTCTTTGGGGTTCTTGGTGAAAAGAACACCAGTTCATGGAAATACTCCATTTCATTGCATAGGCTTGCCTCACAGAAAGAGCTCTAGCCTGAGTTATAGTGTCTACCACCACTGGTGGCAGATAACTTAAGTCTGGCATGTCCAATCCAGAAGCTACACTTGGAGGTCCCAGAGATCTAGAAATGGGGGCAATATGGTGCTGAGCCCCTGAGAATTATTTTGGGTATGTGAGCTGTCATGGGAGCATGTTGGCAGCTCGATTATGCTCACCGGAATGTAAACAGTGCACAGTGACTTGAGGAGAAGGCGACGGGCAAGCTGTGACACGAGATGTGATTGTAGACCTCCCTGCCAGTTGATGTATGAGACAGCAGCAGTGTTGTCAATGCGGACCAACACATGCTTGTTTTGCCTCAGTGGCCAGAACTGTCACAATGCTAGATGCACTACCAAAAGCTCAATGCAGTCCAAAGCCCCAAGGCTGCCTTCCCATTGCATGTAATACCTCAGGCCGTACCGGAGGCATCAGTCGTGACAATGACATGCCGGGAAACTTGTTTTAAGGGCACCCCAGCCTGTAGAAGGGCAAGGTTCATGCATGGACTGAATTAATTTACATTTATTCATTTAGCGAATGCTTTTATCCAAAGCGACTTACAATTGCTATGTATGTCAGAGGTTGCACGCCTCAGGAGCAACTAGGGGTTAAGTGTCTTGCTCAGAGACACATTGGTGTCTCACAGTGGTTTCGAACCCGGGTCTCTCACACCAAAGGCATGTGTTTTAAAAACTGCGCCAACACCACCCATAGGCAGTGTGATGATCATGCAAAGTGTGCCTAGATGCCTTCCCCATCTCTGGACTTGGGAGTGTAAACAGAGTGACCCAAAGCCCCAACTGGTTGAGGTGCCAAAGAACCAGGTCCCTGTAATCACACAACTGCTCTGGTGACTGGGCCATGATGAGCCAGTTGTCGAGGTAGTTGAAGATTGATACATAAGTAGTTGTCCACGACAAGTAGTGTTGATCTGTGGTCCTTTTGAACATTGAAAGAATGCCATATTCTCCTGTTCTGTCATTGTCTCCTTTTGTAGTTTTAAATAATGATTTAAATATTTGATATTTATTTGCTGCCATCACAGCTATAATTCTTACCGGAATGGGTAGAGACTGAGAGTCCTGCTCTCTTCCCCATGAGGAGAGAGAGGCAAGATTGCAGCAAAGACATGCTCATATGCTCACAACAAATGCATGATTCTTCCACGAATGCAGCTTCAGCATGTGCAGAGGATGCACCTGTCACCTATTTATACCTGTATGCACGGGGAGTGGCTCAGGCATGCAAAATCCACTAGCCAAATTTGAATGGCTTTTTCTCTGAAAGTCAGAGCAGATTTTTGCTCTCTAGTAAACCCCCTTTTTCGTAACGACATATCTTGAAGGGACCGACAGATAGGGAACCACATATTTGTACTATACAAATGTGAAATTAATGTGGGGAAAAATAAATAAATGAACCCCATGTGGATTTATACAAACTGTGAATGTCAAAAAAGTGTTATGTTTTGCCCCGCTCTCCCCTACCCATAATGCACTCTGAAGATTGTGTCCAAGGTATTCTCAGTCTCATTAGAAGATGGCACCAAAAACCACATGTCCAATGTCAGCACAGCATACTTTTACACAGGTATAAAGGTTCTAATTGATTTTTTAAAATATCTCAATTGAGGTTTATACATGTTAGTTTCCATGTCTACTGCCAGTTTCTTTTCGAACTGTTAATAAACAGTGAATCAGTATTGCTAAAACCCCAGATTATGAAAGTTTGTTCTTATTGGGTATAACTGGCCTTTAATAAACACAACTTCTGCTTTACAAAGCCTGGCTTTCAGCTAATGATTCTGAGCATCAGTTACTGCTTTGGAGGACAAAGGGTATAGTTAAACCTTGTGCATTCTGGACACCACTGTAGTGAAAAGTACTGAGAGATTGAGTCAGTCTTTTATAGGTGCTTGTTGGTAATAAATTGATATGTAAATGAGCTGGTGCTCATGCAGCCAGGATATGAGATTTGACTGACAAAGGTTGGCACACTAAAAAAGGTTATATATTTGATTAGAATGGCTTACATTCAAACCACAGATGTGAAACTTGGCACTTACTTGCCGTGACACGAATAGGAGACATACCTATTGCTCAGACAATTTTAACCTTCTCTGTTGAGTAGAGAAACAAACAACACAATGTTCAGTCACCATATTTCCATGAAATAAAAGTGAATGGAGACCATTGGGACTGTTTTGAAAAAGAGCAGCTTGGGGATTTAACACATTTTTTCTACTTGTGTTTTACAGAACATTGAATGTCATATGTGACCCTGGATCACAAAACCAGTTCTAAGTAGCCGGGGTATATTTGTAGCAATAACCAAAAATACATTGTATGGGTCAAAATGATGGATTTTTTTTTTCTTTTTTTTTGCCAAAAATAATTTGGATATTGAGTAAAGATCATGTTCCATGAGTATATTTTGTACATTTCCTACTGTAAAGCTTAATTTTTAATTAGTAATATGCATTGCTAAGAACTTCATTTGGACAACTTTAAAGGTGAGTTTCTCAATATTCAGATTATTTATTTATTAAGCACTTTCAGATGAAATTTGATATGATATTCAGTTTTCTGACAGTATAAATCTCAGTTTTACACATGAGTTTTAAACAAACATGAAGAGAGAAATTCACATTTTTAAGCAAGCAATTGACAATTGACCTGCTTTATAATGCTTAAAATGCTTTTTAATGCTGTGAAAAAAATGTGATACATTATATTTTAATAAAATATAATAATTTAAAGGCTTACAGTAAATAATACAAAATAATAATATATATATATATATATATATATATATATATATATATATATATATATATATTTTTTTTTTTTTTTTTTTTTTTTATGGCAAAATGTGAAACATTATCATTTAAAGGTTTACAATAAATAAATAAAAAATAATTATTATATAATAATAATAATTATTTTTAATGTCAAAATGAGGTGCCATTACAGTGAGGATAAAAGGTTGAACATGTATATATTTGCACTAGGAAGAAGCACAACAATTCCCCCACCATGCCTAACACAATTTGAATTTGGTTACTGGTTTTATATTAGACAGTGTTACATTTCCGTTCTCTAATATAAACAGTCTAGATACAGCATGCATACTGCAAGTTGCCAGCAAATGCTCTTGTAAGATGACTGTGTTTCCAAACTCCAGCAATTTTACTCATCTCGGCTGGTATCTCACCATGAAAGAACAGAAGTGAAG
This sequence comes from Carassius auratus, assembly GCF_003368295.1. Classification (NCBI taxonomy): domain Eukaryota; kingdom Metazoa; phylum Chordata; class Actinopteri; order Cypriniformes; family Cyprinidae; genus Carassius; species Carassius auratus. Next base: position 18,767,225 of record NC_039262.1, read on the forward strand.
CAGCACTTGAATGGAGGTCACTTATTAGAGCAGTGCAGGCCATATTTATTATTGTAATTTTATCAGGACCTGGCAGTGTTTGTTATACACAAGTGGGAATTTGCATATGACAAACATAAATTCTGAGGTCAGCACTCTCAGCCAATCAGATTAAAGGACTGGAACTGGTGTATAATAGCATATTGATGGCCTCAAACAGACGTGGACTATAAACCACAAAACTTTCATTTTCATGTCATTATGTCTTTAAATATTGAACGAGAACAATTTATGCATGCTTGAAAGGCACCAGGAAGAGACAAAAAAAGAGAAACAGAAAGCACAAATATCTTAAACTGCTATCAGAACTCCTAACTCAGCGGAGAAAGGTCTGAATAAGTTTAAAAGATTAATTTCACCTTTTTGACCATTAGAAAGGTACTTAAGCCCAAATTGCCTGCAATCTGTGCAGCTGTGGATGTAGATATAAATGTCTAATACTGCCTTACAAAGGCAAAATCCAAGAACAAAATGTTATTATTATTATTATTATTATTATTATTATTATTATTATTGAATTTATTCTCAAAAATGGATTATTTATTTATATATACAAATAAAAAATAATAATAATAATTCATACAAGATTCATGTCAGTTGTTTAGTTTTGAGTTTACATCCTGACTGCTACATGGCAGTCTTTATCTCTGAACGACAGTGAGCCTGACCGGAAATATACTAGCATTAGGGCATTAGGGCATGCAGTTGTGCCAATTTGGGGATTTTGTCATCAAATTGAGCTACTTTCTCATTGTTGCTGCAACTTTTTTATTTCATTTTATTTTATTTTATTTTTTTATTTTTATTTTTATTTATTTCTTTTGCGACAATGAGATATTTTAGCTATATTTAAATAAAACTTACGATTTTTGGGAGATTTTATTTTTATTTTTTACTTGGTCACACCTTGATGTAGGCCTGTGACCTCTCACGTTTGGTCTCTATCATGCCAATGAGTCTGCGCAGTGAACACACCAGTACGCCATCCATACCAGCCATGACACACGTGAAATTTCATGCACAGTAATGTCAACCAGAAACTGAGAGACACAGTGCATCATCATGTCATGTGTGCTGTGATGCAGTATTTTGTAGTGTGTTGACTAACATAAGCTTGTATGAATAAAGTCTTTGCTTTTGGAGAATCATAATATCTCTTATATGTTGTATTTGAGCAGGATAGGGATGCACTCTGGTGACACATAAAACAAATTCCCAACAAATTCCATATTCCCAAAAAGTTTCGCGTACCGAACCGAAAGCCTCGTACTGAACGGTTCAATACGAATACGCATATCGTTACACCCCTAATATATATATATACATTTTTTTTTTTTTTATATATTTCAGATTTTGCACTTTTTAAAAATCACTCATCAAAAAAGCAACAAATGTTGTCAACAATGAATAGTGAAAACTCATGAAAATAGTGAAACTCATGTATTAACTAAATTCAGTGCACACAGGCGGAAGTAGTTAAAGTCTTTGGCTATTTTAATTGTGATGATTTTGGCTCACATTTTTGGGTCAACAAATTAGAATATGGTGACATAACAATCAGCTAATCAACTCAAAACACCTGCAAAGGTTTCCTAAGCCTTCAAAATTTCTCTCAGTTTGGTTCACTAGTCTACACATGGGAAAGACTGCTGATCTGACAGTTGTCCAGAAGACAATCATTGACACCTTTCACAAGAAGGCTAAGCCACAAACACGCATTGCCAAAGAAGTTGTCTATTCACAGAGTGCTGTATCCAAGCATGTTAACAGAAAGTGAGTGGAAGGAAAAAGTGGTGAAGAAGAAAAATGCACAACCAACCAAGAGAACCACAGCCTTATGGGGATTGTCAAGCAAAATTGATTCAATAATTTGAGTGAATTTAACAAGGAATGGACTGGGGCTGGGGTCAAGGCATCGTATTCCTCTTGTTTTCTGTCATTGTCTTCTGCTGGTGTTGGTCCATTGTGTTTTTTGAAAACCAAAGTCACTGCACCCGTTTACCAAGACATTTTGGAGCACTTCATGTTTCCTTCTGCTGATCAGCTTTTTGGAAGATGCTGATTTCATTTTCCAGCAGGATTTGGCACCTGTCCACACTGCCAAAAGCACCAAAATTTGGTTAAATGCCCATGGTGTTGGTGTGCTTGACTGGCTAGCAAACGCACCAGACCGGAACCCCATAATATATGGGGTATTGTCAAGAGGCAAATGAGAAACAAGAGACCAAACAATGCAGATGAGCTGAAGGCCACTGTCAAAGAAACCTGGGCTTCCATACCACCTCAGCAGTGCCACAAACTGATCACCTCCATGGCATGCCTAATTGAGGCAGTAATTAAAGCAAAAGGAGCCCCTACCGAGTATTGGGTACATGTACAGTAAATTAACATACTTTTCAGAAGGCCAACAATTCACCTTTTTTTCTTTTTTGGGTCGTATGAAGTATTCTAATTTGTAGAGATTAATTAGTGGGTTTTTGTTAAATGTGAGCCAAAATCATCGCAATTAAAAGAACTAACGACTAAACTACTTCAGTCTCAATTTAATACACAAGTTTCACAATTTGAGTTTAATAATTGAAATAAATTAACTTTTCCATGACATTCTAATTTACTGAGCACCTGTAAATATTTGATGTGCCTTATACAATTGTGTACTTTATTATTAAAAAGTCTGAGATCACTTTAAAAAATATGAAACACAATTAAAGAGAGCATATATGCCATGATATATATATATATATTAATATTAGGGGTGTAACGGTTCACAAAATTCATGGTTCGGTTCGACACGATACACTGATGTCACGGTTCGGTTCGGTTCGGTACGTTTTAGATACAGCAAAATGTAAAAACATCTCAACTTTTCAGAATGCCGCAAGCGCACCGCGGGTCATGTGACAAGAACTAACCAATCAGCTTCATCCTTTCTCATAACAACGTTGAAAGCTCAGCCAAGATGAAGTAACAGCTGTTCATAGTTGTATATGGATTGCAATTTTGAAATAAATTTAGTAGCAGAGGTACTGCAAGCGATTTTTAGAACTGCAAATCCATTAATCCTTTGCTGAAATTTCCGCGTCTCATGGAGAGAGCACGTCATTGTTGCTTAGCAAAGACAGACGCCTCATGAGCGCTTCTGCCCGAGCGCTTTGGGAAGGAGGAGAAAGTGGCGCGACTAGCGTTTTCCACGCGTTTTTAGGTACGATATGTGAACGGCCCCTAAGGCGCTCACTCACTCAGCACACGCTGAAGGCTCGTTGCAAAATGTCTAATGCATTTAACAGACCAGAAATAGAAGATCCTCCAATAACCAACAGGTCTGGTGTTTGGGTGCACTTTGGATGCCCTGTAAGATATAATGGTGTACCTGTGTCTAAATGCTGCGAGGATAGTTTGTTGCGTGTATGTTTCTCATTTTTGTCTTTTCCCAGATACTGACACACTAAGGTGATGTCGGCGTAAATGAGTTGACATGTTTCAAGTATTCCCGCTGGTGTTTTTTTTTTTTTTGTATTCCCGCTGGTGTACCCTATGGTCATGTAGCAGATGTGACATACCATTGTTTTTCAATCCACCACTCTCTTGCCTTCAGCACGTGCTGAGTGAGCGAGCGCCTGACTGAGTAGCCTAACATAAACATATAACTATAAGTTGGTGTTTTTTTCTTCTTCGGGAGTGTCAGGGGCGTTGCCTGTTACATCGTTTGGGTTATTGGGCTACCTTGTTGAACTTATATCATTATATTTCTCTTTTTTATATATATATAATTAATTAGTCCAACGAACCGTTCAGTATACATAATGCGTACCGCGTACCGAACCGAAAGCCTTGTACTGAACGGTTCAATACGAATACGCATATCTTTACACCCCTAATATATATATATATATATATATATATATATATATATATATATATATATATATATATATATATATATATACTTTTTTTGTGTATATATATATATATATATATATATATATATATATATATATATTTATATTTCAGATTTTGCACTTTTTCAAAATCACTCATCAAAAAAGCAACAAATGTTGTCAACAATGAAAAACAAACATTTTCACTTTTTTGGCCCTTTAAATCCCACTGTGTATCATCCTTCACAATTCACAGCATTTAATCCACATTCCTATTCTATGTTCGCTCACTTTCACCTGTCAGAGACCATCTAAACCACGACTGACTTCACAGGATTGTGCACTCAGTAGTTGGTGGTGGAATGCCAAGTCTATTCTGAGGCACCAGCATTGATTTGAGGCTCATGTAATTGCTGTCTGTTCAGCCACACAAACTCCAAGGTCAGAACACCGTTTCAGCAGCCCCTCGTGCTTGTGCCGCCTTCATAATTAGTCACTGCTAGAGTGATTTAAGAAGTATTCAGTGTAAAAATGCAGCACTTATCTGCCCCCTTTTTTTCAGTGTTTCTTAAAAAAAAAAAATTCTAATTCAGAAGATTTAATTCAAATTTGTTAAGATTCTGCATATTAATTGTTAATTCTGGCATATAATTCTTATATAATTTTAGTATCCAGTTTGCTATGGTTCAATAGTTTGGGATTGGTAATTAATTTATTAATTAATTAATTTATATTTTTGTTTAATTTATTTTTTGTATGTTTTGAACAAAGTATCTTCTGCAAATGTTGCATTTATTTGATCTAAAATTCAGTAAAATAATAATAACAATAATAATAACAACAACAAAAACAACACTAATAATAATAATAATAATAATAATAATAATAATAATAATAATAATAATAATTTCCAGTGAAGAAAGCCGAATTTTCAGCATTACTTCAGTCTTATGTGTACACTTCAGAAATCAATCTAATATGCTGATTAACTGCTCAAGTAACATTCATTATTATTATTATTATTATTATTATTATTATTAATTTTGAAAACAGTTGTGCTGAACTTTTTTTTTTTTGTGAAACTTTATTTTTATTTTTGTTTTTATTATTAGAATGTTTTTTCCAGGATTCTTTGATGAAGAGAAAGTTTTCTAAAACAGCATATATTTTATTATAATAAATTATACTATTATTTTAAATTATCATAAATTGTAATACATGTATTTCATTTTAATTCAATATATTTTTATCCTGAGATTTGATATATTTGCAGTAGGAAATTTAAAATATCTTCATGGAACTTCTCTTAATGTCATTGTTTTGGCATAAAATAAAAATCAATTAATTTTTACCCATGCAATGTATTTTTTTTGCAATTGCTGCAAATATATCCCAGCGACTTAAGACTTAAGACAGGGTTCACAAAATCTCCATAAATGAAACATTCTGCAGTCGATTTATTGACAATACACACATTAAAGGCGTCATATGATGCAGTTTCAAGTTTGCTTTCTATGTGGAGTGTTACAAGCTCTTGATTCACAGAAGATCTGTAAAGTTGATTTATATATATATTTATAAAAAAAACAACTAAAGTATAAAATGCAAAGAGATATTCTTTATAAAAGTTAAGAGTCAACCACTCCCTCCTAAAATGGCTCGTTTAAACACGCTCCTAAATGTCTATGTCTTGATGTGGGAAGATTTGTATAACGACAGCCAAATGTTCAGCAAAGAAAGAAGGCATAACTTTTATTGTCGCTGTTGCTGCCCGTGCCATGTTGTGGAGCCACCGCATTTTTTGTTGTGAAAGCAAAACTGTTTTGTTTGGCCTTCCAGACAAGACTAGAAATCAGTAGATAAGTTGTTTTTACAACACTGTTCCAACCCAAAATATGTGTGCAACACATTTTATGGAGGATGAGGTCTGTTTCCTGTGCGAGTAGCCTACAACGTGATGTTTTATCAACAAATCTCGGGAGGAGCACGTGCAGATGCCGAGCTCAGAGCCCTCTCCCTGGGCAGCACGCCAAATATGCATACTATTCTTCTCACTTTATAATCTGCGAGTTTTAAGCAGTGAAGAGTAGCACTTGATGTTTGTTATGTCTCCTATCACGAATGCGGAAATGATATTATTTTTACATGTATTTGGGATATACAACGCAACGCATAAAAAGACATTATGCCATTGTAATCAGTAATTATGTCCCCACTGGATGCAACAAATGCCTCATTTGTAATGGGATTTATTGTTTTTGTCTGGTCGCGCCGGGACACGTCATCGCTTAAAGCATTCATCCAATCACAAAGCACTGGATAGCTGGCCAATAAGAGGATGCCTCACTTTTCAGAATGATGAGCTTTGTAAAAAAAAAAAAAAAAGACACGTTTCAGAAAGGTGGGGCATGGAGGAGAAACAATAATGTACAGTATGTGGACAATAATGTTTGGCTGTTGGCCAAAGTGCTGTTCAAATTTTAAGAATATTCCAAAATACAAAAGTAAACATATAATACAGCGACAAAAATTCCACTTATGCCACTGCACTTACTTATGACCATATGCTGCAGCATATAAATATGTTTTAAGAAGAGACGTACAATCATTGTATGTTGGTGCAATTCTTATATAGAGTGGCAACTTATTCCATACTGTAGCTGTGGAGCAGCCACTGAAATGGCACAATATCCTTTCGATTTCAAGCTTGTCCTTGAAACAGTCAACTGAAGACCACTAGTTGATAGAAGTTCCCTGGAGGTATTACAGTGGAACAGAAGGAGATCAGAGATATATGACGGAGCAAGTCCATGTGCAATGTTTTAAAATGTATATAATATTTAACTGAGAGCCGGAGAGAGATCCACACTGGTGAAACATGTTCCCTCTTCCTTGTTCCAGTTAACAATCTAGTGGCATCATTTTGAAAAAGACGTGACAATAGAGACTGTGAAACACTCAAGTACAATACATTACAATAATATAATCTTTTCAGTGTTAATTTCCCACTGTACGTCTTTAGCAAATTCTGATTATTTTTTTTTACTTCAAATAAGGGTTTGTGCTGGTGCAAGCTGATAGTAAATCTGGCCCTTAGTTGTTAACTCCTACTAAAGACTATAGTAAGATTGTGAATCTTTTGAATTATTCAAAAGAATCAGTTCATAAAAGTGATTTGTTGTGAAATAGACTACACAGGTCATGCTGTACTAAAGAACCATTCACAAGAATCGTTGTTCTCCCAGTCAGCTTGGTCACAATCTCATTTTCCTCCAGCTTCAGTCTGACTGGTCATGTCATTTACGATTGGCTAGCGTGCAATTGTGTCCGAAATGTTAGCATCCAGTCAGAGCCAGCTGCTATTTAGATGAATGTGAATTCCAGCAGATAGCTTTCTCCAGGTATTCTGGTGTCGCTCTAGATGTGTGTGTGTGTGTATCTGTGTGCGCTAATGTGTGACCATGTGCACGTTTTCCCTCCGGAGCAGTCAGCAGAAATGACACCTGCCCACCTTGTTCCACTCCACTCTCTTTCTCACTGCTCTTGATGCTTGACAGCTCTACACGTGTAAAGGCCATCTCTAAAGGGGCAGGTCTACTTCCAGCCAGTAAGAGGTGACTTTATTGGGACTTGTAAACACATTTTCACCAGGCTAAGCTGCACCACAGGGAGCCCAAACTCTGATATGAACAAGTCTGCTAAACTAGACTGAGACTCCAGTGCTTTGCTGTACAGTCTTTGACCTTTTGTCTGCAGCGTGATGGGATCTGACAGTTAATACAAGAGTGGAGCAGCAGTAATAGAGGCATAATTATAGAATACAGGCACAGTTGCTCAAAAAAGCTAAATGTACCATTCAGATTGTGAAAATGTGAAATACATTAAGCTCTGTAACTTCTATCAGATTTTCTCCTCTCACAAATAAGGTAAAGAAAGGTCGCATGTTATGTAGGATTAATCCTTTGAGAAAGATCAAAGCTGTAAATAAATTGATTTGAAAGTTTCAAACAAATCAAAGTAGTACTTAAGTAGAGGTCTACATGGAGGCCCCAAGACCCGAGGACCCGGACCCAGGTCCAACTTTCAAAATAATAGACGGGTCAGTTCAGTGTAGCACATTTACTAGGGGTGTGGAGAGACACTTATCCCACGAGATGAGATGAGACATGATCCCCCCCAATGAAAAAAAAAAAAAAAAAAAATTAGGTGCATTTTGAAATCACACATATCAGGAAATATGTATGTATGGACATTCCAGACTATGTGTATGCACTCTTTTTCCTGGAGTGAGAAAAGTAATGAAGTAAACAAAATTTTTTAAATCTGTTTTCATTTTGATATCCACATTTAAATTAAATATTCCTCTCTGATTAATGGAGATAAGCACTGAAATTGCATAAAGTCATTACACAGAGGTTAAACTAAAATTATGTAAATTTAGACATATTTAGTCGATGCGCTTGATCACTTTTCCTGTGGCATGCTGTTTTAATGACAGCAAGGAGTGCTTTAAGTGCACAATAATTCATCTTTAAACTAAACTGCAGATCTCATGTAATGATAAATTATCCGCACTTCGATATTATGGCAGGTACTGCTGGGTTCAGTGGAATAGTGTATTGTCCAGTTTGAATAGGTCCAATGATAATATCTTACTGTAAAACTGCAGCTGCACGGAGGTGATGATTTCATGTTAAGTCATCTCTACAACATTATGAAAAATACAACTGTATTTAAAGGATACAACTTGAAGAAAATGGTAATTACATGTTTTCTTTTCAAAATAGTCAGGCAGTAGTCAGACAATTATATTTACACGGTGATAAATGTAGGCTAAAAATAACTAAAAGATGTTCACCTTATCAGTAAAGATGCATACATTTAATTAAAATGTATTTTGAATTGTTTAAAACAAGTAAAATATTATTTGGCCAGGGGAAATAATGAGATCAACTCTATTCTAAAATATTTATCTGAAAACTATTTTAAACAGTTCTGTTTTCATGATTTTTTACATATTTATGTGAAAACATAAAAAAACTGATGCACGATGAGGCTTGTAAAAATCTACATGTTTCAGAAGGAGGGGCATAGAGGAGAAACAATAATGTACAGTATTTGAAAATAATGTGTTTTTTTAACCTTAAAACGCATAAACACATTTTAATACACCAAATAATGTTCTTTTTAGCCACATCATATGACCCATTTAAATGCTTAAATTTATCTGCAACTCAAGTGCTGCAGGGTGTTTCAAATAAACATATTTTTTGTCAATTGAAGTAAACTAATATTCCATGTTTAGGGAGGAAGAACATTAACATGTAGAGACGCTTTGAATCAGAACACAGTAACCGTTTTTATGAAAGAGTCATTGAATAATTTACTCAGTCGATCTCCTCAAACACTGACTAATCCAGGAACAAAATCCTTGAGCAGGTTGCTGAACTCCCAACTGCTCCCCGGGTACTGCAGCATTGGCTGCCCACTGCTCTGAGTGTGTGTTCATGGTGTGTTTGTGTGGACGCGTTTGCTCACTACTTACTGCAGTGTGTGCACTTGCTGGGTTAAATACTGAGCACAAATTCCAAGTATGGGACACCACTGGGGAATGAGGAGACAAGTTGCTCAAGTTTAGGAATAGGAATGTTGTCCCATTCTTGTCTAATATAGGCTTTGGAACATTGGGGGAATTGGTGATCCTCTGCCCATCTTGACTTCTGAGAGACACTGCCATTCTGAAAGACTCTTTTTATACCCAATCATGTTGCCAATTGACCTAATAAGTTGCAAATTGGTCCTCCAGCTGTTCCTTATATGTACATTTAACCTTTCCGGCCTCTTATTGCTACCTGTCCCAACTTTTTTGGAATGTGTAGCTCTCATGAAATCCAGAATGAGCCAATATTTGGTATGACATTTCAAAATGTCTCACTTTCAACATTTGATATGTTATCTATATTCTATTGTGAATACAATATAAGTTTATGAGATTTGTAAATTATTCCATTCCTTTTTTACTCACAATTTGTACAGTGTCCCAACTTTTTTGGAATCGGGTTTGTATTACTTGGATATTATTAATCACAAGCACTTCTTTGTGTTTCATCAGTTCAAACGTTTCTGATTTGTATTCAGTAAACAGCAATAGTGGGATGCTTTTGTCCATATTAGGGATTTCCTGGCATGTCATAAGTTATTATGGTTCTGTCTTGGACTTCCTGCACAAGACAGCCCCTCTGGTTTCAAGTATGAATGAATAAATGCATTTTGTCAAGTGAAGTGACCTTAAACAGATATCCCAGATAAAGACCAAATTACTCATTTGAGTCGCTTTGTTGAATTACTCTTTACTCATGCAATTGGTTTCAGTCTGACAAATCCTCCACTTAATGAAGTTGTTACTTAATCAGAAGCTTAAATGCAAGTTATGGTTGCTTTCATTGTTGACCATTAAAAAAAGTGTAGCCAGAAGGCTTGTTAGACATACTTAATCATTTTTTTGAAGATTTTTTTTTTTTTTTTTTTAGAGTTAATTAAATCAAGAAATGCTGATAAATAGGCCTTCGTTATTTATTTAGCTACTTCTTTGCAGTGTTCCTGGCAATTTAATATAAAATTAAAAACAAACAAAACAAGGTTTGTACTATTAAACAAAATGTTATGAATATCATGATGTGTTTGTTTAAATCTCCCACCCTCTGTTGCTTCTTTGAATAGCGATAGAAATGAGCCTCCAGCAGTGTTTAGTACAAACAACATTCATCTCAGACCCCAGAATTCGATGTGTTGCTTTCATATTTCACTGTCCAAAGTAAACAGCAAAATGCCTTTGGGAAGACAATAAATTTGACTGACGGTCTGTGACAGAGAGGCATTTACTAGAATTTTCTTTTTGGGGAAATGTCTAAAAGAATAATGAATCAATCATTGACAGAGGCATCAACTTCATGCCAAGGCCATTAGAAACGCTGCCAGTGTTTCCAGGGTCCTTCAGTATGTTTCCAGGATCAGTGGTCACACTTCTTTCGGGAAGTGCTGTGTGAGACACACTAAAGCAACTTACATGCACTGTACAAATTGTACAAATACCAGAAAGCAGATGAAAACCGATAATTTTATTTATTTTTTTCACCAAAGCACCATGTGACACAAATGTGGAATATTTCTTCCATTAACCTACTAAAGCAAACATATGAGGAACAAAAAAATGATGTATCAGACAAATGCAAACCAAAAACTAATTCATGCTTTGGTGAGTCGATCAAGTAAATGGATGTGCTGTACTGTGGGTCAGTTCACTCACACTGATGGCAATGCTGCAACATTGACACATTTTTTTATTGTTTTATTTTTTTTCCCTCTCAAAACAACACTTCCTATGAGATGAAATGTTACTTTTATATAGTATATTATACTGTTAACCTACTGTATTATACTGCATATATTATAAGGGTCAGGGCTGTGCAATATATCGAAATTATTGAAATATTGCAAATGTACGTCACAATAAGCATTTCACTACTGCTTGCAATATTTGGGGCCGTTATATGGCACACTATCATTTGCACATGCTTCTTTAATTGCATATTATTTTTAATCTGATTCGAGCTTCTGAAAATGTCTAACTTTTCTTGTTAATAACACTCAGACCAAATGTTTGCATACAGCAGAAACTAGAAAATAAACTATTTTTTTTCTTCTTCATTTTTTTTTTCTCTCAGCAAATAAACTGTCGGCTCAGTTAAGATTTAAAAATGGAAAAGGATCAGTGAAACTTTGGCTGGAGGAACCAAAAGGAAATAAGCAGAATCCTAAAAAAAACAGACATGGGTACAACCTTGTTTTCCTTGGTTATGTCATCCTCTTTCATGTCTTTTTTTATGCTTTACCACATTCATTTGCTTTATTAAAACCACACCATTTACAGCAGGTTATCAATCCGCTCTTGAAAACATGTAAAGGAAAACACGTCTTGTAGGTGCAAGTCTTTCATCACACAAAGTCTTTTTCATCCAGGCTCATTTATAAAGTTATATGGAACAGATCCGGGGTTCAGTTGCTGCACTATTCATTAAATCTCATTTTGCCTGCAGAGTCACATTCTACATTTCCCAGCATCAGCAGTGATATCGACGTTTCTGCAAAATGGTTTAATTTGTACCTTTCTATCCCAACATAAAAATGATGTATACATAACAAATCTTTTCATCTGCTCATCCTAGCTGGGCTATCAGTGTGTGTGACGTCTCTATTCAAGCTATGCATTTAGTAATGGAGTTTCCCGAGGGCCAGCAAAACACTCTGTGTCCTCATCGTTCAAAGGCTCAAGGTTTCAGTGTGATAGGTCTTAATATGTTTTAGTATTGATTAGCAATGTGCATGATTTCCCATAGGAAATCTTTGTACAGTGTTTTAATATGCGCACATTGCCAGCCTGAAGTGGCTGGAATACAAAAACTATTTAAAGGAATAGTTCACCCAAAAATGAAAATTTGCTGAAAATGTACTCACCCTCAGGCCATCAAAGATGTAGATGTGGTTTTGGTCTTAATCGGAACAGATTTGGAAAATTTAGCATTACATCACCTGCTCACAAATGGATCATCTCCAGTGAATGGGTGCTATCAGAATGAGTGTCCAAACACTTGATACAAACTTCACAGTAGTCTACAAGCACTCACTAATTGACTGAACTCCGGGTCGATGAAGTAATGTCATTAGAAGCAAAAATCTGGAAAACAAACATTCACATCTTGGATAGCCTGAGGGTGAGTTCATTTTTTTAGTAACTGTTTCATTTTGTGGGTGATCTAATACTTTAATTGCTCATGACCTTGAGAAACTGAAGCTAAATCTAAACAAAAGCTTTGCTCCCAAGTGCGTTTACAACAGTAGTCTTAACAAATTTGGCCTTGTTTTAAATCTGACTTCACTACACAACAAATCAATCATAAAGACAAGATTTTCAGGCCACACTGATTGAATAGCAGCCACTTATCACTTGCTGGAAACCATTTCCAAAATTTACTTTATATATCTCACAGCTCTCTTATTTAAGAGTCAGATTGGGGTTTATCATGACAAAGATTATAAAATCAAGCATTGCGTTAGTTCAGTCAGGCCACGTTAGTCACGCTTGAATCAGCTGTCAGTCAGCTGTTCCTGACGTGTACCAATCCAGTCTTGACACCTATCACCTGCAGTCTATTTAAATTCCCTTTCTTCAGTGTCTCTTCCATCGCATTGCTGCTTGCAATTAATTCCCTCCTCCAACCCCAACTCCACCAACTGAACCTGTAATCCGATCTAACTTTGTTTTTTCTTTACAGTCTCTACATTGGAAGCAGTCTCTCACATTTTATTTACAACTTACGTAATTGTGAATTGTCATTATATATATATGCTAATAATGGTTCTGTTCTGTACCCCAGGGGGGGTTTTCTTGCTGCTCTCCCCGCTCTGTCCAAGCATGGCTGCATGGACAGGCGTGTGGAGTGTTGCCCAGAACATAACCATACCGCAAACACTAACTTTATGCAATTATAATTGTCATAAATATACTTGACGGAAGTGGTCCTGATTGAAATGTAGAGTCTCGCATAATTCACGGCAGTTTTCATTGGCCAAGGTCCGCCAATGAGGCCGTTTGACCGACTTGTCAAACAACCAATCACAGTTCACTTTGTTCATCATCACTTTTCAAGGTGTGGAAATGTCGCCAAACTAACAGACCGGTGTGTAAAACATTCAGACATATTTTAAAGATTATACAGTATACTGCGAACTTTAAATATTTCACATACTTTTGAAAATCCAGCATTTAGTTGAGCACTCATCATCACAGTTATATAGAAGGCTTATTTATTCAGTGAGGGGGTTTGGCAGCACGGTATCTTTGTTACTAAGAGGAACTAAGAGAACACGACACACACTTCTCGCATAAATCTTGTATAATTCAACCAATCCAATGACGACTTCAACACTCTTAAAGTGTTTCCACTTCTGTGTCCCATATGCATCTGGGCCCGTATTCATAAAGAATCTTAATGCAAAAAGTAGCTCCTAGTGACAAAATCCTAAGGAAATTCTTAGAAATGTGGGCGTTTTACTCTTAGAATTAAAGAAAAAATCCTAGTAAAGAAAAAAGTAATTCAGAAAGCATCTTAACCCTTAAAAGAGGTCTTAAGGTCAAACTTGTTAGGAACACAGATGAGGACGTTTAAGAGGCTTAAGAGTTTCTTTAGCAGAGGAGAAAATGGCAGAAAGACCAAGAGGCAGAAGAAATGTGTTGCAGACAATGGATGACGGTGAGTTAATAAGACACTATAGATTAGATCGTGCAGGGATCATGTTTGTGACTGATCTTATTAGAGACGTGCTAACATCTCCGACACAGTGCAGAAATGCCATAGTGCCAGAAAATAAAGTAATCACTACATTATGATATTTAGCAACTGGGAAAATGCAACAATGTGATAGTAATGATTTGAACAATAGTGATGATTTGGGTCAGTCACAACCTTCTGTAAGCAGAGTGATCACACAAACAATTACAGCACTTTCAGAAAATCTCATTGGGTCGCAGTTCATTTCGTTTCCACTGGACATTCCCACCTTGCAGGCTCAAAAAACTGCATTCATGAATATAGCAGGCTTATAGGTGCGCACAAGCAGGGGGAATGAACCGTTAATAGTTTGTGCTATATGCTCCCATGTCTGCTTCTTGTCCCTTGCTGTGACAACTGGCCCGAATTTTCTTTAAGAATGGCCTTGTGTTCATCCACTAACTGGGCTAACAGTAAACACTGTTCCTCTGTCCAGTTTGGATTTCTCGCCCTTCTTGGTTTTGATTCCATGTTTGATATATTAAAACCAACATTCAAACCACCACTTAAATAGGACAGCAATCACTGTAATTGGAAAGAGTGGAACAATTTTTATCATTCTAAGCCAATCAAATACCTTATAGGAAATTAAAAGCGTGGTAAATAAAAAAAGGATTTATATACACACATATAATGTGTGTGTGTGTGTGTGTGAGAGAGAGAGAGAGAGAGAGAGAGAATGGTCAAATAGGAAAAATTACGCATGTAGATTCAAAATGAGAATTAGAATAGACCCTATACTTAAAATCACTCTTTTTTTTCGTTCTTGGACAACCAACCAATCACAGACTTCAAAAGATTGTGTCATACATAGCAACGGGGTCAACCCCGCCTCCACACTAAGATGAAAGTTTTTGTCTTTTCATTACTCAGTGTTGCTCTCAGATCAGTCCCAAACGGTCCCGAATGGCTCTTAAGATAAAACTCCTACGTAAACGTTTTTAAGCTAAATTAAGAGTTTTCTAAGAAGATTCTTAGAATCTTTATGAATACGGGCCCAGACGTTTAGCCAAAGGTCCGTGGGCGTGACGTCTGAGGCTGAGACTAATAAATGTATAAACATAATATACAATGGAGTCTAAAAGCACTGAGACCCTTGGGGAAATTATAGCATTTTCCTAATTTGATACAGTTTATTTATTTATAAACTATATTTTAGCATAAGATTATTATTTATTCATTTTTGTGAAATGGTGAAAAAAAAAAAAAAAGGAAATCTATCTAAAAAAAAAATTGCCTAATTTCAATCCGCTCATCCATTGTCAAGTCAAGTCACCTTAATTTAAATAGTGCTTTTAACAATACAGATTGTGACAAAGCAATATGAAAACAATGCAAAAAGGAAGTTCATCATTTTATTCAGTGATGTCATTATCCAGCTCAGTTCAGTTAAATCAGTATCTGTGCAATCAAGTTGACGATATCGCTGGAAATCAAGTATCCCCAACTAAGCAAGCCAGAGGTGACAGCGGCAAGGAAACAAAATTCCATCGTGACAGAATGGAGAAAAAACCTTGGGATAAATCAGGCTCCTCTGACCAGACGAAACCAGCAGTTCAATTCCAGGCTGCATCAAAGTCAGATTATGCAGAAGAATTATCTGTTTCCTGTGGTCTTGTCCCAGTGGCCGTCTAGGAGACAAAGTCTTGAATGTGGATCTGTCTCTGCATGGGCACATTTAGTTTTCCTGGTCTCCGCTGACATTCAGGGCTGTGGAGGTCCTCTCTAGGTGCAGATCCACCATCTGCGCTGGATACATACTGGATCCGGGTGACCGCAGTGACCACCTGATCTGGATACAGACTGGATCTGGTGGCTATGGTGACCAAGGATTAAGAGAGACACATACTAATATTAGCGTAGATGCCATTATTCTAACTATGTAGCAAGTATATTGTGTGGGTTTGGTTGCTAAATAGGAAAAGGATCTACCACCCGCAGTTGATTTTGATATTCTAGATATTATAAAATTGCCAGAGTTTTGAGAACGCAGCAGATATTTATTCATTTTGCATCCATCATCTGTCTATTCTTTATTCATCCATCCATCAATCCATCAGTCTATTGTCTAAACCATCCATTCACCCATTCAAACTTAGATTAATTGTGTATTAATCAATTTATCTGTCTGTCTGTTTTATACTTAATAAAAAATACCCGGCAATTGTACTTTTAGTATACTAAACTTGTATACTTAGTCTGCTAAATTGGAACAGCTAATGTTGTACTTAATGCACTTTAATTATGGAGAAACAATGCTGAAGTCTACCTAAAGATATACTGAATTATATCTGATTGCACTAAAGTGGAACTATTACAAGTCTACCTCAGGTACATTTTAAATATCTTGCATTTATTATTCAGATTATATGTATTGTCTATATCTTTCGTCTATCCATCTATCAATTTACATCTGTCCATTCATCCATCATCTGTCTATATTCTACCCATTTATCCACTGTCTATCCATTTATTAACTTTCCATCCATATTTTATTTTCTATCCATCCACCCAACCATACATCCATCATCTGTCTATTTGTTATCTTTCCATCCATCCATAAATACATACATACACATCAATCCATTCATGAAGATTCTAGTTATCCTTTTAGAAGGGAAAATAGTTTGTATGCTTAAATATTTAACACTGACAACTCAATCAAAATATATGAAAAACTGTGTAAAAAATGGAACTCCATTTTTAAGGAACTTAATTTGTAAGCACCAACTACTTCTTTAATATTTAAAAATAGAAGCAGTATCATGTAAACAGACAATATATATATAATTTTCTCAGAAGTGAGTACAGCTGTGTTTTGTAACCACAACAGTATGTTAACAGAGTTTAATGGTAAGCAGAAACCCACATTATTTCTGAAGTGAAAAGGATAACAACTTCTTAATCATCATCTGTTAGTCTCCCTGTTCACACAAAGCACTTGACCTCTGAACTCACAGTTTGCAGTTCTAGTTTTATTAGGGTTTACCAATACAGCTGCACATGAATTACCACAGCAGCCTTCAAAAAGTAATTATTTACACTCTTTCACATTGCAAGACTTCCTTCAGTTGAGTGACATCGTTTTTCATGCCTTTGGCGAACATGAAAGACCACCAAACATATGGATTGCTGAAGGGTCTGTATGTTTTTTTTTTTCTTTGTTTTTCTGCAAAGCATAACCTGCAAAACTCTACAAGGTTCTTTCAAAACCTCCTAAAAGCTAGAGTGTATTACAGTGTTTCCTCTGTGCTACATTAGCATCTGCCGTGTGGCTCTGTTATCTTGATGAAAATGTGCTGCTGTCACCGCTGACAGAACTCTTGCCCTGGGTTATCGACATCTGCTTCTGCGGGTTGATGGGGATTTTAGCCACATCTTAAAAGTGGTAATGGAGGCTTTTTCCAGCTGCCATTGTCACTTAGCTAACAGTTGGGCCTCCTAACAAGCCCCATCCATCAGAGCTGCCAGAGCTGTTCCTCTTGCCCGCCATTTTTTCTGTCCTCTCACTGACATCTCTGCTTTTGTCGGCTCCTCTGTGTATATTATAACATTCACAATTTAACATTGAAGTAAGTGTGCATTTCATAGCTTAAGCTGTATTTGGGAAGAGAAATTAGTAACAAATTAGCTTTTGTAGTCTAACATAATGGGAGCAATGATTTTTCTTTGTTATTTAAACAGCGTACACGCTGCGTATTATCATATATATATATATATATATATATATATATATATATATATATATATATATATATATATATGCCTATATGTCATAATGGATGGTCAGCGCATGTATCAGAATTAGGCTATCAGCTCCGTTTCATCTCGGAGACACATTCTGTCTTCGCGTTTACCAAATTCTGCTGTGAAAATAGCAAATCCGTCATGGCACAAGCGCGACTGGCTCTTAAAGGGAATGGAAGATGAGACTCTGATTGGTTAATTGCAAGTTACGCCCCAAAAAACCCATCACTCATTGAGAGAATAGGGACAACCCGTTTAGACCATGTGTCCGGGCGCGCCAACTGTTTTTCTGTCGTTAAAATGGCAAAAGTGTATTTGGACAAGCCCTGAGTGCACCTGCACAGTGCGCTTTACAATTTGCATTTAGAGTGTTAAAACAGGGCCCAATGTGTGTGAATGTTGTGAATTGTGGATAAATTATTATGAAAAATAATAAGTATGAAATTGGGATTCCTACCAAAGCGCCATGGATGCTGCTCCTTTCAGTGTCTTCTGGGAGCCTCCTGTGCGCCTTTTTGGTGTAGCCAGGTGCTTGCAACAAGAAGGCCAGTCACTGTTGGCATAGCATTACCCATTCAGTGAGATTGACTGCATTTATATAGCGCTTTCAACAGACCACATGGCCATCCAAAGCGCTTTACAAGTTGCCTCACATTCACACATCCACTCACTCATTCACACACCGACTGCGGTGTCAGCCATTCAAGGCGCCATCCAGCTCGTCGGGATTGAACCACCAACCTCCCGGTTTGTAGACAACTGTTACGACCTGATTTTCTTGCTGTGTGTGTGTACTTTCTCCTCCCTCTTACTCTCTCTCTGGTTTCTGATAGGATGCCTACTGATTGGATGTACGATCGCCATTGGTGGTGGAGACAAGGTGTGGACTTTAAAAAGGACGCTGCCGGCATTCAACGGGGAGCTCATTATTGGTTCAGATGCGGTTGGGTTGAGAGCTCCTGGATCCCTTCTCCGGCCGATGATCAAATTTGTCACTTTCGAGTGAGAAGTAAATGCTAGTGATCACGTTCTTGCCTTTTCAACCTTGTGTGTTAAGATCGTGGAGCAAAGGGGTGTCCTGCCGATTTGTTTTGGCTATCTTGTTTGGGTTCTGTTTTGTGTTAGGAAGTTAGGGAAGTAAGATGTATTTTACTTTTATTATTTGAGGTTAGTTATTACTCTTTTCCTTTCTAGATTTGTTTTGTTTGTTATTTTGGCCTTTGGGACACCCTGGAGAGATGCTCTTTGTTTCACTTGTTAACTTTTAATAAACCTAATAACTTATACTGATTAACATCTTGTACATGTTTGATTGTCGACCGGAGTGACTCGTTCTTGGGATTCCATCACCACAACCCAGTCTTATTACGCTCTATTTAGAGTTTTCTACTACCCTTAGGCGCGGGGCGTAATAATATGATCCACCGAGCCACTGCCGCCCCAAATAACACAGATAACACTGAGAAAACGTTCCCATTCCACTTGGAACTGGAATGCTGCGGGAGCCCCTTCCTTCCTGAAGCTGGGACTAAACTGGTTCCTCTCATTGCTTCTAACCCTTTGAGGTGAGAACACAGGAGGATATGGGCTCCACACAAAGGTTATAGCAAACGTTTTGGGGGTCAACCAGCCCGCAGCTCTACAAATATCTGTCATTAAGTTGCGACCAACCAGCACCCAGGAGGATGAAACTGTCACAATCAGTGTTACAGGAAACACGGAGAGAGAACCAATTGCAGGTAAGTCATTTATTAAAGGGTAATCCAAAGGGGTAAACAGTCCAGGCAGGGTCAAAACCAGAATATCCAGACGTGAAAAAAAGACAAGGAGACAAGGGAAGGGCAAGACTGAATTGACGGACATGAATAATCATAGGACATTAAACAAGGACTCCGTAACACAGACTCAGACAGACTGGGTATAAATACACAGAAGGATGATGAGGGAACTGGAGACAGGTGGGGAACAATCAATTAACTCAAACAAGGAGGAGTGTGACCAAATAAGGGAACAGGAAGTGATAAGGTGACAAACACAGTGGAAAAGGAGGACACCTAGTGGAAACCCAGGGAACACAACCCAGACACTGTGACAGAAAAATTTCTAATAGACTGAGCTCGAAACCTGAATGGGCAGGGGCAGGGCCCACCCTCTGCCTGATAAGCCAGGGTGATGGCATCCACTATCCAGTGGGCCATCCCCTGCTTGGAGACAGCCTTTCCCTTCTGCCAGCCTCAATAACAAACAAAGAGCTGATCTGAGGTTCTGAAGCTTTGTGTCTGGCCTATGTACCATCTCAATGCATGTTTTGTTTGGTATGTTGTGCAGAACTTTAATCAGCATTTATGCTGTTTTAAAGGGCTATATAAATAAATTTGACCTTGACTTGACCCTGGATGGTACAAAGCAAAGCTAGGGCTGGGTCTGCCTCCTCTGGAGGCAGTGCTTGCAGGCTCACCACCTGATCCCTGATGGGAGTAATGGGAACCTTGGGTACATAGCATAGGCATCTTTTGGCCCAAACTCTAAGCATGGATCATCGACTGAAAATGCATGCAGGTCCCCTACCTTCTTGATCAGTCAGTACAAGCAGAGTTTTCATTGATGCAAATAGGTCCCCTACCTTCTTGATCAGTCAGTACAAGCGAGTTTTCATTGATACAAATTTCAGCTTAACTGAGTGCAAATGCTCAAATGGGCACTGCTGTAGTGCTTTGAGGACTACATATAGGTGCGGGCGGAGAGGAATTAATCTTCTCACCCCCCTAAGGAACCTGATGACCACCTGATGGTCATGCTTACCTACCGACTTCCAATCCACGGGGTCGTGGTTAGCAGCAATCGCAGCAACATAGACTTTAAGGATGGAGGGAGATAGCCTTCGTTCCAACCGCTGCTGCAAAAAGGACAGCACAACTCTGATTGGGCATCTTCGGGGGGGCTCCTCGATGAGAAGAACACCACTTGATGAACAGGTTCCACTTCAAGGCATAAGTGAGTCTCATGGATAGTGCTCTCGCCGAAGTGATGGTGTCAACTATCTCCTGGGGTAGGTCACCTAGAACCTCTGGATCCTGTCCAGGGACTAGACATGAAGTTTCCAGCGGCCTGGATGCAGGTCCCACAGGGTGCCCCATCTCTGACTCAGTAGATCCTTCCTCAGAGGAATCTGCCAGGGAGGGGCTGTCACTAGGAGCATAAGAGGTGTGCCACAAGCAGGACCTGTTCCTTGTCCTTCCTCAGTAGTAGTAGTAGTAGCAGCCCTTTATTGTCACTAGTCACAAGCACCAACGAAAATAGCCATCAACCTGTCCATACATACATACATACATACATACAATATGACAGTGTGTTACACAGGACAGGAAGACAGGGTATTTGAGGAAAAAATACAGCATAACATTAGGGAAGTGAGGAGAAAAAAAAACAACACCCAGACTATGCTCCTTATGGGAGCACAGTATGAGAACGGGAAAAACACCTCAGCACAAAAAGCACGTAATCAATACACCATAGACACACGACTTTGCAACTGGGTACGGATCTTGGGGTGGTTGAGGTAATCCAGCACAGGCAAACAGCCATACGGTCCAGCAGCTGAAAAGCGCTAGTCACAGACCCACCTGCCAGACTGGCGGTACAAAGCAGCGAAGGCGGAGGATGGGGGTTGGGAGGGTGAATGCATATCTGTATATGTGTAAGAGTTTGTGTATTTGTAGGCCTGGAGAGTTGAGACTCTCTCTAGATGCCTCAGTCCGCAGATTATACAGCGTCACAGCAAGTTGCCATGGAGACGTCCTTGGTCAGGTCCTAGACAGAGTCAACAATCAGCAGGTGTCTGTGGGAGAGGGTGGAGGAATGCAAGAGAAGTCAAGCTGCCCTGCTCGCCTGGGAGATTTTTGTCATCCAGCCAAAGCTGGTAAAGAAAGCCAAAAGAAGATAAGATACCAGTTGTTTGGTCTAGTAGCCGCATTTCTTTTCACGGTCACTATGATTGTTCATTGTCCATTGGTCTCCAAATTCTCCAATTTCTTTTCCAAATCCGTGAGCTTCTTCGTGATGTTATCCATATTGCGGTTAATAGTCTCAGTCTCAATGCTGACCGCTCTGCCCACTACTTCAATCATGACGGGCAGCCTTGTGAGGCTTTGGACAGCTGTTCCTGTCTTCTTAATTTTCCGATAACCCAGGGCAAAGCCTAATCCAATCAGCAGAAGACCTGTTATCATGGTTCCGAATAGGTAGATGTCTTCAATGTCCTCTGCGGAAAGAGCCGCCAGACACACGACCCGGCAATTCGCCCACGCGTCCATCGTGTAGCCAGCTGCAAACTTTCCGGCAGTGCAGTCAGGTTCCCCCGAACCCAGGCTTCTCGTCGAGAAGATGGTGTCAATTGCGTTGAGAGACCAATTTATCAAATCCATATTCCAGTTTAAGAGAGCAGTGCAGAGAGAGTCTCTCAAGTAGACAAGACAAGAAAAAAACAAGCAAAGCAAGGAAAGGCAGGGAGGAGAGGAAAGAAATGTGACCACCTCCGTTGAGAGCAAAAGAGAAGGCTCACCTTGTGACCAAAGATGCGTTTGACTCCAGAGGAGGAGGTGGCAGGGAAGTTGCAACATACGATGGAAATGAAGACCACCTTGTTGGTTGATACACGCAACTGTCACGGTGTTGTGCGTGCGGACGAGCATGTACTTGCCTCGTAAGCGGTATCTGTGTAAATCACAGCATGCCTGGGGACCTGTTCCAGGGTAACTCCTGCTAATTCACTAAACAAAAAATGGGACCGCCTTTCTGCTCTTGAACATATTCAAGCAGTTCAACACGGACTGAGCATGTTCCTGCATGAGGTGTGTTTGTTCGACCGAATCCAACTCCATACTGAGAGAAGAGTTTGCTCCTTTCCCCACTGACTCAAAGGCAATGCCTGCGCTGCAGTCAGCGGCAGCTGGATGCAATCATTGCATGCCAATGTGCATTGGCTTTTTAGTTAACAATCAAAGTGGATAGGTCTCTCTAAGCAATATCCCAATTGGTTGGTCACCAACGTGACTTGGAGTGGCCAACTGAAAGGGAACTGTTTTTATCATTTATAACATTGAGAACTATTTGTATAATTAGTGAGCACCAACTCAAGATATTAGAATGATTTCTGAGAGCTTATGTGACATTGACTGTGACTACTGAAAATAAATTTACTAAAAACACACAAACAAACATACTTTTGTCATAATACTGACATTGATATATTTGCTTATTTTAATGAATGCAGCATTATGGAATATATGATAATTCTTAAAAATATATATATATATAATAATAATAATAATAATAATAATAATAATTCCAAACTTCTGTCCAGTGATGTATATCATAAACATCATATGTAACTTTTTAAGGTATATAATATGACCATATACACTGTCAGTAGTGTTTTCCGAATACAATCTTATGAAAACATTTTACTAGTTGGCGTCTTTGTATCAGTTTGTGCAATTTGTATTTTATTTAGTTTAGTTTAGTTTTAAGTCCACCCCAAAAATTTATTCTTTGTGGAGCATAAGCAGATCTTACAAAATAATTATGAAGTATACTGTACAAATTCATACCAATTTTCTACCAATAAAAAAAAAAAAAAAAACTAAAACAAAGACGTAATGTTTAAATAAAACAAAAACAATTAGTTTGCATTCACTCAGAGTAGGGCTGGACAATAATTCAATATCAATATATATTGCGATATTTTCGATATTTCGATATAATAATATATATAATAATAATAATATACATAACAGCATTTGTCACTGACGGCGCGCAGCCATCAGAAAGAGCAGAACACCATTGGCTACTTTGGTGATGACGTACACCACAGAGTCACGCAACCAGTGCTCAGCACAGCAGTAGTAGGCTGATCTCCAACGCGGCAAATTTTAGCTACAAAATGAGTGCCCCTAACCGCAATACAAATGTGACTGAACAAGCTTCCACAAGTGAGGAGAAATCAGACGAAATGGTTGATAAGAGAGGAAAGACTAATTCAGTGGTAGGGATGGGTACCAAAACCAGGTATTAAACTGACCCCGGGGCTAAATTATGAAAGACCGTAGTATCAGTAAGATCTGACGGTATCGGTTCTGCTTTCGGTACTGGAGGTATTTTTGCTTAATATTGTTGTCGTGCACATTTAATCTTGCCAAACATTTCTAATGATCTGCGTGAACTCTCATGCACGCCGCGGAGGCTGTCTGTCAGTCACACACTCATATATATATATTAGTGGTGGGCCGTTATCGCCGTTAACGTGCTGCGTTAACGCGAGACTATTATCGGACGATAAAAAAAAATATCGCCGTTAATCTATTCTCAAAGTTGGGTTGGGAGCTGGGTCTATACTAAGCAAGCTATGATGGCTTTCACCTTGATATTTTATATAACCGACTGACTGAGGCCAACCTAAGATGCTCAGGACAGTTGACGGGCCACTGCTGCACATCGTCACGAAAGCTTATCTTTCTCACGTGTTGTTAAGCCTTACCGCTTGTCGTTTTAAACATTAAAGCATCCAAACACGAGACACGGAGAAGCTGAACAGAGTAGCGCGTGCGTTATTTTTTGCTCTTGTGCCGACAAATACATACAAAATATGTCAAAATATCCACCTTGGAAATTATGCTTGAAAAAACTGTCAGTTATTTCTTAAGTGAAAGTAAACAGTTGAGGAAAAAAATGGGATGTGTATTATATTGGATGCGTTCATGGTCTCTTAAAGTGACCGCGCCTAATTTAGCGACTGGCTGCTGTAATGTTAATCCAAGAAAATTAAAATTAAAATCACTCACTGCTCTTGACTGAATTTCTTTGTAGTTTTAACAGTCAAACCAAAAATTATTCAGAAACCAGATATATTTTTTGATATATATAGCAAAACTGTAATAATGTGAGAAATGTTGAAGGTGTCTTAATAAATGTAGGTTGATTTGTATATTTCATTTTTACATCGAAGACTATCCAGTGCTATTATTTGGTTTCTATACCTTGACACCTACAAACTTGAAAAAAAAAAACTTAAACATTGGTGTGGAACAGGAGTAATGTTGTTTGCACCTTGTGCAATGTGGAATTAGTTTACAGCTTTTTCAAGCAATTTGTGATACATTTTGGAAACAGGAAACATTCTAATGCACCACCTAGCATGATAAACCCCTTCTCAAAGACTTACTGTGTGTCAATTTTATTTGGGTAACACATATTCTGAATGCCTTCGGCAGTATTCGAATGAGCCATTTTAATCTATATTAATCTTGATTAATTTCAAGATCACAGTGAGATTAATCTAGATTAAAAAAAATTAATCTATGCCCACCTCTAATATATATATATAATATTATTATTTATTTTTTTAAAGCTGCAGCTACTATGAACCAACCAACACCTCCTAACACCTCTGGTCCAAGACAAGCCCATTATTAATTTTACATAAAAAAACAAAGAAATGTTAATTCTGTTCCCAACTTGTTCTTAAAAAAACTGTTTTTATTTCTAAAATATTATGTAGTTTTATAGGAGGAGGTTTCATAGACTTGGCAAATTAATTTTAATTTATTATTCATTTATAATTTTGTAATTAATTTAAAATGAATTAACCTCAGAAGATTGTCGGTAAAGACATCCGTTGTGGGCATTATTGGCAGTTTTTCTGAGGCTTTTATATTGTTCATATTGATATCGAAATTATATCGTATCGACCGAAATTAAGAAATATATCATGATATAAAATTTGGCCATATCGTCCAGCCCACAACTACTGTTCATTTAAAAAAAAAAAAAAAAAAAATAGAAAATTCTGCAAAAATTGACCCATGACCTATTCTGCGTATTTTAAAGCTGCAATCCTCTGTTGACTACATTAGCAGTTCATTTCGGGTAATTGTTGTACAAGCTATAGTTTGTGTTTTTACACAGGCATGTGTCTTTAGTAAATCCCTGCCTGTGTGTATTGAGTACTAAATGGAGTAGCTGTTAGTGAGGAGATGATTAAAGGGGAACTTTGTGCAAATTTCATCAAAGCGTGGATCTGACGAAGCGTGGATTTTGTTTCCTTTTGGGACAGTCTTTTGGAATTTGGCTCCAATATGAAATACCCTAAAGCATACTCCGTTCAGACTGAGGTCTTAATGCATTTCATGCCTTAATGCATAATTTCCAGATTCATGATGTTTGTTCTGTTTTGCTTAGCTAAACCGAAGTACACAGTGTTCATCTGTTAAAAGTTAAGCACGCCTGCAGATTTATAATAAAATGTGTGCTTGCTAATAGGCCGTTGTAATCAGGATTGCGTCAGAATTCTTTTTATTAAGCATGCATGCAGCACTGCCAACCATTACGCCACTCGAGCAACTTGGGCTTGTGTACCTTGCTCAAGGGCATGCTGGGAAACATCAAAAGATCCCCTTAAAAATCTAGATAAAGCAAAATCATTTTGCCGTCTTTGTAACACTATTGCTTACCTAACATTACAATTGTTCCATGGCAAAAACAAAATAAAAAAAATAAGAGATACATTATAAAAATAGATATAACATAGGACATTAGTAGAGCAAGTACTGAAGTTGTGAGAATGGAAAAACAACTTTTTTCAATCACAAATTAATTAGTCTTTGTTTGGAATACACTAATGCACATTTCCTCATTTATAAAGTATATAAACTAAACGAATAGTACAAAAAAAAAAGAAACAGTCAAAGTGGTGTGCGGTTGATTAGAATTATAAACTGTACCAAGGGGCTTCTTAGAGGAGCTATTAATTTGCTACTTGTTTTGTTATGGCTTTTGTTCATCCAGTTTGTCGTTTTGTGGTCACCGCATGCACCAAAATGAGATAAGATTGCGGGTCACCACAGTCTGATTGGCACAAACAAGCTGAATCTAAATGCCCATTAACCCAAGCCTCAATTAAAAACAACATCACTGTGCTTATTTTGTTGAACTGAAGAGGTATTTTCTCCCCTTTCATGTGGCGACTTGAAGAGAACATATAGTATGTGAAGGCCAAATTACCTCACTAAATTATAAGCCATGTATCATTAAAAACACAAACATATTTCAAATCTTCACAATATCATATATATTTAATGTACAGCTAGAGGAACATTTCAGGAGGGGAAAGGTTGTGGAAAAAGATCTAAGAGTTCCTAAGAGTTTTTTTTATTTTATTTTTTATTTTGACAAGCTTGGTTTTCCTTTAATCGACTTATCAAACCAAATTATTATAATCAATAATAAAATAAAAATAAAATAAATCCCGGGAATACAAATTGTTTTACAAACAAGTATTTTTAAAATTATTTTTCTTTTTCCCTTTCTCTGATTGCTAGAACACACACACACACACACACACACACACACACACTAGTTTTTGTGAAAAGTGGGGACATATCATAGGTGTAATGGTTTTTATACTGTACAAACTGTATATTCTGGCCCTACATCAACCCTAAACCTAACCCAGGAGGGTTTTTTTCTCAAAAAAAAAAAAAAAAAAAAAAAAAAAAAAAAAAAAAAAAAACTAATTCTGTATGCTTTATAAGCGTTTTATAAAAATTTTGACATGGGTTATGTCCTCATACGTTACCCTCTCCTTGTAATACCTGTGTCATACTCATGTCATTATACAGAGTTGTGTCCTGATGTGTCACAAAAACAAGAGCACACACACACACACACACACACACACACACACACACACACACACACATATATATATATATATATATATATATATATATATATATATATATATATATATATATATATATATATATATATATATATATATATTAGGTCTGTAACGGTTCACAAAATTCACGGTTCGGTTCGATACGATACACTGATGTCACGGTTCGGTTCGGTTCGGTACGGTTTGGTTCGGTACGTTTTAGATATAGCAAAATGTAAAAACATCTCAACTTTTCAGAATGCCGCAAGCGCACCGCCGGGTCAAGTGACAAGAACTAACCAATCAGCTTCATCCTTTCCCGTAACAACGTTGAAAGCTCAGCCAAGATGAAGGAACAGCTGATCATAGTTGTATATGGATTGCAATTTTGAAATAAATTTAGTAGCAGAGCTAGCCTACTGCAAGCGATTTTTAGAGCTCCAAATCCATTTATCTTTTGCTGAAATTTCAGCGTCTTCATGGAGAGATTGGATTCCCTGTAAGCTATAATGGTGATGATAGAATGAATGGTAAATAGTAAGGTCTCATATCCGCGGCTATAATGTAAATGTAACGTAAATTTTAAAGCCTACCAATCGCTGCGGTGATGTCTTTTGCCCTGTTTGAGTCAGTTGGAAATGTCTGTCTAAATGCTGCGGAGATAGTTTGTTGCGTGTATGTTTCTCCTTTTTTTCGTCTTTTCCCAGATACTGACACAGTAAGGTGATGTCGGCGTAAATGAGTTGACATGCTTCAAGTATTCCCGCTGGTGTACCCTATTGTCATGTAGCAGATGCGACATACCATTGTTTTTTTATCCACCACTCTCTTGCCATCACCATTATAGCTTACAGGGATTTCTATTTCTGGTCTGTTAAACGCATTGGCCACCGCGTACCGTGCATGAACTGCTCGCTCACTCAGCGCGTACTGAGTGAGCGAGCACCTGACTGAGTAGCCTAACATAAACATATAAGTTAGTGTTTTTTTTCTTCTTCGGGGGTGTCAGGGGCGTTGCCTGTTACGTCGTTTGGGTTATTATTCAACCTTGTTGAACGCATATCATTATATATCACTTTTCTTTTTTTTTAAATATAATTAATTAGTCCAACGAACCGTTCGGTACATAATGCGTACCGCGTACCGAACCGAAAGCATATATATAATATATATATATATATATATATATATATATATGTGTGTGTGTGTGTGTGCTTAAAATTATGTTGTGTTAAAGGGGTCATATGATGTTGCTAAAACATTATTTTGTGTTATGAAATGTGTTTATGCGGTTTAAGGTTAAAAAAACACTTTCTTTTCTAGATCCTGTACATTATTCTTTCTCCTCTATGCCCCTCCTTTCTGAAACATGTAGTTTTTTACAAAGCTCATTGTTCTGAAATGCAAGGTTTGCTCTGATTGGCCAGCTATCCAGTGTGTTGTTATTGCCCGATGGAAGTGTTACGCCCCTCACCATACCATGATGCTGTGCATCCAAGTCAGAACACCGGCGTGACTGGACAAAAACAATAATGCCCATTAAACTCAGTTAGTGAGGTCTCATTTAAAATATTGCACATATATAGGCCGTTCAGATTACTTGTTGAAGTGCATTGAAATACCTTATATCTGCAGACGATGTATGTCTGTTTGTGGATGAAGACTTTGTAATGGCCAAAACTATGTATTTTGCATGCATCACATTATAGTGCGGTGTGACCTTTCAGAGACTGATCACTTAACTTACAATGCACACTATGTTGTGATGACGTAGAAGGACTATGTGAGAACCACTATGGATTAGTTTGCTCTGCAGCTTTCTTATTATTTTGTCTTTACTTTATTTGTAATGCCAAGAAAGAGTTAATCTCTCATGTATGAGAAGAGCGTGTTGCCGTGTACCAGCCATTAAATGTGTGGGACACCAACTCTTCATCTTCTGTGTATCATTTCATGGATCTAACGAGTTAACGCATTCTTTTCAGGCTACAGGCTCTAAACCTCTTTTGCGTGTGTGGTGTGTGTGAAATTATAATAGGCCACCTAATACAAATAATAATAGTTATTATTATTATAATTTAATACATCAATAGAAGAATGAGCCTAATATTGTCTTGACAATTATTGACAAAAACATCTGCTATTGATATCTCTGACTATCGTAGATACACAATTCTATTGTCTATTGGCACAACCCTAGCACAAAGTTCATGTTTTTCCTTGGCGACCAGCACAGATCAGCTCTGGCATGATGAAGCAGATATTGTCCTCTTTTGGAAGGGCAAACAAAGTAGTTTCACTTTCACAATGAAACACACAGCGACTCCACAACATGGTGGCGGCGGCAACAATGAGAATAAATGGTATGCCTTCTTTCTTTGCATGAATATTTAGGCGGCTTTATGTAAATCTTCCCACACAGTGATGTAGAGATGTGGGGGTGTGTTAAAACTAGCTGTTTTAGGAGGGCAAGGACAAGTCTTAACTTTTATAAAGAAAATCTCTTTGCATTTGAAACTTTAGTCTTTGCAACTTTACAAATCTTCTTTATGCGCCAAATCAGTAATGAGCCTGATTTACATAAAAAGACAGAGAACTGCTTCATTTGCATAAATAATAATGGCACAACACAATTTAATTTCACAGCAGTGTCGCCTGGTTTGTAGGTACTCTGTGATTTAATATGCAGGTTTTGTGCTGAAATTCTTTGCAACCTTTAAATGCATGTTTTGTTATGAGTTAATTTTGTACCATGCTTATTTATTGTCAGTGTGACATGTTTCTGTCTACTTGTTACATACTATCTTGTCAGGGAACATTACTTTGTATCTCTATAAAATACAGACATCCATCAATGTCCAAAAATAATAGATAGAACAAAAAAAAAAAAAAAAGAAAAAGAAAAAAATTGTTGCCTGGTCCAGTCAGCAGTGTTGATTTATAACTGGGGTATTAAACTAAACATAATCTCAGTCTTGCTGCAGTACACTTGGTGATTTATGGACACTTCATCTGCCTGTAAAAACAGAAGCATATATAGAAGAACATGTCCACCAACCAGGACACCCTGATATGCTCTATGATGGACAAGATAACAACAGAGAGTAGTGCTCAGAGACTAGACACACAAACACAGTTTGTTACAGCCTATTCTACTATTGTATTACATTCTGCACTCTAACTTCTGTGATACTCTATATATTTACTTAAAAAATATAATAATAATAATTGTTTTAAGTTGTATTGTACATTGCATTATGAATAATGATGGAAATTAACAAAGCAAATTTCATAACCAGCAATTTTAAGTACAATCTTATATACATGGACACTACACGGCTCAAGCTTGTCATCTTTGATTTTCAATCTGTGCTTTTTAAGTGCAGAAACATTTAAGTTATTCACAGATATACCAACAATTTAAAATCTATTTGTAACCAAGATAATAAGACCAAGATGGCGCTGAGTACACATCGCAAGGCGTCAACAGTGACAGCAAGGAAACGGCCACCAAGAACACTTGGACAATAACAACACATATGTACGAATGTTGTTTGTTGACTTCAGCTCAGAATTGAACACTGTCATTCCCTCCAAGCTGACCACAAAACTTGGAGACCTGGACATCTGCAACTAAATTATGGACTTTCTGACCAAAAGACCTCATCATGTTAGGTCAGGCCACACCTGCTCTACCACCATCATACTCAACACCGGCGTACCACAGGGCTGAGTGCTGAGCCCATTCCTCTACTCCTTCTACAGCCATGACTGCAAGCCTGTGCATGGATCCAACACCATCATCAAGTTTGTAGATGACGAGAGGAAGAAGAAAGGAAGCATACATGACCCCATCCACATTAACTGGATGGTTGTTGAACGTGTCTCCAGCCTTAAGTTCCTGGGAACCACCATCTCGGAGGAACTGTCCTGGACCACAAAACACCTTCAGCCTGTTCAAGAAGGCTCACCAGTGCCTCGTCTTCTTTGGGACACTGAAGAAGAACCAGCTGTCTTCAGCCATCCTGGTGAACCTCTACCAGTGTGCGATCGAGAACATCCTGAACAGTTGTATCACAGTATGTTATGGGAACTGCTCAGTTGCTGACCACAAGGCACTGCAGAGGGTGATGAAAACCACCCAATGCATCACAGGGACAACACTTCCTGCTATTGAGAACATCCAGAGGAAATTATGTCTTATGTCGAGCTCACAGAATTCTTAAGGACTCCTATCACCCTGACTAGGGATGCACCGAAATTTCGGCCACCGAAAATTTTCGGCCGAAAATGGCCTTTTCGGTTTTCGGCCGATAGACTTTTATCACCGAAACAACACGGCCGAAATGTTGTGATGACGCAAACAGAAACCTGCACGTGCACCTGCATAGCGCAGACCACGAGCTCAACGCGACATTCACTTAACACCAGTGAGAACTTTCTCTCTCTTCGTATTCCTTTATTCGCAGCACTAAAACGTCTCCTAACAAAGAGATTAAGACGGACCACGAAGTAAAAACAAAGAAAAGTACAGTCTTATAGAATCTGTTAGCACACGTCTCACATATCTTTTCAGATCCTCTGCACTTCATCACGAATGTGCTTGATCCGCATTATAAAGAACATTACTTGGAAGCGGAAATAAGGAAGCGCGCAAGAGAAATGATCCAGGCCGCGCTGGATGCGGAGAACCCGCGTGGAGACGGAGAAGCGCCAAACGCAGGAGACAGATCAGAGCGCAGAAAAAAGACTGGTCTTTGCACCAGATGAGTGGCATGCACCATCGTTGTCTGATATGTTCAGTGGAATTCTGCAAGAAAGTGCCTCAAATAAATACATATATATATATAACACACACACAAACATATATACATACATAATATCAGATTGTAGCCAAATTTATGCTAGATTTTCTGCTAGATTTCTGCTTTAATTTGATAAAAATGTTTATTTATGCCTGTAACGATAAAACTCCATACTCATCAGGAAGAAGGAGGCGGGAACCGGCGCACAATCAAAACATTTTAATAATAACAAAATAAACACAAAGTAGCGCACCAGCCCCTCACGGCCGACTGGTGCGCATAAATAAAAGCAAAACATAAAATAATGTCCAGGC
This sequence comes from Carassius auratus, assembly GCF_003368295.1. NCBI lineage: Eukaryota > Metazoa > Chordata > Actinopteri > Cypriniformes > Cyprinidae > Carassius > Carassius auratus. The sequence continues at coordinate 18,800,111 of NC_039262.1, forward strand.
CTGGTCCTCTCTCGTCCTTCACGGTCGTCGATCCAGTTTTATATCCTTCCATCTCCTACGTGGGACTCGAGCCAGGTGGTGGGGCGCAGGTGCAGCTCATCTCCAATCACTACACCTGGCCTCACTCCTCGTGCCCACGTCTCTCGGCCCCGCCCCACTCGTCACAATGCCCTGGCCCTATTTAAATACACTCTCTCAAATATTTCTCAAATGTCAGGCAGATGACAAGCTCAACTGCTCAACACCTACATGGTTATTTGTCTGAAGTCCCCATCCCCAGAAGTGATAACAATCTTGCCAACTGGAGAAGTAATGCTCTTTCTAGTCCTACAGAGAAACATTTCAAATGCACTTCACCTAAATGCACTTTGTTTTTATGAGAGAACAGTTCATTTTAAAACCTTTCTGTAGGCCAGTAGGCCTGTACATTATTATTAAATATACACATGAGTGGGATACATTTTTAGTTAGAATTTTATTTTATACTGTGCATTGTTGCAATGTGCTTAATAAATATTTGCATCATTTGTAATTATGTATTTTTATGTTTTCTTTTTAAATAAGTTATGTAATTGTAATTATCTTTGAAACTTTAATATTAATTTATGCAATTGCAATGTCTTAATTTTAGTAAAGTTAGTACACGGTCATAGCAATAAATGCAATGGTACTAATAATTGGCATAATTTCTTTCGGTGTTTCGGTTTCGGTTTTTGGCCTTGGTTGTCTCTTTTTCGGTTTTCGGTTTCGGCCAAGAATTTTCATTTCGGTGCATCCCTAACCCTGACCATAGACTATTCACCCCCCTGCCCTCCGGGAGGCACTTCAGTAGCCTCCGGACAAGAACCAACAGACTCCGGAATAGCTTTTTACCCTTCAGCTGTCTCCTTACTGAATTCTGCTTTCTGACACCCCCCAACACCACCACACACACACACACACACACACACACTCCTCACCCCTCCTCATCACTGCATCCGGTTTACAAACAAACTAAATCTGTAAATTATGTTCCAAAATAATAATAATAATAATAATAATTTTATTATTATTATTATTATTATTATTTTGTACATTTGTAACATATTGTAGATACTATATATCCTGTACTTACTGCTTATTTTACTTCTGGTTGGATGTGAACTGCATTCCGTTGCCTTGTTCCTTACATGTGCAATGACAATAAATTTGAATCTAATCTAATCTAATCAAATCTAACCATTTTTTTATCTCTGCAGTAACCAGCTGCAGACACTGCAACATGTTTTAAATCTGATTTTAAATTTAGTATAAAAAACATTTAGAAACCTAATTAAAATCTATGTTTAAAAGTTTTTGGAAACTGGCATGAAACCTGTTTAACAAATCTAGTTTCAAATCTCATATAAACTGTGTTTGAATTCAGTTTGAAATCTAGTGGAACCAGTTTGAAGTGCATTAAAACCGGTTTGAAATCTCATATAAAAAGTGTTCAAATCCATTTTTAAACCTGTTTGAAACATTGTTTGGAACTGGTTTAAAATTTAGTATGAATCAATTGTGTTTAGAATCTGGTTTGAAACCTTTTTGAAAATTAGTTTGGAACTGGTTTGGAATTTGGTATTTACTGTTTGAACAGTTAACAGTAAACCTGTTTGAAATCTGATTTAAAACCTGATTTAATGATGTATCTAAAATTTGAACTGTTGTGGAACCTATTTAAAATACGTTATGAAACCTGTTAAATGAACTATATGAACTATATTCAAATCCTGTTTGAAAGCTGTTTGAAATCTAATTTGAAATCATCTTGAAATTTGGTATGAAATCTGGTGTGAAACCTATTTGAAATCTTAAATTAAAACGAGTATGAATTCAGTTCAAATATATAGTTTTCAAACCACTTACCAGCTAAATAAAATTTTGAATAATGATAATTATTAAACAAATTAAAAAAACAACAAAACAGCTAAAAACTATCCTATGTAAATCAGTGTAAAAACAACGACAAGCCTTTCTTCTATGTTGTAGCATGTAGTAAAAAAAACTCTCCCCTTGTTATTTTTCTTCATGTGAATTTATTTAGGGATTGGAGCTTAAATCAGAGGGGAGGAAGATCTTGTATGGCACTAGATTCAGTTATGTTGTGTACACACCAGCACAACAGAAAACAGAAACGTCTCAGGTTACTTATGTAACTATGGCTCCCTTAGTAGGGGACAAGACACTGCATCCTCTAGGGGTCACTATGGGGAACGCCTCGTCGTGACCCGTGTGTGAAGCATACATTGAAAAAACACCAACAACATGTTGGCCAGCAACAGCCTATGACGTAACTACTGGAACGACTATAGTATAAATGGGCACTGGAAGAACACGTCATTCACTTCTTCATCTTAAGCTTGCATCCAAAACACGGCAAGAAACCTAGAGGACGCAGTGTCTCATTCCCTACTCAGGGAACCATTGTTACATAAGTAACCTGAGACATTCCCTTTCAAGGGAATTCAAACTGCGTCCTCTAGGGGTCGCTATGGCGAACAGTATACCCACACCAACATGCTGAGGGGAGTGCAGGCCAGAACCATGGCAACCACTAAGTACCAACTCTACCATTTCCATGGGAATTTTCCCTGGGACGTTAGACGGCTGTCCGTGACATTATCCCTTATGGCCAAAGCCCTAGGCTACATACCCAACTTACTTGTTAGGGCCTCGGCCCAGGGTAGAGCTCAAGGCTTGGAATCAAGAAAAAAATATTTTAAAGGGATACGGCAAAGAGCCTAGCATTTTATACTTTTATATTTAGTCTTTCCTGTCACACAGGCTCTTGCATAAGCTTGCAGAAGGAACTGTCTCAACAAATCCCCCGCATCCAACAAAGCCTCTGGCGAGAAACATGGACTCCTAAACCCTCTTTGCTTCAAACAAAACAGTCAATGAAGATAAAGAAGTGAATGACTTGTTCTCCCGGTGCCTATTTATACTATAGTTTCACCGTTAGTGACGCCATAGGCTGTTGCCAGCCAACATGTTGTTGCTTCAGACATGGGTCATGACGAGGTATTCCCCATAGAAACCCCTAGAGAATGCAGTTCAAAGCTCCCTTAAAGGAAGCTTCTAAGGAACTCAACATTGCATCCTGATGGACATTTTGGGGAATACAACAAGCATGACCGGCACCTGAAACATGCATTAAACAGCTACAATCCTATTGGTCTAAGTGGCCAGTGATGTCATATCTGGGTACCCAAAACTATAAAAGGGCACTTGCTGAATACGTCACCAAATTTTGTTTTCTTATGAGCCGTCTGTTCGTGAACATCATCCTGGTGAGTTGAGCAGTGCTTTGAAGAATGTGTGCCTCCATGTTTGAATTCTAACACTTAAGGCTATATTCTAACCTTTGTGTCTTTGTCTTGGTGACCACGTGATCTTTGTGATGAGTCATTGATGTGATGATGTGATTCACTCGCACTTGTTCCAATTCCCGTGGGATGTGGGGGGAAAGTGTTTTGTCTCAGCTTGGAATGATTGCTTTGATCTGCGGTGTCCAAATACCCTTTACAATCTGGTTGCCTGATGCCATCGGTATTGCTTGCATAGGTATAAAGGTGAAGTCTGAGCACAGAGTCGTTTTATTTCAGGGCATGCAAGATCGTCGGCAGAGATATTCAACTCAGTCATGCCTCTCTAATATGCACGTTATTGTGTGTGGAGAGCATCACTGGGAATGGATTTAATGCTCTGTGGAAAGAAGCTGCAAGCTTTCAGTAATCTAGAGTGGTTGTGGGGAATGTCCCTCCCTGTATTTAGCCGGATGATAAGTTAACAGTATCTTCTCAAAGTGTTGCCATATTCAGATAATTATGTCTCAGCTCAGGCTTGCTTTGCTTTAGAATATACCAGTCTGAGGGCAGCTATGCTCTAGCCTGGCTTCTGTGACTGGGACAGGTTCCTCTTGGGCACAAGCGCTCTCAGGTGAGCACTGAAGTCTTTGTTATTACTTTTCCCGTCGTTACAACGCTGTTAACGTTACTGAACGTTAAATGTGGTGCGTTACTATGCATTGATTTAATAAATATGCAATCTGAACGGACCCCTGGCTCACACAGCGAGTTAGCAGGTGGGTTAATGAAGAGATAAAAGGTTGTGATTGGCTAAGGCAGTGTCATGTGTTTCATGGTAGCCAATCAGAGCCAGTGTTTTTACACACATGCCGGCACACGCGGCTGCGCCAGCGGCGCCAAACACACACACGCATCAGCTAGACAGAGATTTGCAGCAGAGATGGCGAGTCAGGAGCAATCCGATGAAAAGTTGGCATTTTGAAGTGAAGTGAAGTGACATTCAGCCAAGTATGGTGACCCATACTCAGAATTTGTGCCCTGCATTTAACCCATCCGAAATGCACACACACAGAGCAGTGAACACACACACACTGTGAGCACACACCCGGAGCAGTGGGCAGCCATTTATGCTGCGGTGATTTAAGCTCCAACTGTACATTCACTCCCCACACCCACAATTCCATCCGGCCCGAGACTCGAACTCACAACCTTTCGATTGGGAGTCCAACCCTCTAACCATTAGGCCACGACTTCCTCCACCTTTTCAAGGTGAAGATATAAGCACTACTTCAAATTCATTGTGGTCAAAGGCAAGAACGTGCATGTAATGTGTACATATAATGTGTGACACACATCTATAAAGCTAGTGGCCAAAAACACTTTTCTTACAAAGATAATACTTGGAAGTGCAGGATAAAACTCTTGCTGTCTGTTGACGTGCAATAAATATTGAAAGTTATGTACCTGTCTGTTCTACTCATTTAAAGTGACTTGTGAAAACTGAAAAAGAAAAAAAAAAGTACAAATTCTCTGACGTAGCAATTTTTTTTTTTTTACTGTAACGCAAATAGTTACTTTCACTGGTAACGAGTTACTTTTATTATAGAGTAATTCAGTTACTAACTCAGTTACTTTTTGGAACAAGTAGTGAGTTACTAAAACTAATTACTTTTTTAAAGTAACGTTCCCAACACTGGTTATGGCCATGGTTTGCATCACGCTTTGATCTGGACTAATAGATTTTTTATGTGTTCGCTCTTTAGCGAACCATTTACTATGGTCTGGATCTTCCTATTTTCTGCCACTGGTTTTTACATCGGTGGTCACTAGCCTACTGTGGGACTGACACGGATTCGGGACCTCCTTAGTATAGCCATGTAAGGCTGGTTTATATATATATATATATATATATATATATATATATATATATATATATATATATATATATATATATATATATATATATATATATATGGCAAGATGAACTTTCTTTGAAAACAGCTTCCTGAAGCTAGCTTTGTTTTGACTTGTCCTTTCCTGGAAGTGTAGCTATCTGAGGATAGCTATGTGGTAGCTCTGTGATTGCTCCCCTGCTTAAGGTTTTTAAGTAATGGTCTCCTTGAGCCCTGCCCTCTCTCCCCTCGTAGGGTTTATCATTAGAAAACCCACTGCTGTTGGTCTTGACAGTTTCAGTGGTCCCCTTTCCTAAAGCCTACTTATATGAGGATAGCCATGGGCTAGCTCGTTGATTGCTACCCTGCCTAGGGTTTTTAATTCTACTTGAGCCCTTATGTAGACAGTGCTCTCTCCCATCTCTGGGTTGTAAGTAGACAACCAACTCTTTTGGTCTGGGTAGTTTAAGCCAGTCCCCATCTGGTAGCCCATCCTACACATATATCTATCTGAGGATAGCCATGGGCTAGCTCAGTGACAGCTCCCCTTCCTTGGTTTTTTAAGTAGCTGTCTCTTTGAGCCCTCACCTATATGGTGCTATCTTCCCTGCTAGGGTTATATGTAGACAGCCCACTCTTGTGGTCTGGGTAGTCTTAGCCGATCCCCTTTTGGTAGCCTTCCTAGGTACCTGGCTATCTGATGATATCTATGTGCTAGATTAGGGACTGCCCTCCTTTTAGGATTTTTAAGTAGTGGTCTCTAAACCTAAACCCTTGCCAAGTCAGTACTATCTCCCGTAATAGGGTCGTATGTAGACAGCCCACTCTTTGTCGTCAGGGCAGCTTCAGGAAGGTTTAAATAGTTTTTAGTATTGGTCCCGTCAGGTAGCCTATTCCTAGGTATACAGTTATCTGAAGATAACTATGTGTCTCTCCTGAAAGGTTTTAAGTAGATAGCCATCCGCTTGGTCTGGGCAGCTCTTTAGTAAGGTCCTTTGTCATAAGACCCTTTGAATATAGCTATTTTCGGATAGCTGTGTCCTAGTTGGGATTGTTGGTAGCAATCTTTGAGACTAGGCTTCCAGCCTCTCAGTGTTCTTATGTATTCTGGCTACTATTGCTCACATTGCATAGCTATCTGAGAATGATTGTGTTCCTAGCTTGGTTAAGGCATTCCCCCGAATCAGGCTTCCTCTTCTACCAAATTATGTGAGCCTGAGACGTCAGTGGCTTGGCCCCTTTCTGAGAAAAGGTTTGGTGTATGGTTGTGACCTCCTTGGTCCTCTCTCACCAGGTGGACAGGCATGAACCTCAGAATGGTGTGATTGGATATCATTCCCCAAAGTTTCCACCAGGATGCAGTGTTAAGTTTCCTAGAAGAGGAACATCTCAGGTTACCTATGTAACCATTGTTCCCTCTAGATGGAACGGAACACTGCATTTCCTTGCCTTCGGCCTGCCTCTTTATGTCTCCTCAGACAACTGAGTTGGTGATGTATTCAGCAGGTGCCCTTTTATACTTTTGGGTACCCGTCTATGACATCACGAGCCACGTGGACCAATAGGATTGGAGCTGTTTTATACATGCTGTGGGCATTGGTCATGCTGGTTCCATTCCCTGAAGTGTCCACCAGGATGCAGTATCTTATTCCTTCTCGAGGAACCATGGTTACATGGGTAACCCTAGACATTTTTTTAAGCTTGGCTTTACTTTGCCAATAAACTTCAGCTGTGAGTTTTGAACAGTGAGAAACATCTAATCAAAGACTGGCAACCAATCTATAACAGAAAAAAAGTGGTAGGTCTAACTAAACAGCTATACTCAAACCCAGCATTTGAGACAAAGCTTGGGTTGTGAGTAGGGCTGCCCCCAAATAGTCGACTAGTAGAATAGTAATTTTATACCAAACAGCGTTTTTGCTACAGTATTTATTTGTTTTTGCCTTGTTTTGTACTAGGCCTAAGTTACTAATACGTTTATTTAATTTAATTTAAAGAACCAATTTTTGTTTATTCTTATTCAAAACTTTTTTTTTTTTTTTGACATGTTACTGTTACAGTTTGTATTTTTGATAATACATTATTAAAATGCACAGGCAGTCTGATTGCTGTTTTTATGTTATAATTAGCCTATAACGTTCAGGCCACTTATTTTTGTGTGCGTAAGCGCTGTATACTTTAAACGCTTTACTATTCTGTTTTAAGCGCTTCATTTTCATTTTGAACGCATTTTTGAAAACATCATGCTTAGCATATTCTGTCATATGGAAGTGTTAAACTTCAACTTGGACTATACCTTTCCTTGTATATACGCAAGTTTTTATATTAATATCATAAATGAATGATTATTCGACTAATTGCTAAAATGCAGGTGTGTTAGTCGACTAGGAATATCTTTAGTCGGGGGCAGCCCCAGTTGTGAGAGTTATTAACCCCAACCATTGAAGCAAAATCTAGTGAATGACTTCTCAGCACTAAGGCAGATTACCCTTTAGCCTGGAGAATATGCACTGTGGCTTTCTCAGCGCTTTGCTTCCGAAAGTATTGGACATACATCTCGACTATTGATTGGCAAGTGCTTTAGAGCTCTAATTGCGGTGCAACCTTGTATTTCGCAGACAGTAATAAGTTACACACAAGAATAAAGATGCATCTCCTAACATCGATTAAATGAAATCTACACTACCAGCATAATTAATGAGACAATGCATGAAGATCAATAAGCTATTTTTCCTCTAGCTGTTTGTTTATATATTTATTAGTTAATTTATTTATAGTTGAGAAGAACAAAAGTGCTGTGACTCCGTGTTTGATCTTGTTTACTCTTATTGGAGCTCATCTGCGAGTACTACAATTTAAGGATTATATATATATATATATATATATATATATATATATATATATATATATATATATATATATATATATATATATATATATATATATATATATATATATATATATATATATATATAGTTGCCATGTTTTCCAGAAAAATCTTAAACAATAAATAAAACATTCTTAAATTGTAAAATTGCATGAAATTGCATTTCAGAAGATTTGGGCATTATAAAATAAAAATAAATGAATAAATAAAAACTATTTGCGATAACAAAATAATAATAAAGAAATAAATAATTGCCACTCCGAAAATTAATGAACATATATAATTAAATAAACAAAAAACAAGCCTACAATTTTGAAGGGTTATTCAAGGGATTAGGGATTATGCAAATGGTGGTACACAAAACAATTAAATATAAAGTACCATAAAAAAATAAATAATAATAATAAAAAATAAAAATACAAGTTTTTAATAAAATTGATGTTTTCAATTAAGCCAGACTAATGAAGTTTATACAAAAAAATAAAAATAAAAAAATCAATTAGTAGTTACAATTACTATATTGTGATGAACATATTACCATTCACCAGAGAAACAACAGCAGGACCTATTGAATCTTACACTTGCTTGTTAAATCTAAAGTGATGAAATGTGCTACATGCCAGTCATTCTTTACTTCTTAGTTTGTGGTGCGAAATGTTGTCAGTTATAATCCGGACAGCTGAAAGCTTGCTTTCATGATATATAAAGCACATTTAGTCATCTTTTGACTGCATGGATACATAATACACAAACGGCTTCAGAGTTTGTGAGAATGTATATTGACTTAAAAAATAAAATAAAAATAAATAAAAAATAAACACCTGGCTGAGTCTGGCACCACTTTCTTATAAGAATAATATAAATATTTTGCATGCACCATCTAAGGACCTCTTTATACCTTGGATGGTTTTTGTATAAGATCAGAACACCATACAAAATAACATTAGTAGACTGCAAAACTTTGGTTGTTTGAATCAATGCAAAAATTAAAATGTGTAGAAGTCCTCTTTGTAACCTAGCAACAGTGGCTTAGGAGTGCTTGACTTGACAGTTGATCAGTGTGTAGGAGCAGTGCCTCTTAGCAGTACTTTTGCACTGCTGTTAGAATTCCCATGTCAGCAGTAGTGAGACTTTGTGTTTGATAGGATCAGAAAATGCTAATTTGCAATTATATATTTATATATATATATATATATATATATATATATATATATATATATATATATATATATATGCAGATAGATAGATAGATTTTAATCAAGGGAGACTGCATAAGCTGTATATCATCAGCAAAATTCAGTGGCTCACTGTTACTGAGGTCAAGTAACCAATGTTAAAATTAAATTTTAAATCAGGGGTAGAACTTTCAAGTTTGATTCTATTAATTTGTGTATAAGGCATTGAACTGAGCAATGCAACCAAAAACTCTGTCACCCTTTTTAATGATATGGCTGCTGACGTGGCACTGCCCTGCTGTACATTGTGTATGACAAGTTATACCACACACTTGCAGCGTAGATATCTTTCTTTGGCCATAATAGCAGTGTTCTAGTTTTGTCGCATTGAGTTGTTTGCAGTTTAGACTCTATGAGAGTCCAATGCCTAAATAAGGGATTTAATTACTGTGCCATTAATACATATTGATTACAATTTAATAATATAATATATTGTAATTTAATATAATATAATATGATACAATATTGAATGCAGGGGTGCACATATGTTTTTCAGTCTGGTTTAGTGCTCACAATGTACATAGTGTAACCTATTAAATATAACTATAAAAATATATTTAATACTAAAAACTGAGTTTTCGGAACACAATTTAAGATATTTTGGATGAAAACCGGGAGGCTTGTGACTGTCCCACAGACTGTCAAGTAAGTTACACTGTAAAGTCCAGAACAAATATGAAAGACGTACTATAGTCAGAATAGTCCATCTGCCATCAGTGGTTCAACCGTAATATTATGAAGCGACAAGAATACTTTATTCAACAATTCCTCTCCTCTTTCTTTCCACATCACTGTAGAGCCATTTTGGAGATTATGAGCTGAATGCAGGTAGTGTACGCCCTTCTGTGTCAGATGCACCACAAGGATATGTTTTTTATGTATATTAAGAAAACAGCGCAAGCTTGTGGCGTGGATGACTCAGAAGCGTGTAGGCTGCATGCGTTCAGCTCATAATTTCCAAAATGGCTCAGAATTGATATCAGAGAGAAATGTGATGCATCAGGGAAAATCGCTGAATCGATCCATAAATCAATGTATTGTCCCATCCCTAATAGGCACTGCCGGTTTTAGTGCTACCCACTGAAGTGAGTCAGAATGTCAGTTTTACATTTTGTGCATAGCTTAAATGTGTGCTATAATTTACAATCTTATACAGTATTACAGTAAATTGATCTCAAATGATGATCACATCATGATCAAATATTATATTATATTATATTATATTATATTATATTATATTATATTATTGTTACCTTTAGCACCATTGCCTAAGATTGCTGTGTTGATTCTGTTGAAGCAACGTAATACAGAAATACAAACAGAAGATGAGTGATGAATTACTGCAGCCCCAATTGTCTTCGATAAATCAGAGTTTTTAAATTGAAAGCCAATGTAGCATCATTTCCCCATAAATGCATCTTCTGTTTGGGATCAGTCATTGAGATAGATAAAAAGCAATAACAGGTCGATGATGGGATCTCTCACTTCCTGTTGTTACCATTAGCAGAAGCTTGAACTGGGTCATCTTTAACACCCTGGAGAGCTTTTCACTGATCTGTTTTTCTGTGGTTCTGGATCTGCATGGTCCACGGAGGGGCCAATATCCTTTTAATTAAAGTCTTAGTAAATTACAAAGTGGCCCCAGAGGGAGGGAGCTCCACAGAGCATGACTAAAACAGCCATTAGCCCCTCCTACTGCCAATGGTGATGTATATTGTGGTCATCTGAGGAAGATGCTTATTGCTGAATGATGGTCATTTGAGACTGAGGTTACGTTAGACACTGCTGTTAAAACCACTGGAGTAGGACGAATGGCAGGAACCAACGATTGACTTTGAATCTCAATGGCATAAGTGTTGATAACACAACCACAAGGAGATCTATGAAGATTCTTGTGGGATCATCAGTCAAAAATCTATATTTTTATGGCATGGGTGACCTTGCATTGGTAGAACTTTATTGTTAAGAAATAAAATGACCAGTGTTGGGTGGGTTGCTTTTAAAATGTATTCTATTATACAGAACGCAACCTGGAAAATGTCAATTGCAACATATTTTTTTTAGATTACATGAAGTAAATATCACATAAAACTGCCATATTTGCATTTACTGGAATCATATGTTATCCAGCTGTATGGATAGAAACATGCTACTCCCTGAATCTCCCAAAGCGAAATTTCTTAAGGCAATAGTTCACCCAAAGAAAATTACATTTGCTGAATATCCACACCCTCAGGCACAGAACACAATTATTATGGAAAGATTATTATTTTTTTTATGTTTTATTTATTTTATTACTCCTATTTATTTATTTCTTATTTATTTTATTTTTTTTACAAACATGACTGGAGCTGTTGGATTTCTTGTGGATTATTTTGATGTTTTTCTCTTTTTGGACTTTCATTCTGAAGGCACACATTCACTGCAGAGGATCCATTTAAGCAAATGATATAATGCTAAATGTATTCATTTATTTGTTTATTTATTTATTTATTTATAATGCTAAATGTATCTTAATCTGTTCAGATGAAGCGAAAAATAAATACATTTAAATAATAATAATAAAATACTTTTGAAATAAAATAAAATATCCAGCTTTTTTGGGGGGGAGGGGGGTTTTGGGTGTTATTTCTTCAAATGACATCACCCTCATCTTAATGAGTTTTAGGTTGTTTACTTATATAAATTCAGTAACGCCATCACATTTTTTTGTGTTACTCAGTCCTTCTGGCAGTGCTCAAAGGATCAAGAATTGCTGACTTGGTTTTGTGATATTAATGTGGGATTATTTGTGTCTTCTACTGAGCGACATTTACTGCCCACAGTCTGAAATGATTAATCAACCCAGGAGTCAAGGTTCAGAGCATGTCTCTAAATGAGATATCACAGCATCCTTATCTCTCTCAGCTCAGTTCACAGGCACTGTTCAGATTATCTGTCACAGAGGAGGTGTTGTCACCAAGATCATTTTAGATCGATATCAGTGAGACACTTTATCATTCAATGAACATAACCAGACATATATTAAGCTATCACACACATTGCAACATGAAATTGGAGTGTCAAATCAATAGCTTTCAAATGACACAGCACCACATTTTTACTTCAACTCTTGCATGACATTTCATATTCTGAACTCATACTGTACATCTTTATAGAGTATAGGCCTATTGCACATAAATATTGACAAGCCAAGGTCTAAAACAAACTTAAAAGAACACTAGAGAGAGAGAGATGTACTAGACAATATGTAGCATATTGATGGCAGTTTATCTTCAAACATCTATTAATTTTCATAACATGAAAAGGTTTAAAAAATGTAATGATGTTGCTCTTAGAAGACACCTAAAGCTAATGCTTTTTTAAAGATCATTATTTTGTGTATTTGGTGTAAGAGTATGTTGACATGCTTTAATGTTCAAAAAACACATTATTTTTCAAATACTGTGTATTATTTTGGGTCATCTATGCCCCACCTCTCTCAAATTTATCTTTTTCTACAAAGTCCTTCCTTCTGACAAGTGCAGTCTGCTCTGATTGGTCAACTGACTGAATATTTCCACATAGTGACAAAGACATGTGGGGGCGTGTTTGAACAAGCCATTTTAAGGGGGCATGGCAGAGTCTTAACTTTGATAAAGAATATCTCTTTGGATTTGAGACTTTAGTTTTTGCAACTTTACAGATCTTCTTCATGCACCAAGAGCTTGTAACACTCCAAAGAAAAATGAAAAAGTTAAATCACAACACATGACCCCTTTAAAACAAAAGGCAAAAACATAGTTGTGGGCAATATTAATTTTCCCACCAGTTGTTGTACATTTTGAGTCAGGGCAGCATTGTAGCTTCCAGCAAATGTTATGAGACTGAAAAAGAAAACAAGATTAATACTTAATGACTGCCATTTTACATATTAAATGTGTCTCTGGTGTTGAGGGTAACAGAAAATAAGTAATGGTGCAAAAGAGAGCAATCAGATTTGCATTTTGGCCCAGTTCTCTTCAGCAGTCCAGATGAATTGTAGAGTTGTATCTGCTTGTATCTGACAGCTAACAGACTGTAAGTGGAGCAGCGCAGTTGTCTTTGAGTTTGTATCTGTAGAGTGCGTCACATTGAGTCGCTCCGCTGTTCAGGTCTGATGAAGGATCCTCTCTTGTCTTTGGTGTGAAATGGAAAGTGTGTGAATGGTCTCCCTCGTGCTGGAGAGGGATGTGTGATTCATTAGCATTTGCATTGTCGTTTCATGCCTGCCTTTCCCCAGACGCAGCGCTGGCACTATTAGCCCTGGCTGAGCTGTGAATTCAGGCTGCCAGGGCAGACTGATGGCTTGAAAACTCAAACTGGCTGATTTCTTTAATTAGCATTTTCCAGACATCACGGTATTTCACGTTGTACCTTCATTTCCCAAGAACAAGCCGCAACTAGTTAATTATTAACACATTTTTGCAACCACCCTTTCTCAGAACGAAAATGGATTCCAAAAATGCACTCTATCTCCCATTTTCTCAATTTCTCTTCGTGCTCTGTGAACAATGTACAGTACTCCTTTTGTTGGTTTTGATTATATAGGACATGCTTTGTGTATAAAATCATCCATTTGAAATGAGCCCAAGACTGCAAGCTTTATTCCTTAATTAATAATTACTGAGGCGTCCTAGTTACTGTTGACCCACGGCATCAGTCGCCCCGTCAGATTTAGTTGGCTATAACTGCTCCCTCAGAAGACAATGAAACAAATATGTTCAAGCGTCTCTTCTTACTGAACAAAGAGATGGTAAAAAAATACTGAGCTCTGATTTGTTGTTTCCTGGAACCATTTCAAGCATAATATGCAATATACAAATCGGTGCCTTGATTATTATTCTCTCAGAACCACAAGCCAATTTATTGATGAATAACTGTTACTTTTTATTTGGGGAAACCCGTCGGATGTCGCGCTGGGACTTTTTAGGGTAATGTAAAAAATAGGTTGTATGTATAAAAAAAAAAAGAAAAAAAAAAAGGGTTTCATTCAGTTATTATTCTAATATCTTGTCAATCACCTCTGAAAATACACAGGTGGGCAGAGCTCAATTTTCTAACTATGAGGTACACTATCCGTGCTATCCAAACATATAAGGAGTGATAAAATTTTCAGATATTATGCCCATCATGATAAATAACGGACAACTGTCTTCTTCAGGGTAACGTTAGTCTGTTTGTGTAATGATACAATATAGTGCTCCTGACTTTAAACCCGTTTTTCTCAAAATTCCATCCCAGAAAATCATAGCTATCAGCCAACATCAGAAAGCCATGACGTTTGTTACATCCACGTTTTGGAAAGGGCTTGAACTCAGCTTTCATGTAGTATCAAAACCTAAAAATGGTCAAATTAAACCATCACAAATTCAGAATAGGTTCTAAAACAGAATGTTTTTTTTTTTTTTTTTTTTTTTTGCAAACAAGCTTCATAAAATGAAGGTTTAACCACTGATGTCACATGGACTATTTTAACGATGTCCTTACTGCCTTTCTGGGCCTTGAACATGGTAGTCTTCATTGCTGTCGATGCAGAGTCAGAAAGCTCTTGGATTTCATCAAACATATCTTATTCTGTGTTAAAGTTAATTGGTTGTGAAAACATTTAAAGAATTAACATATTATCCATTAATGCTAAATATGCTTATGCAATGGAATCCAGAGGAACATCAAATCTACTAACTAGCAGATGTCTGCAAGTATTTATCAGCATGTTTGTGTGCATTTGTGACAGTTCCCAAAAGCTCAGAGTCAAATAAAAGGCTCCTGTTGTTTTGCTAGTCATTGGGGTTATACCTCAAAGATCCCAAACTACTTCTATTAGACTCAAGGTGAAAAGTCAGAGGGTTTGATCAGTGAGTTTCATGCATGTTTGCATACACAATGAAACAATTATAGGTGGCAAATCCAAACATTTAAAGTTACAGTCCTTAATTGCAGAAATAGGGCCAACTGGGCTTCAGGAATTAGCAACGTAATTGAAAACACATGTGTTGGAGGCAGCACAGATGCAATAGTGCTTTGTTATTTCTGTGTGCAATTTGTTTTTCAGCTGCACCAAAGACCTGTCAGCGGCTGTAGTCATAGACTTTGCTTTAATGTTCTCTTAAATCAGCCTAGCTTACCTCAGATATGTGTTTAGGTATACAGTATTGTTCAAAATAATAGCAGTACAATGTGACTAACCAGAATAATCAAGGTTTTTAGTATATTTTTTATTGCTACGTGGCAAACAAGTTACCAGTAGGTTCAGTAGATTGTCAGAAAACAAACAAGACCCAGCATTCATGATATGCACGCTCTTAAGGCTGTGCAATTGGGCAATTAGTTGAAAGGGGTGTGTTCAAAAAAATAGCAGTGTCTACCTTTGACTGTACAAACTCAAAACTATTTTGTACAAACATTTTTTTTTCTGGGATTTAGCAATCCTGTGAATCACTAAACTAATATTTAGTTGTATGACCACAGTTTTTTAAAACTGCTTGACATCTGTGTGGCATGGAGTCAACCAACTTGTGGCACCTCTCAGCTGTTATTCCACTCCATGATTCTTTAACAACATTCCACAATTCATTCACATTTCTTGGTTTTGCTTCAGAAACAGCATTTTTGATATCACCCCACAAGTTCTCAATTGGATTAAGGTCTGGAGATTGGGCTGGCCACTCCATAACATTAATTTTGTTGGTTTGGAACCAAGACTTTGCCCGTTTACTAGTGTGTTTTGGGTCATTGTCTTGTTGAAACAACCATTTCAAGGGCATGTCCTCTTCAGCATAGGGCAACATGACCTCTTCAAGTATTTTAACATATGCAAACTGATCCATGATCCCTGGTATGCGATAAATAGGCCCAACACCATAGTAGGAGAAACATGCCCATATCATGATGCTTGCACCTCCATGCTTCACTGTCTTCACGGTGTACTGTGGCTTGAATTCAGAGTTTGGGGGTCGTCTCACAAACTGCCTGTGGCCCTTGGACCCAAAAAGAACAATTTTACTCTCATCAGTCCACAAAATGTTCCTCCATTTCTCTTTAGGCCAGTTGATGTGTTCTTTGGCAAATTGTAACCTCTTCTGCACATGCCTTTTTTTTAACAGAGGGACTTTGCGGGGGATTCTTGAAAATAGATTAGCTTCACACAGACGTCTTCTAACTGTCACAGTACTTACAGGTAACTCCAGACTGTCTTTGATCATCCTGGAGGTGATCATTGGCTGAGCCTTTGCCATTCTGGTTATTCTTCTGTCCATTTTGATGGTTGTCTTCCGTTTTCTTCCACGTCTCTCTGGTTTTGCTCTCCATTTTAAGGCACTGGAGATCATTTTAGCTGAACAGCCTATCATTTTTTGCACCTCTTTATAGGTTTTCCCCTCTCTAATCAACTTTTTAATCAAAGTACGCTGTTCTTCTGAACAATGTCTTGAACGACCCATTTTCCTCAGCTTTCAAATGCATGTTCAACAAGTGTTGGCTTCATCCTTAAATAGGGGCCACCTGATTCACACCTGTTTCTTCACAAAATTGATGACCTCAGTGATTGAATGCCACACTGCTATTTTTTTGAACACACCCCTTTCAACTAATTCAACTAATTGCCCAATTGCACAGCCTTAAGAGCGTGCATATCATGAATGCTGGGTCTCATTTGTTTTCTGACAATCTACTGAACCTACTGGTAACTTGTTTGCCACGTAGCAATAAAAAAATATACGAAAAACCTTGATTATTCTGGTTAGTCACATTGTACTGCTATTATTTTGAACAATACTGTAACATGTCATAAACAACTGAAGCTCAACCACCCATACTTTTACATAGCAAATTAATTAGTATTTTTTCTTGTTTTCAGTAAAATATTGTTCATGCCAAAGTTATACTTTATCAAGTGTTTTTTTTGTTTTGTTTTTTGTTTTCATACAGTGAAAACACTAGATCACATTGATTTTTGTTATGTGAATATAAAAATAAAATAAAGAAAAATATATTTATTTATGGAGTGTAACCTCAAGATTGTATTGATCATGTTTGCATTGTAGGCTTTTTGTTCAATTCTTGTAATCATATTGCTAAAAGTAACAAACGAGGTCTTGTCATCGTACATGCAATTTGTCAGATGAAGCTCCAGCTTTGCTTTTCTTCTCTTTTTATCATAGCTCAAAAGATGTAGGCAACAAGTCATGTGATCTTCCTAATCCATAATTTGATTGAGGTTAGCTGGAGAGATTTAATTACATGTACACTCATTAAAATGAAAAGCAATGCCTGAATTAAACATTTAGCATCATTTGGATCATGTGCAGTATTTGGCTACAAATTGAAAGTGAGAGGCTAGGCATTTCAGCACAATTGGATTCATCTATCTGGCCTATTTATGTGAAGCTGTTGTGAAGGGTTGAAGATGGGGCATAGTTTCCGAACCCTCTCTGAAGGGAAGACTGAATCAATCTCCGCTTAGAGCAGACAGAAGAATCCAAGGTAAATGGAAGCTGTGTCACGTTTCGTCCACCCCCAAAATTGTTGCTAAATTGCAGAGAGATGACTGTATTTAGGGGAACATAGAAAGGTGAAATTATATTACCAGAACCCTTTCCAGCAGCTGGACTTCTATCTATTCTCTTCTGACTGAGATGTTGAGATGATTTCACAGGTTATTCTAAAAATGTGTAGCTGGAAGAAAAAGGTCTGGGTTAAGTGTACTGCTTATGTAAAACAAAACTATTTATCACCTAAAATCTCCCAATATAAAACAGTTTAACAGACACTTGTTTTAAATGTTGAAGC
Source organism: Carassius auratus (assembly GCF_003368295.1). NCBI lineage: Eukaryota > Metazoa > Chordata > Actinopteri > Cypriniformes > Cyprinidae > Carassius > Carassius auratus. The sequence continues at coordinate 18,818,262 of NC_039262.1, forward strand.
GATGCTGACAATGACATCAACTTCATAATACTCATAAAAGTGTTTGATAACAGTATTAGAGTTGGGATACTTAAAATTACAATGGATTGCCTAGGGGATGGATGTAATAGTGTCCAATAAATGTAACAAAAAATAACTGCTTTAGGTGGTTTTGTCTTTATACTCACTTTGTGCATTAAGAATTGGCTATATGCACGGTTATATAAGCCATCTTAGTCAAATGTTTAGAAAATGTGTTCATGGCTATATGAAGGTAATGTTTTAAATTATTATCTCCATCTAGGTAATGTTAGCTTAAACAGCTACCATAGTTTATTTATCTTCATTTAAATTGTACAAATGCATGTTTAGGGATTACCAGGCTTGGCATATCAAATCATATCAAATTATGTTGCAGAAATCTATATGTATATTGGTATGATTGGGCTGTTATAAATGTTTACAAAATAATTTATATATTATAAAGTTGTTTGGGGTGAGGATAAATTAAAAGCGATCTGTGATGACATCATAACCGTGTTGCATCGTGGTCTATGGAGCAGTCTGAAGTGTGCATTAGAAACAGGCTACCTTGGTCAAAATCAGGAGTTGAGGGTCTGTCCAAACAAACATCCCTCATCCACATCACAAAGTGGAATCCAATTCAAAATGGCAGCAGAGTTTCCCCTGAAAGAAAGTACTTAGGGAAGTTTGGGGGTGCATGTCTAGTGGAGTGGAACACAGCCTTGATCTTTGATGGCTGTTTTGCTTATGAAATGGATTAATTAATGAAATACACTTTATATTTATTGTTTATATTAAACACTGAATTTGGATTGTACTCTTTTTTTTTTTTTTTATTCCATGGTGGAAATGGGGTTCCAAATACTACATATGAGATTGCAGAGTTTGTCCAGATTTGGATGAAACATGTATATTCAGTTACATATTATAAAACAGTTTTATTTAAATATTTTTTCTTTCTTTTTTTACATTCACCCTTTCTTTTTGTATTAATTCCTTATTATATTATTAAAATAAAGTAAAACACATAACATTTGGACTTGAAGCTCACCAAAAAATACTTTAATTTAAGATTAATTTCTCAACTAACACGTCAGAACACTTTGAATATATTACACAGGTAGTATGGACCTTTTATATGATTGTTTTTGAATCCTCTTTGACATTCGAAAGCACCAGTATCCATTTAATTGCATTCATGTAGCACAGTTATTTATTTATTTTTTCACTTTTTGTGCTAGAAAAAGAAACTCACACAGGTTTGGAAAGATATGAGGCTCCGAGTAAGTGATGAAAGAAATTTAAATTCAATGGCAGCATAAAATGGTTGTGTTTTGAGAACATGGACTGACTGTTCTACAATGATGAGTAAGCGTGTAACTTACAACTTTTATTGAAAAAAGGCATAATGGAAAGATTATTATGTCAGACAAAAAGAGCTGTGCACACTGGAGAAGTCTTTCTAATTGTTCTGAATTCAAACCAATCTCTATGTATTGGTTTAACAGATGTGACCTCATGACTGAAGATTTCAGCACGAGTGCTTGAGGTAGGAAAGCAAGAACACGACATTATGAAGATCTTGTACTCCCACACAAGCTCTTCCAATGCCAAGCCATATTAGATAAGTATATTTCCTCAGAACCCACATCAGGAAACCCAGTTTCAAGCAATGCAGTTTTTAACATGAAGATGCCCAGGTCATTGACCTACACCCACCTCTGCCACTAAAGAAATGTTGGCTTTCTCTAGTTATTTGAATGTTTCTACCATTTTCCAGAAACTCATCCTTTTAAATATTGCAGTAAACTTTAGATAAAAGCAGCTTTGAACACTTTATGTGTGCTTGTGTTCTTTAAAATGTCCATCTGCCATGTTTTAAAATGACTATAAAGCATATAATTGCCATTAATGTTATAAGTTCTTTCACATTGCTTCATAAAAATGTAATAAATGTAATTAGTAATAGATAAACTCACTAATTGGTCTTTTGACTGTGGTTTTCCTCTACGATGTCAGATCAAACAAAAGCAGAAAGGTTTAGCTAACATGTGTTGCTTAAATCATGGATCAACATTTTATTCCCATTTCCTGAAGCATCAAAAGAGTGATCTGCTGGTCCCTATTTTATTGTCATTTTAAACCAATAACTGCTTATCGTTCTGCAGAAATAACAAGACATCCTGGTCTCCTTCATCCAGTCACAGGTGTTTTGCGGAATCATGCGAGATTCTCTGGCATTTGTCGTGGATTCATTACCATCTGTAGCTGAGAGATTTGTTTACCAGCTGATTCTCCGGCAAACCATCTCAAGGGCTAATGGAGGCATCTGACAACTTCGCTTCTACAGAAAGCAATTTGATTAGTCCACAATATCATTTTCATTGAGTCGCATTTATCAAAATGTCTAAAATGATGATTGCCTGGCCAAATAATGTGATTATTTAGACATTCAAATATCTCATCGTGGAATGTCTCAATCAAAACCAACGGTGTAAACATGCGACTGTTCGATTATGTATGATAGCACAAAGCTTTTCCATTATAATTGCAGTGTCTGTCTGATAAACAAGATTAGATTTTCAAAATGAGTTTAAGGCCTTGTTTGATGATAGCATTCTCATTCCCTCAGTCCTCGACATGTCAAGACAACCCAACGTGCTTCGGAGATATTGACTATGCCTGTTTGAGACAGAGGTCTCGCCGGAGAACACGTCTGACTCTAGCTCAATAAAAATCAGTGATGGGATTACGCATTTCTGAAGTGTATGAAATCACCTCACTCAAAATGCTTCAGGCCCTCACACACACACGCACACACACACACACACACACACAAGGACAAAGTTAGTTCATATTTTCAAAAAGGATGTGTAAATGCCAGTTCTGGAATGGTAATGAGACTAATAAATCTTCTAATAATCTAAGGTTACTGTTCTGTTAACTAACTAATTATCGTTTAAAGATCAGTTAATTGATTTGCAGACTCCATATGCTGCTTTGAGCTCCACTTTGTGCGAAAGGCTGGTTGGGTCATACTTTAGCTTCATTGAGTCCAGTAAATATGGCTTTGGTATTGATTTCAAAGAATCTGGCTCCTTTGCTTGAGAGATATGAGATTGTATGTGTTGCCATCTCATCTCATCTTTTATTATTATTATTATTATTATTATTATTATTATTATTATTATTATTCCTTATTGATTTCCATTATAAGACTGCCAGAGCAAAATGAGTCCAGCAGGAGATTGGCATGGAAAAATTGACATAAATGGACATGGATCATGGTTTATTATCTATCCGTGATGTTTGAATTGAAAAGATGAAATAAATGTTGTGGTGGTTTCACTAAAGAGTTGTACAACTTTTGTTGTATTATTATTAGGGCTGGGCAAGTTAACGCGTTTTTATCGCGTTAACGTATTAATTAATTAACGCCGACAATTAGTTTAATCGCGCGTTAACGTACTTTTTATTTTGAAAGTCCGTTGCTCACTGCGTTTCAGTACACATAGCTAGACTGTAATAAAACAACCGAATACAACACAAACCATGGGTCACAGGAGGGGTGGGATGTTTATCAGTAGGCTAGGCTACTGGCTGCTTGGGATGAGCTACAGCGCAAAACAGAAAATCATGTCCAGAGTCGAATTCCATCTGGTTGGAATGTCTTGTATAAGAGACACCTTCTTTTGTCTAAGTTCAATATGTTTTGTTCTAATTCTGCAGCACATGCAATGGCCCACAACCTTTCTTCATTTGGCCAGGACGTTGTCAAATGCACTGTTGTGCAGAGATACTATGACAGAACTATGGAGACTGTGTGCGTCGCAGAGGACGTGTTCAAAAGGCAGATGTCTCGCAGCAGCGATCATATTTCTTGCGCTATATGTGCTAAGTGTGCTGACTTTATTTGAAATGTCCCACTGCTGTGCAACAGGAATAAAATGTTTAGCGCACGTTTCAGCAAAATGTCTCTCTTTATCATCTCAATACAAATATATTTATTTGTATTTTTTGTATTTTTTATTCTTTTATTATGTGTTTTGGGTTCTGTCGGTGTCATTCTGTTGTACTGCGGAGCTTCTGTCACGAAAACAAATTCCTCGTATGTGTAAACATACCTGACAATAAAGCTCATTCTGATTCTGATCTGAAAATGTGAATGACCTTGTGTGTCTTAGCAACTGGCTAGGTGCAGATGAGTAAGTAAATGTAAAGTTGGAAGAATGGATAAATCAAGTTAATTTTGTCCACTCAACCTGCATCACTGAGAGATTGTTTTGTTTTTTTTGTTTTTTGGACGGAGATTCTCAGTCTCTAATGTTATGATTTAGGGTCTGGACATAATTTATATATATATATTTTTTTTACAAACTAAACAAAACTTTAATGTTTTATTTAATAAAACATTCATGTTTTATGTATACGTTAATTTTATATTTAATTTGATTACATTAATGTTTAAATATTTACAATAAATGTTAACTGCTACAAACTTTTAACTGTTGTAAAAAAGCACTTTATTTGTTTAAAGTTTTGACAAACAAAATGTTATTGCACTTTTGTTCATACAGCAGAACTTTGAAAGAATAAAATTACACTAAAATTTTACAATAAAATACACTACTTTTGATTTCATTATTGAATTTTGCGCATGCTGCGATTAATCGTGATTAATCGTAGAAAATCATGCGATTAATCGCGATTAAAATATTTAATCTTTGCCCAGCACTAATTATTATAGTATACAAAATAAAATTACATTTAAAAAAGTCTGGCTGCAGTAATTAATCAAGGACCAAACAACGAGGAAGTGCGTTACAACATATCTGACCATATTAGCATTGATCAGAGTCAGGCATATGATGTTGTAAATTCCAAGTAAAGTATGCCAAATCTTGGGTGTCTGCCGCATCCTCAGAATTACCATTCAAGATGGAAAAGTGAGCCATGCAATTTTTTAGAAGGTGGCAATTCCACTAAAGCATGTCTATGGTCCAGAAGCCAGGACTTTAATGAATAATGAAAGCAGAACAATAAACAAATGTGGGAATATTGAGTCAGTGTGTCTGGACAAAGAGTTTCCACGCAGCAGAGGAAATGGTGTGGTGTTTAATTTCACAGCTTGAGATATATGACCACATAACCACCGAATATGAATGTGTGAGCTTTTTGTATAAAAATTCATATAGAAAGCCAGGACATTTACATGCAGCAATAACAGATGTAAATGTTGGTAGACACAATCTTAAATTTATTATGATCCCTACCGTTTCAAGAAACATGAGAGCTTACTTTAACAGAGTTTTACTTTTATCGAATGTATTATTAAATGTTGAAATTAACATTAACAAAGAATATTAAACACTAAATAACTATTGTTTATTGTTTGTTCTAACTAATGATGGTATCACATGTTAACCCTTATTGTAAAGTGTTACCAGAATAAAGCTTTATTTATTTAATTTTTTTGTCCTGAATAAGTAGGGGAAAAAAAAAAAAAAAACTTTTCATCAGCTCAATGAAATTTCCATATCCTTGATGATTTCCCTTATGATGATTTAACATCTGATGACGACACTTCTGATGATTTGATTTATTATGATAGATTCTGGCTATTACATTTTGTTTTTGTGAAGTGTTATGATCCTCAATTCTTAGACAAGTCAATAATGCTGAACACATCTGTCACTCTAAAGATGTTTTCCAACAAGTTTTAAGACAAGGTAGAGCAGACTCATGGTAGATGCTATATCTTCTCCAATGATTGACAGCATAAAGGTGAATTGTGCCTCAGTTGAAAGCTGAAGAATAGTTTGAAATGAGTCTTCTGTCCTACATTACAGGGCACATGATTAGACCAGACAGACAGTCATATCAAGCCCAGAGATCAGGAGCTTTAATCACGGCTTCTGCAAAGACGATGGGAAAGCCTTTCGTTTGAAAATGGTATTTTCAACAGCATTATCATTTTAGCAGATAAAATGTAGACCTCTGAACTGCTTGCGTGACCAGAAATTAGAAGAACCGAAGGAGAGTCTGTCAGTGAACTGTCACTTCTGGTGTTCCTTGTCTTCTTTGGCAACAAGACCTCAAACTTCTTACTGTGAGAACAACAATATACAATGACAGAATGTCCTACAGCTGTTTTTTTTATGGGCATTAGTGGTCAAGCCTCTCTAATTAGTGATCTAATCCTTCCTGATATATCCTAACAACAGTGACACAGTGGGGTAAAACCAACATTTGGCTGGTTAGCATGAGCCTCTTGGCACCTGCTGGTAGAGGCTGTAACTACATCATTCTGCAGTCAAAAAGCACCTTTTACATTCAAATTTGAATATATATTTTAACAAATTAGTATTATTCTTGCTTTGCAAACAATATATTCATTGCAAATTTTGTTTTAAAAGAAAAGGCTTTTTATTATATATATATATAAATTATGTTTAGGATGAGTTTAGGACTGTGGTTATTTATTTATATTTTTTTATTTTGCCATTTACAGGTCAGGAAAATGTGTGTGTGAGTGTGTGTATGTATATGCGTGTTGTTCATCCTGAACAAAAATAAATGCATACAAATAGGTGCATAAAAGTAGACTTTATCGTTAAGGATGATTAAGATAATTATGGGTGAACACATTAAGATCACTGGAGATAATTATGGGAGTTCGTTCATAATTAGAAAAATCTCATTAGAAATGTAAAAAGCTGTAGAAAATAGGGAGAAGAGCACAGAAGAATCACTGCTCACAAATATGGCCTCTGTTTCAGCCATTAAAAAGGTATAATAACAGGCCACAAATGCATTAACTTAAAACATTAAACTAACATTAGTCCATACAGCTTGCAATAGTTTTGCTCATTATTATTATTATTATTAATAATTTGTAAAAATCTCCACAGTAGAAAGAACATCATACATATTTGGAGTGACTTGATGATGGATAAATGATAGAATTTTATATAATATATATATAATATATATATAATATATATCTTTAAACTAGAAATAATGCATGCCGTCATCTTAAACAACTCAAGCATTTGAGTTAACATCAAATAATTTGCTTAGTCTTTGAATCATGTGACTGGGTAGTTTGAAAACCGACAGCCCTATCATTCTTCTGAAAACTACAAAAACAAAACACATCTGGCATCAATTCAAAAGAACCTTTTTCCAGAATAATTACAATATTTTATGTTAAGGAAACAAATGAGTTCTATATTAAAGGACTGCCTCGTTTTCTGAAGCTATATGATTCAAGGCATTGCCTCATCAAGTACAAAGTAGATAAAAATAAGTAGAGAAATAAAAGTTCATAAGCACTGGAAATATGAGCAGTTAGTTACCGAGAGTCAGGATTTGTGTCCATCACTGTAAGCCCCTGTCCTCTTTGTTCTGTAGTGCTTTTTCTATAGTTTTAAAGTCCATACCAGACTTTCCATCTGTTGCTTTGTGATATTAGCTGCCTCACACTGACTCAGATGCTCCTGCTTCAGACTGGCCTACTAATGTAAGTACATTTTGAGAACATTTTTCATTACTTGTATTGTGACTTATCATGTGGCCTGTTTTACTAGAGGCTGAGAAACAATGACCTCCACCACTGTATCAAGGGGCTTTTTGTTAAAGCCTGGAGGCACCTGAAGTATTACAGGGTCCCACATCAATCGACTGACAGGAAAAGACATTCAAAACCAAATGTGCATCTTGGAGGCTTTCCCCCCCCGAACACAAGTGTTCGATTTGAATATAAAACAGTTACATCTTGAAGGAAAAAGTACAGAAATTCTTTAAAAACACAGACATCGCATTTCACCACGCTCACGTTGGTGGATTATTCCCTGGCCAAAAGAGTCAAACTTCATTGCTGTTATGGGTAAATAAATGTCTGCCTGACTAAATGATGGTGTTTGGATTATTTGTGCCCGCCAGTTCAGTGAAGCGGAAAATAGAAAATCTGCCTCGTAGGGCAGCACAGGTTTAGTTGAGCAGGATCTGCAAGTTCCCAGGAGCCACAGGGAGTCACCTCAGCAAAACACCTAACCAGAACGGCAGAAGCAGCCTGCAGTGCTAATTATAATTCACTGGAACTCATCAGAAGCAGGGTGCTTAATACTGTATTCAAGGCATTGTGCTATGATGATGAAGCATTTTGTCCCTAGAATGTTTTTTACATTTAAAGGGGGGGGGGGGTGAAATGCTATTTCATGCATACTGAGTTTTTTACACTGTTAAAGAGTTGGATTCCCATGCTAAACATGGACAAAGTTTCAAAAATTAAGTTGTACGTTTGAAGGAGTATTTTTGTTCCTTCCGGTTTGTCACAAGTTTCGGAAAGTTTTTTTTTGAGTATGGCTCTGTGTGACGTTAGATGGAGCGGAATTTCCTTATATGGGTCCTAAGGGCACTTCTGCCAGAAGAGCGCGCGCTCCTGTATAGCAGAGCAATGAGAGCACAGATATTCACTGATCAGAGCGAGAGCGTCGGGAAATGTCACAAAAGAAGTGTGTTTTTGGTTGCCAGGGCAAGACAACCCTGCACAGATTACCAAAAAAAAAAAAAGAGCATTAAGGGACCAGTGGATGGAGTTTATTTTTACAGAGCATCAACGGAGATGTGCAATTGTTTTTGTTTGTTCCCTGCATTTCAAAAGTTGCTTGTTTTACAAACAAGGCCCAGTTTGACGCCGGATTTGCACATCGTTTATTTCTTAAGGATAATGCAGTCCCAACGAAAAAGGGTCACGATCGTGTCTTGGAACCGCAGGCGGTGAGTAAAACTGCTTCAAATATCTCTGTGTTGTTAACTTAACTATCGGCGCGTAAGCACATCAAGTAAACAACATGCGATGTTGTCATCAAACTGCACTTTCCACATGTACAGCTTAAAAAAAAAAAAAAAAAGACGACAAAGTGGAACTTAGTCATTTTCCAAAACCGGTCAGCAAATATGTACAGTTTCAGTACATACCACATAGAGATGTCGTTGCTGATGCTGCTCTTGTTAAATTTCAGCCTCTGGATCGGATTCTGGATCATAAATAAACGGCTGAATCTGACTGTTAGCCATGGTTTGTTTTGGATGTTTTTTTACTCAAGATCAGGGGTGGTAAAAGTACTCAAAAGTTATACTCAAGTAAAAGTAGATGTATCTAAATAAAAAATGACCAGTAAAAGTAGGAAGTCCTCCATTCAAACATCACTTGAGTAAAAGTACAAAAGTATCCAATTTAAAATATACGTAAGTACCGGAAGTAAAAAGTAAATATTCAAATTAACTGTAAATATCAATAATTAAGCAGATCAGTTGTTTTGGGAGTGATATGCAGTGTTTTAATTGAACAAATTATGAGATTAGATACTTTAGAATTTGTTAGATTTAAAATCAAAAGAGACAATGAAGAACCTTATCGCAGTATAGGGGTTGAACTTTCAATAGACATGTTCCATAACATAGCTGCATTAAACAGAAGATGTGCAAGATACAAGGTAAGACTGTTTCAGAATATCAATGAGGAAAAAACACCTCTTTAAAGAGTTAGTTCTCCCAAAAATGAAAATTCTGTCATTCACATTTTAGGGGCTAAATATCATGTTATTGGTATTGTCCCTTCAACCTGCGGACATGAAAAACAACCACAGACTTGGCAACACTGGTTGGCATATACTACACAGAGCCGTAATTCACTGACAATCTACACAAAAAGGTTTTTTTTTTTTTTTTTTTGATTTTGAAAGCGATTTTGTGTTAGTTGTTGGTGGACTACGGCTCTGTGTAGTAACTGCCGCTCCACCTGAACCAGTGTTGCCAAGTCCGTGTTTTTTTTTTTCCCATGTCCGCTGATCGAAGAAAACCCAATCCCAATAACTTGATATTTAGCCCCTAAAATGTGAATTTTACCAAGGCAATCCTTCCAATAAACGTATATTTTAACCCCGGGAAGCAATTTTTTGTCCTGGAAACGCGTTTGTGCTAGTTTTGAGAAGCAACTGGTCAGGATTCGTTGTGAAAACCTGGCAACCCTGATCTGAACGCACGTGCTGGAGATATACTTGTAATTACAGGAGCATCTTTACTGATGAGATGAGCATGAAAATCGCATTCGATTTTTTGCACAGCCCTACTGAAATTTAATTCACCCGTGGCAGGCAACATTTCAGCCAATATGAATCTGCCTTGACTTCAGTGAATTCAAACATATCCTTGAGATATGGCCATGGGTGATCCCTGTTGGGAATCTCGGGATCATTGCGGGCAGCAATCACCTATTTTAGTGGTCATCTTCCACCTCGAAATAACTGCTGCGTGAGCGTATGTTGGCAAAGAACTCGCGAAGTCGCGCGTTCTTTTTTTCAAAAGAAAACAACATTTTTAATTGGTTTGTAAAATCAGTGTAATAAATACTTGAAGTGGGCATGGGGAAATGTATCGGAGTAAAAAGTAAACTTTGTCTTTAATAAAGTAGTGGAGTAAGAGTGAAAGTAGATGCAAATAAAACATACTTAAGTAAAGTACAGATCCCCAAATAAAAATACTTAAGTAGAAAAGTATTTTTACTTCGTTACTTACCACCATTGCTCAAGATTAACAGGATATTGAGTGAAAATTAGCATTTCACCCCCCCTCTAACATAAGCTTTAAAAAAAAAAAAAAAAAAAGGAAATTTTCATAAGAGAATAACTGACTGCAGCAATGTTTTCCGATAAACAAGCAACATGTTAACTTAGCATTTAACTTTTTATTTTTAAACGTTTATTTTTTTAATTTTCAAGGTTGGCGTGATGGTGCAAACAGCGGTGTCCTTGTCTGCAGCGATTCCCCTGGACACTTCAACTAAAAGACCATATTTCCTAAAAGAACAAATCACGGATGGCTTGCATATTTTTGAAGATGCTGTTCCAACAGTATCATCTTGGTTGTGGTCGTAACCTGTCTTCTGAGGACGGACACAATCGCTGTCTTCAGTGTCTGGGCATCCAACATGCTGAAGCTGCATGTTGTGGGCGTAAGAGCATTGCTTCTCAGCGATCTTGCCTCTCTTTTGGCTCGAACAACCGTTGGCTGACAATCTGGGAGATCTGAGGGTTACAGTAAGAGATTTTCAGCCGGCTGAGTCCCCATGGACCGCTTACACCTCATGCAGCGAAGATCCCCTTCAGTTCCTGAGTGATTTCGCTGCTCTCATAGAAAAGCGTGCCCCCCACATCCCAGCCAGCCCCTAAGTAGTCCACAAAGACGCCCTGACGCAGGCAACCCAGAGATGTGTGAATCTGTTTTTTTTCCAGGAGACAGGGGGCTTAGGAAATTCTGTGAGCACCACCACTGGTACCGCCATTGTTTCTTTGCTGCCTCTTGTACGTGTCTGGGGCATGGCTTGTGCTGCCCAGCCCAGTCTCACTGGCTCATTTGCACAATTCAACTCGGCTATGCAATCAGTTCACTAGGCGACCTCCCAAGTTAGGCGGCATTCTCGCGAACTTGGTGGCAGTCCGAGATGCACCTGTCTTGCACGAGGAGACTAATGTCTTCCTGGCAAAGGATGTAATTGAGCCAGTCCCTCCAGCTGAGATGAGGCAGGGGTTTTACAGCTCCTACTGCTGAGTTTGACTTGGTGAGTATAATGGCACATCTCATGAAATAGCATGCTCAGTCATTGCTGGACTTCCTGAGTTCCTTCAGATCCAGGACTGTGGTTCAACTGGAAGAATTTCAAAGGCTACTATGGTATATGGCCTCCGCAGCCGGAGTTATGACCATTATGTCCCCATGCCACAGCCAACTATCGCTGGTGGCCAGGGACAAGTTCTAGGCTCCTCAGTATAAAACCTGATGAGTGGATGCACCTGCTGTCTATTTATACCTGTAAGCACTGGGAGTGGCTCAGGTACACAAAATCCACTAGCCAAATTTCACTGGCATTTTCTTTTATAGTCAGACATGACTGGGGCTCCCAAGTAAATCCCCTGATGTCGCCCCAACATAATCAACATAAATGAACACTAGAGGAGGTAAAACAATGAGCACTTATAATTGTCAAGTCAGAACTGAGCTGACGCACAAAACCAACGTAGCATAAAACGTACCATATGTGCGTTCTTCTGTTCTGAAAAAAAATCTCCACTCAGTGCAGCACTTTCAGCACTACTAGTGGATATTTCACATCAAATGTATCACAAAACCTACATGGTGCTACGTATTTTCCGTCTTGCAAAAAAAGTTCCCACAAGTACATTTTCATCCTGAGATCAGACTCATATTAGTGCTCAAGTTCAAGGTGTCAGTCACAATCAATTAATCTGTATGTATTTCTTTCAGCTGTTAAACATAAAAGAAGATATTTTGAAGAAGGTTCATGACTAAACAGATGATGGTAGCCACTGGCTTCCATAGTATTTTTCCCTTTTTTACGAAAAATCAGTGGCTACCATCAGATGTTTCGTTACCAACATTCTTCAAAATATCTTCTTTTGTGTTCAACAGCTGAAAGAAATTCATACCAGTTTGGAACAACTTGAGGGTGAGTAAATTATGAAAGGTTTTCATTTTTGGGTGAACTATGCCTTTAAAGGGGGCAGGGGGAGTACAATGGTGTTTCATGTATTCAGAGTTGTTCACAGTGTTAAAGAGATGGATTATCATGCTAAACATGGTCAAAGTTGAAAAAAAAAATAAGTTAGAAGAATGACTGAGAATTTATGTGTTGAAAATCTTACTTCCGGGTTGGTACAAGTTTCGGCTGTTTTTTTTTCGATCGTGGATCTAATGACGTAGATAAGAACGGATGCCCTTATATGAGCATTTCTCCCGGAAAAGCATGCCCACGCACACATGTTGACCAGAGGAGAGCGAGACCGCGCACATCAACGCGCTTTATCAGGAAATTGTCGGCAGCACTGCACAGGATTTGTTCGAGAATGTCTCCAAATATCGGTGTTTTTGGATGTGAGGGAAAGTTTACCGTGTTCAGCTTCCCCAAGAACCCAGCATTACATGAACAGTGGATGCAGTTTGTTTTTCCGGGGCAGCAACGGAATCAAGTGCCTTTGTGTGTTCTGGTCATTTGAGTGACAAATGTTTTATAAACAAGGCCCAAGTCGACACTGGATTTGCACATCTTTGGCTATTAAAACATGGAGCGATCCCAGTGATAAAAGAACCCATTCATGTAAGTATAGTTGCATCAGATTTCTGTCTTTTGTTGTTTTTTCCAGAGATAATTGGAAAGCTGTATTTTTCTTTTATAAATATGATAAAACTAAAAGACTTTTTGGATATATGCAGTACTACTCTATAGGTACTCAAGATTAACAAGAGATTAGCTGAAACTGTGTATGATATGTACCCTTTAAATCATTTATTTCCCTCCTCAGGGATAGCCTTCAACCAAACAACTTAGGGGTTTAAATCTAATCATTCTATGAATTGTAAAATACTGATGCAATACATCGATTGAGCCTGAATGCTGATCATTTAAAGGCATGTTTAACAAATGTTCAGTGTTTAGTAGTTCCAGCATGATGACAGAAGTGAGGGATTCTAGGGGTAATGTGTAGTTAAAATCCCTCCCTGGGATCTCATATCATATTTCCTCCCTCGGTACTCAGTACTACAATTCTCAGCAGTAGAAGCTGAAAGTAGCAGCTTTCCAATATCTTGTCAGCTTCCTTTGGTGTCTTGACCAGACTAAATTGGCAGGCTATTGGATTCAAGCCTGGAGCCTCTGCCCATGCTTGCTGTCTTTGATTCCGTCAATTATCATTCTTCTTCCTTGTGTAACTTGTGTTTATATATGCCCGTGTTTATCACTGCAAACTGAGATAGCTCATGTAGTGACATATCCTGTCCTGTTGGAATTATTGTGACTGCTTCCTCATATGTCAGCACCGCCCTCTTTCATCAGTGCCGCCCAATTCCTTCGATTGCTGCCGGTTCCTGAATGTATTGGCCATGAGAAATGATTTATTCCCAATCGTCCAATCGTCATTGGCAGGTTGGGTAGGAAAGGGAACCAAACCCAAGCATAGTTCTCTTTACACACTATTGAAGTTAAATGTATAGACCTAAAAGATACATTTTCAGTTCAATTTAAATGGATTAGCTTAAAATATAGCATTGTTCACAACTTTTCTTTTTAGAAAAAAATATACATAATACAATATATTATTATAGTTTTATTTATTATTATATTATTATTTTTTTTTTTTCAGAAAACAGAACATTCACAATAAATTAATAAAAAAATGTAATAAAATAAAATTTCTTCATGCTTATAAACATTGACAGCTTGGAGTGTCCGCTTACACCCTCTTGTTTCAAGGAAAATGCAATATTGTTAAAATTATGTGTTTTAACATTGACAGGAGAAACATTCCCCCCATTTCATCCTACATTTTTTTTTTCTGCATGTTAAGCTGGAATTATCTTAATACAATGCATTTTAAAACTTACACTTCATCTAAAAACACTTTGCCAAGATCTGAGGCAACAATCTCTTCGACTGTTTTGCTCACCCCACCAGTCTATGAATAAGACATCTAATTTCACAGAAAAAGAAAAACAATTAGGTGTTGACATGCTAGAGTATAGAGTATCACGTACAGGCGGATAAATGTATGAACAGATTCAGCCTTTTTCCTCAGGCATTGATCTCCAGCCAGTGTTATTATGAGTCTGTGCTGCGGAGCATTCGCCGAGCTGATCTGGAAGCAGGGGATGCCTATAGTGACAGACAGTGATCTTGGTCTCCTGTAATGAGCCACACTGGGAAGCCGGTTATGTGAATTTTCCTTTCTGAAGGATCCCAGCGAGGGTTTGTGTGTCTATGGGAGCTAATGAAGTAAAGCAGCCACAGGCAGACTTACACTTCTTCAGCTGCTCATTCTCTCCACATTACCCTCCAATAATCCTCAATTACCATCTCATCACTGGTGGGAGACCCGACCCCTTTACTGATCTTCTCTCTATCGCATGCACTCACAGAGTTTATTGGATGCCATTCTATTAGGATTTCCACATTTATGAATGTCAGCTTAATTGTAACAATTTGGATTCACCTTGTCTTTCATTCTATCAGAAGAGAGGGGGTATTCTGTTTCAGGATGCCATTTACACGACACAGTTTTACAGAAAACTTGGCCAGAAAAAGCTGTGTCTTAAGAGCCTGAAAACACACATTTTTGAAAACAAGTTTCAAATTGCAAGTTTTTGTCTCTGTGTATACTACAAATGCACATTTGTAAAAATAGTAACATGTGCATGTGTATTACATCTATCTATCTATCTATCTATCTATCTATCTATCTATCTATCTATCTATCTATCTATCTATCTATCTATCTATCTATCTATCTATCTATCAGCTAAGCTATCAGGTATGTGTTAAAACTGTGAAATAATGCAGGCAAATATGCATTTATCTGATTTTGAGAAACTAATGTCCTTAAATTGTTATTTAAGGCATGATGCTGCATGTTTTTCCTGAAACGTCTGGCATGATTAATTGTGACTAACTCGATTAATTAATCTGAATATGTTTAAATATTTTGTGTCATTCATCATGATCAACTCCATCTAATATGATTTATCATGAATAAATACATGAAAAACTGTGTGATTATTTATGCCTCAGTAGGTAAACTCCAATTTAATTTTAATGAATTTATGTATTTGCATATTTGCAACTTTTATTTTTCAGTTAAATTACCAAGTATGTATTAAAATTGTGAAAGAA
This sequence comes from Carassius auratus, assembly GCF_003368295.1. Classification (NCBI taxonomy): domain Eukaryota; kingdom Metazoa; phylum Chordata; class Actinopteri; order Cypriniformes; family Cyprinidae; genus Carassius; species Carassius auratus. The sequence continues at coordinate 18,834,007 of NC_039262.1, forward strand.
TACAGGTTAGCAAAAATGCATTTTGGTGATTTGTTGAGGAACTGGGTAATGTCTCTAAGTTATTATATAGGTATAGGTATGATGCTGCACTCTTTTGTTTCAGGAAAGCCTCTTAATTATCAATGAATCAGATGTTTTTTCATTGCGACAGAAAAATTCATGTGACATAATGAATGACTGAGTTAATTTTATCACAAAAAAAGAAAGAAAAATCAGTGAAATAGATGCACCAGCATTAGTTATACTGATTAATTCTGCATTATTCCATTGTATAAGTGTATATTTATGAGAACAGATTTAAATACCACATTATTCATCACAATCAACTGCATAAACCATGTGTGATTATTTATTTTATTTTATTTTTCTCTGTCAATTTACAGCCATACTGTAAGCAATCCTGCAGTTTCATTAGTAGGGCTGTGAATCTTTGTCAAGGCAGCCATTCGATTCGATTACGATTCATAGGTTTTCGATTCGATTCAAGAACGATTTTTTTTTCAAATTTAGAACGATTAAATTCGATTCGATTCACAATTAAATTAGATCTGATTCGATTATAAAGATTCGATTCTGCATTCTTTAAGTGCATTCACGGGATTATTTAAATGCTTCTACTAAATTCTTTAAATGCTTAGTCAGGGGGCAAATTACAGTAGCATTTATGGTTAGAGAACCATAGGTTAAAAAAAAAAAAAAAAACTGTAAAATTAGCTGTAATAAATCAAATACACTGCTGGACAATAATCAATCATTTGTAATCGATATTTTTTTTCCTAATGGCAATTTTATGATTGTTTTATATACTAGGCTACATTTAATTAGCAATTATTTAAATTTTCTGCACAGAATAAGGTAGAAAATATACTTTATAGTTTCTGTACTGTAATAAATGTCAATTAGCACTGCATCATTCATAAATTGTTTGTGGGTTTTTTTTTTTTGTTTTTTTTCCATCAGTTCATTCTGCTTTTATTCAGTTTAGCTGCAGATATAGCCTGGCACGTTTATGAGAGCGAGATTGCTTCTCTTTCAGTGTGAAAACGTCTTCATCTCTATTTAACTTTGCCTTTCCATCAGCGAATGATTCTGAGAGAAAACGCGGCAGATGTCTGTTTGCTAATGAAACAAACGCTACTTAAATGCATCTAATTTTATCAGATAAATCTCGCGCTCTTATTTCAAGGTTGTTGTTAATGCTGTGATTAATTTTAACAGTTTCCTTCGTATATTTGGTTAATCCGCATCGTTTCAACACATTTATCATTCAATGGAACAGTGCGTATGATTTAGACACTTACATTCCTGCTCCGTCCATGCAATAAATACAGCTGTCGACGGCTCCGGTAACTCCATCGGTAAGATGCAGAGAGCCATTGACAAACTACAGAAAAGTAAAACTACTCCACGTCAGAATTACTGGGCACGAGTCCTATACATCACAAGTCAGCTGCGTCAGAGACGAACGGAGCGCGAGTGCAATCCTGTGACAGTGGAGCGTGTGAAGGACAGATAAGAGGCAGGATTCACGAACACTCTTCAATGTCTCCATTAATTTGTGCGTGTAGTAATTTAATGTGTATATATTTTGAAAGCATTGAATCGCTATAGAAATCGCGATTCATTCGATTCTTAGCATTTTGAATCGATTACTGTCCAAGATCAGCGATTCACGATTCAAAAATCATGTTTCAAGATCGATACATATGAATCGACAGGGTTTGTAATCGATGCATCGAGAAAACGAGTGAATCGTTACACACCTATTCATTAGCTTAAGTCATTCGAGATGCAGTGTTTTCACTCCTTGAAAATAGAAATTATGGATGTCTAGTAGTGAAAGTACTTTGATATTACAAAATTATTCTATGATATTACAAAACTATTCACCTTTAAAGGTTTTGCCTACAGCCATAAGAACAGTTCTGTCTGTTGAATAGCACTGCGAACAACCGCTGCTATGATTCTTCTCCAAATTATACGTTTGTAACTGCAACCTACTGAAGCACACAGCTCAGATTTGACATTTAGGTGATATGGAGGGATTCCAAGGACCTTATGTTATAATTACAAGCATAATTAGTATGGAAGATTGCTTAGGAGCAGCACCTTACAAACACAGATGACTTAATGACTTAAAATATTTGTTATAAAAAATTAAGTTGCACTCTACAGTTAAACCAGGTTGGATCAGATGCCCAGACAAGCGGAACATCTGCATAACTGGATGGTTATAATTATCCCCACTGTCCCTTTGTCCATAAGATGCCGAAAATCTTCTCCTCATGTTTAATGATGATGAGGAAGGAAGCCGTTGAACGGAAGTAATTGAGGAACAGCTGTGGTTAAACCTAAGGGCAGACTGGCTGCTTCTGGTCACATCTATCATTGTGAAAAATCTAGTGAAGTGAAGACCTTTGCTCAGTGCCTGCAGTCTTGGAGGCCAACACACTCATTTTGCTCATTACAGCTCCCCAACGGGCTGACATTGACTCAAAACACCATCTTGGGTCATTTCATCTCTTTTAAAACTTTACTGCTCCTCAGAGAGCAAGTAGCCTACTTGCAGCTTATGTTTTGTGTCTTTTCTAATTGAACTCTACAAGGAATGCATTACTCTAAGGGAATATTCCAGGTTAGAAACCCAAGTGAGTCAATGTGCAGAAGAATAATGTAGAAACTAGATTGTATATACACTTTCAAAATAAACTGTTAGGGCTTCTAAAGTTGTTTTTCAAAGAGAATTTGACTTCCACATCACAAAACAGCCAAAACCAGAAGTGAGGTAACGAGGGAGAGCATTTCATAGGAAAACAATGGATCGCACTGTTCAGATGCTGAGGAAATGTTAAATGTTTATTTACACTCTTATGATGGACCACAGGTACAATTATGATCCTGTTTTCTGAACACGTTTGTGCTGCAGATAGCCAGGCCAGCACACACGAGTATGTCTAGGGCAGAGATAATTTATTACCCTGAGCTAAGTTAGTGTATGTATGAATTAGGGCTATGCAAAAAATCTAATGCGATCTTGTCAGTAAAGCAGCTTCTTTGATTAGTAGTTTATTTTCAGCACGTGCTTTCAGATGTAGTGACATTTTTACTAAACAGAGCCAAAGTTCAAAAAAAAAAAAAAAAAAGAGACGCAAAATGGCGTCCAAATTCCAGGATATTCATTTCAGATATTGAACACAATTTTGTATAGCTTTACTGCGAGATGCACATGGAAATCGCACTCGTTAGCCCTAGTATAAATACACAGTAAATTACAGATTTGGATATTAAAAGCATCTGAATAATTTAGTTTTTTCAATTACAAGTTGCCGATATTTAGGTAGGTCACAAAAACCTGTAAGTCACACTTTCTGATACCACTGGAATAAGACAATCAATATTGACAGCGTACAGACAAGTTGTCCGCTGGGCCTATGGCATTCTGAGCAGGCAAATCAGGAAGCCCTTACCTGCATGGGAGAAGCATGCAAAAGTGTAGATCACATTCACTGCTGACCATGGTTTTCCACTTGGAATCCGTCACATCTGCATCTCCATTAGGAGTGGAAGCTTCAGTCTAGTAGTGGTGGTTATTAAAGCTGGCCTTCACTGCTTCAGATCTTCACACTCCCTTTTTACTTGCAATGTCTCCCAAAGCCTTATAAACACACCGCATGACAAAAATAAATAAATAAATCAAAATAAATAAATACCAATTAGCTGTGCAAACACTGTCACTAAGCTGTAACTAGACTTGAGGGTTATGATGTTAGCAAACTAATTTGTTAACTTACCAGCTATGCCTTCTCATATGTTAACGTTTTAACATGTTATTTTTTTTAAATATAATGTTACTGCTAATACTTACAATCTAGCCGCATGCGTAGCCTACTTACAACTTTTACACGTCTCGTGGTGTCTCATTATTTAAATAATTATGTTCAGTGATTTGTTAGTTAGAAAAATGTTAAAAAGCGAGACACACGGTGCACAGTTTACTTTTTGTGGAGCAGCATGTGGCTGAACCTCAGGCTGACGGCGGACTCGATGAAGGTGCTGTGTGCATGGAAGGAACAGCAACAGCTCAGAGTCTCACTTGGTTCTTACTTCGGCATGCCCTGATGAACTGCATCATATCGCTGTGATGATAATTGGCGGTGTAAAGTCATCACTAAGTTACACACCACTGTGTTTTGCTGAAGCAGATGCATTAAGCGAAGTCCCATTTTTTCACATGCATAAACGCACCCAAGCACGGAAGATACCGTCGTTTTTCCTGTCTGGACACCTGTGGCCAGTGTTGGGAGTAACGGCATTTAAGTATAATGGCGTTACTAATGGAGTTTAATTTTCAGTAACAGAGTAATGTAATTAATTACTTTTCCCATTGTTGCAGCGCCGTTATCTTTACTGAGAATGTAAAGTGTCGCGTTACTACAATTTGGTTGAATAAAGCGCGAGGTGTCATGCTTTGGCTAATGGCTGAACATCAGCTGCCTGACATCGTTGCAAATCCGATGATGATTGGCTGGGTGGGCGGTGCCCTGCTCACGTCTCACTGCACGCTCTGACCACTAAACTCACTAATGGCCAGGTTTCCCTTTGTTTCTTTTAACCCAAGTTTAAATTTGTTTGTCTTAATTTTGCACTTTAATTTATTTTCAATATTTATTTTTATATGTTTTTATTTCTATGCATATCATATGGCAGGCTGCAATCTATTGAGTTCAAATAAATACAACATTTTCTAAAATACTTAGTGTTTTTATTCTTCAATTAGTTAAAATAATCATCTTATATATTAAAGATGTTGAAGGACGTAGTAGCGTTACAGAACATAAAACATAACGTCACAGTTACTTTGCTGAGTAACTAATTACTTTTAGAATGTGGTTACTGTTACTAACTCAATTACATTTTGGGAGAAGTAATTTAATTGAAACTGTAACTAATTACTTTTTAAAGTAAGATGACAAACACTGGTCATGGCAAGCTGAAGTTAGAGCAACCTCTACAAACACAATAATTTACCATGACGATGATAAATTGAATTAACCATTTAATTTTAGAATCAAGAATTGAATTCTACCAAAAACTAACTGACAGACGCCTGCTCACAGCAGAGCCCTGCACACGACTTCCTCTCGTGACGTAATATGACGCGATGTTGAAGACCTTGTGTCTTGTAAAACATTTTCAAATCCTGAAAAAACGGTTCATATGATATTTACATACAATGTTATATATTCATTTGAAGTACATAAATAAATAAAGATAAACTGCAATATGCACTTTAATCTCTTGTGAATAGGCTATGCAATGCATGTTTCTCTATATATATAAAATGACAGACAGACAGACAAACATAGATAGATAGATAGATAGATAGATAGATAGATAGATAGATAGATAGATAGATAGATAGATAGATAGATAGATAGATAGATAGATAGATAGATAGATAGATAGATAGATAGATAGATAGATGACAAAGCATTATATTTCTGTCATACACCATAAAAAGATCCAACATCTTTAGAGAAAAAAAAAAGTGTGAAAGAGAATTTAAACACTGAAAGGAGCTGCTTACCATACCAACATACTGGTGTTAAAAATATATGCACCTCTGGGAAAATTCCACCTTTTCTTGCTTAAGTCATTCCTCATTTCACAAAAGAAAAATCTGCCTCAGGTGTGGGAATGCAATCATTTTCAAAGCAGGTGCCCTCACGTCTAGTATTAGTTGTGGGTCTGGCTGCTGACTGAACAATTTTCAAAGCTGGAGCTCTGGCTTAAGACATAAAGAATGCATCAGTTACAGTTATATCTGAGAAAAAAAAAAACTATAATAATCCAGTCATTTCACATAGACACCACATATGATATTAATTTAAGGTATCTGCCGTAGGCCTTATATATTTTTACGTTTTTATACAGTTCTTTATATACAAGCCTCTGTTAGTAATTCAAAAACATTTGAACTCGTAGTGAAAGCCAACAGATTCTCACACATTGACTTGATCAGGACCCTTTAGCATCATTTTTTTTCACTCACAGTTTGGTACCTCTTTAGCATATATATATTTTTTATGTGCAGGGTCCTCCTTTGCTTTAAGTAGAAACTCTTGGCAACAGTATGCCAACATTAAAGGCACTGGTGATTTGATGTTGACATTATTGCATTAATGTTGGGGTGTGCATTTTCAGTGTGAGCAGTTACAACAGTTTTATTCACATTACACTGTTTACACATTTATGAGCAAGTAACCCAACCCCTGCCCCTAAACCTACCATTTGTCAAAAAAAAAAAAAAAAAAACGGCCAAATACAACTACAGTCTAATTTAATTAAAATATCCCTAAATATTTATATTCCAAGTCTTCCAATGCACAATTATCTACATCCACCGTAAAGCTAAGGTCTTGTGCAGTCTGTGCGCAAATAAAAAAAAATGCGGCTTGAAGAAGCCTTACGTCAACCTTGGGGTGGGTGGTCTCAGATGATCATGGAGGTGAAGATACTGGATGTGGAGGTCCTTGGTGTGGCTGGTGTGGTTAAACGTGGTCTGCTGTTGTGTGGCCGGTTGTATGTACTTCCAAATTCTCTGAAACACCTTTGGAGACGGTTTTGGACATTCCTGGAGTCAGGATGCCAATGGCATGCTCCCTCAAAACTTGCGAAATCTGTGGCATTGTGCGGTGTGATAAAACTGCACATTTTAGAGTGGCCTTTTATCGTGGCTATTCAAAGGCACACCTGTGCAATTATCATGTGGTCTAATCAGCATCTTGATATGCCACACCTGTGAGGAGTATGGATTATCTCGTCAAAGGAGAAGTGCTCACAAACACAGATTTAGACAGATTTTGAGAACAACATTTGAGAAAAATAGACCTTTTGTGTACATAGAAAAAGTCTTAGACCTTTGAATTCAGCTCATGAAAAATGGGGGCAAAAACAGTAGTGTTGTGTTTATAATTTTGCTCAGTATATATATATATATATATATATATATATATATATATATAGTTGTGTAAGTTAGTTACAGTTGCATTGGCATTGTTGTGTCACTGAAAACATTTAGCATCATTTGTGTTGCAGACTTGGTGCAATTCGTGATTCAGAAAGACATTTTTACTTACTGTAAGTTTCCAAATATGTTTTTTCAATACTTGTACAATACTGTCAATGACTGTCTTTTGTCTTTCTGACATTAAGAAATACACTGACTTTATTGCATAGGCATGTAACTTCCTCTCTGCTGTCTGTCAAATTGCTGTTTGATCCCTACTGCTGTTATGTCGTCTGTGAATTTGATGATGTTACTTGGGAGCCGGGAGACAGACGGAGGATGTTGTTGGCCAGAAGAGCACTGGCGACACATCTCTGCAGGGCGCTGGTGTTCATTGTGCCAGAATGTAAAGTCTGGGCATGGATTTTAACTATATTCTGTAAGTCGTCACAGATCCAGCTGCACAGGGTCAATGCTCAGTCCCACTGAGAAGTGTTTGCAAATTAAGGTCTCAATGATAATGCGAAGCTTCCAGCGACTAGCAATTTGTATTTTCTGACTGAGTGGAAATGCTGTGCAACTGGGCCCAATGACGCTAATCAAAACATCCATCCATCCATTTTCCAAACCGTTTGTCCTATTTGAGGAGTGACTGTCCCAGCATCTTGCACCATAAGCATTTAATAATCACACATCTGTATATCAAACATGTGTGATGCTTAATATTCATACCAAGAAAAGGATTGTTGCATTCAAATGCCAACTTATGTTTACCATAGATGCACAATCATTCAGCTCCAAAACAAACGGTCCATTTGGTTTGTGTAGATGTTAATGGTGCTTTCCGGGTGACAGGACAGAAGTTCCTCAGTTAACACATTGGAAATCAAGTGGAATAATGGAATCGGCTTGTTTCTAGCTGATTAACACCCACTGCAGGCTGTAATGAAAGTCTTTTAAGATCAACCAACTGAGCTGTTATAATGTTGATACCTGTCGTTTTTTTCATGTGCTTAATGGCTTTATGTAAATGCTTTATATATATATATATATATATATATATATATATATATATATATAGAGAGAGAGAGAGAGAGAGAGAGAGAGAGAGAGAGAGAGAGAGAGAGAGAGAGAGCATTTGCACTTTCTATATTTGACTTACATATAGAAAAGTACATCCTGTACATATGGAAAAGAGCAGGATAATGGATTAGCAGTGTATTAGAATAGAAATTGCCGTTATTATTGCTAAAAATATATACACTCAGCAGCCACTTCATTAAGTATACCTTAACGGTAGTAGTGTGAAGGCCATTGGGTATAGTGAACTCTGCTGGAAGTACCCTTCACAAGATGGGAACACTGTGGTCATAAAGGGATGGACATGGTCAGCAATGATACTCTGGTGGTATGTGGCATTTAACAATCCCATACCATTACACCACCAGCAGCAACCTGAACCATTGATACAAGGTAGGACGGACCCATGCTTTCATGTTGATTTTGACAAATTCTCATTCGAACGCTGCAGCAGAAAATGAGACTCACCAGACGAGGAAACTTTTTCCCGATGTATTGTCAAGTTTTGTTGAGTCCTTGCTAATTGTAGACTCAGTTTACTGTTCTTAGCTGACAGGACTGGCACCCGGTGTGCTCTGTAGCCCATCTGCTTCAAGTTTGAACGTTTTGCATTCAGAGATGCTCTTCTGCATACCCCAGTTGTATTGAGTCGTTATTTGAGTTATTGTTTCCTTTCTATCAGCTCAAACCAGTCTGGCCTTCACCTCTGACATTAACTTTTCAGCCACATAACTGCTGCTAACTGGGTATTTTCTCTTTTTCAGTCCATTCTCTGTAAACCCTAGAGATTGTTGTGCGAGAAAATTGTTAAATTTATGTCAGAAGTAGGATGTCAGAATTGGGAAAAAGTGAAAAAGTGAAGTGACATTCAGCCAAGTATGGTGACCCATACTCAGAATTTGTGCTCTGCATTTAACCCATCCGAAATGCACACACACAGAGCAGTGAACACACACACACACACTGTGAGCACACACCCAGAGCAGTGGGCAGCCATTTATTCTGCGGCGCCCGGGGAGCAGTTGGGGGTTCAATGCCTTGCTCAAGGACACCTAAGTCGTGGTATTGAAGGTGGAGAGAGAACTGTACATGCACTCCCCCCACCCACAATTCCGTCCGGCCTGAGACTAGAACCCACAACCCTTCGATTGGGAGTCCAACCCTCTAACCATTAGGCCACTACTTCCCCACGTCACACCCAAGTGGACCACAATCTGAAAAATAAAGGTGCCCCACGATGCCATAGAAACAACCTTTTTTTATGGTTCCTTAAAGAACCATTAACATCTGAAGAACTTTTCTGCTTCACAAAAAAAAGTTGTTTTCTGGAGAAAGAAGGTTCTTTAGATGCTAAAAAGGTAAGAAAGATGTGTCTCTTTAAAGAAACTTTGACTGAATGGTTCAGGTATGGAATGGATATTTGCCGTGCTGTCCGCTTAAGGGCTCCGAGCTAGAGAATGGCCTGAACCTAGAGTAGCCCATTGCCCTTCTTTTTATAAAGTGAACTCAAAGTGAGGAGATGGGGTGGAGGAGGGATGCTGATAAACCGTCAATGGATAGAGGTAAGTCAGCGATATTTATCCTATGGGATTGATTACTTGATTATGGTCCACCTGTGTTGATTAGGCTAAGTATCCGACGCGCTCCTCCCAAATCTTGTTAATAAAACATCATTTATTGACGCACAGACAAACAAAGTGCTAATAAACAATACATTACCACTGTTTCTGTTCTGTTGATGCACTAGGCAGCCATGTTGGATTCTGAAGTTGGAGGCTTTGTGATTTCTCCAAGATTCCGAGTCAGAAGTCAGAATTCATACTGGGAACTCAGAATTTCCAACTTCCCAGGACAAATGTTATGCACCAAAACCCCAGTAGATTGTTAGTTTCTGAAATACTGAGACCAGCCTATTCTGCAGCATCAACATGTCAATTAAGTCACCTTTCTCACTCATTCTGATACTTGGTTTGAACTTAGCTTGAACAGCGGATTGTCTTGACCATGTTTACATGCCTTAATGCATTTGTTGCTGTAAGTGATTGGCTGATTATATATTTGTATCAATAAGCAACTGAATAGTGTCTGTGTACGTGTGTGTGTGTGTGTGTGTGTGTGTGTGTGAGAGAGAGAGAGAGAGAGAGAGAGAGAGAGAGAGAGAGTTTGTGTGTATGATATACTTTAGACATGAGACAAACTCTAAATTCAGAATGACAAAACTCCACAGCTCATGCTGATATTTTTCTTGTCTCTTGAGCTTTATTGTTTTCTTGTCTGTCTTTTAAGCCCGACAGAGTGTCAGTGAAGTAAAGTGACTACACACCCACTGCTGTCAGCTGTTTTTAAAGCCCAAATACTTTACCCCAATGTCAAAGATAAACATTAGCTTTGTACACAAAGATTTCCACTTCAAACTCCATCCTTCTTACACACCGGGAACAAATTTCAGTTTCAGAGAACAGCAGTGTCCAAGTTAAGCTGACGTGTCACTGAGTCTTTGGGCACATGCTGTTTATGGTCCCCTACTGTTTTGATGGGTGGTAAAACATTTTTGTGTCTTGTTGTGAGGTCTTTCTGGACAAGCTGAGCTTTTACCTGCACCTGCTGTGTATTGATGCTCATGGTCTCTAAACCATCATCCTATACCTGTTCTATATCTGTATTCTTTAAATACACATATTTATTTTAGGTTATCTGTTTAAAAAGCAAATACATTAACTTATTATTTGCATTATCATTGCAATAAAGTTTGGCTCTTCATCTAAACAGATTTGGAGAAATGTATCATTACATCACTTGCTTACTAATGGATCCTCTGCCATGAAAAGGGGCCATCAGAGTGAGAGTTTAAAGAGGTGATTAAAACAATAATAATCCAAAACATGACTCTAGTTGATTAATTAACATCTTGTGAAGCAAAATATATATATATATTTTTTAAATAAATAAATCCATCATTGATTCTTAGCCTAAAACAAGCCAATCAATCAAAATCATAAAGTATCAATAACATTTTCTCCAGTGAAACATTTGTGTTGTCTGAATCAAGAGAGAAATATGCACAGATCAAGTGCAAAACAGTTCCAGATTTTTATGCTACAGGACAACAAGAGATACACTTTTTCACTGGAAGAAGTGCTATTTTTGGATTATGGTGTTATGGCTTGAAGCAATGTTTTAAAGTTAGAGTGCCTTAATAAATAATACTAAAAAAAATTTTATACACTTTATACATTTATATAATTTAGGTTAAGTAAATAAGTAATGTGTTAATGAACATTAAGAATGTCAAAGTGAACAAGTTAATGAATTGAGTATATGACTGTGCACAATTTATTATTTTTTTCTTCAGAACCTATCTAGCAAAAACACGTCAGCAAACTGTTGTCAGGCAACTCAAAACATGCAAAATGATTGACAGGCAGATAATTTCTGATAAAAAGCATGCACGGCTCTCCTGACTCTTCTTTGCTGTTTACAGAGCCTATATGGCTGTCACAGAGACAAGTGTGATTTCTCAGGACACCTATTTCTGTGAAATCTGTCAGCCAGCAGCTACATATAATGTGTGGCATTCAAATAAATAATCAAATACAGCTGTAATTATAATGGAATCCCAACAGATATGGAATATAATTTATACTAGCAGTTTGTATAAGAGCATAAGAGCATATTGCACATGAAAGATTAAGGGTGGGGTAACAACTATAATACTTAAAATTTCAGATTTCCATTGAGTGAATTGTGTGGGCTTTTCATTTTAAGACATTAATGTAGAGTACTTCTTTAAAATAATACACATAAAGTGAATTTAGCGATACAAATGGTCAAACTCCAACTAGCTAAATAAATAATAAATCAAATTGAGATGAAACATTTCAATCAACTGACAGTTCTATTAAAACATGAATAATACATTAATCTGTTTTTCATTATTAACAGATGCCACATGTTATTGTCATTGGCCAAATATGGTGAAAACAGTCTGCTTTTCTTCAGCTTGCTTTGACCTTAAAGCCTAAGTCATCTCGTTTCTATCTACCTGTCCAATAAAGGTGTTGGATTGTCTGTCATCAAATCCTGTGGAGTGCTTTATCACAGTTAACACTGTCCTTGATCTCTGACCCTGCAGCTATAGCAACGATTCCTCTCCAACCTTCACTATAGTTTTTGAATTAAAGCTTGATGCAAGTCACGTATTGTTGTTCCAGTGAAGAAAAGCCAATAAGAAATCTTTCTACTTTAATTCTACTTTCATTTATAGCTTTTCTACTAAAAATAGCATGTCACAGAGGCTACAAACACCAGCTCATTTCCAGTCCGAATCAGCCGCGGTCCAGATCCTGTATTCAGTCACCTGTCAGAGGAAATTACGGGGCTGTCAGCCACCCCGCTGGGTGGCAGCATGGATCTCAGGCTGGGGGCAGCCAACCTTTCTTTCCTGCCACCTCATGCAGGAATGATGCGGCTTGTGAGATCTCTTGAAGCCTTGCAATGCAGGTTGGGTCACACCAGCTCAGATCAGCTCCATCAAGCTCGAGTGTCATTTAAAATGCTGTGGTGAGTACATGAATGAGAGATTATGATCATGGGAGATATTCTGGTGCATGCTGGATACAGTTTCATTTTGGGGTCCGAGACAAAAAAAGGTCCTAATAAAGGCTCAAACTATTTGCTAAACCATGAGGTTGACACACGACATTACATAAAAAAATAACACATTTTAAAGAATAGAATAAACTGAATAGCACCCATTTTATTGAGTCAGTTTGATATAAGCTGTAAGTAAATTCAACGCATTTACAAATGGAATGCATTCATTCATTTTCTATAGTTCTATCGACTGCTGCATTGGAAATGACTCCAAACAAAAACAGCATAACTCCCTCTGTTTGGTAAAAGACTTAATTATATCTGTCTAGAGAGAAAATAATTAATCAATGTGTCTAATTTGCACTTATTATTGTTTATTCATCATATTCTATGGGACTCCAAACAACCAAAAGTCAATATCCAAATCTAAATGAAAAGCCAGTTGTTGACTGAAGGCACTAAAACAATACTGGCATTCAATTCGGTCATATTTAATCACCCTCATGTGATTTCCTTTCATTAACCTTTCCAAATCTTTCTTGTGTGGAACTCAAAAGCATTTATTTGAAGAGTTCAGATGCAAAAGCATCTGAGTGCCATCTGAAATGTTCATCTAAAATTAACATTCTTATCAGGATCCTATGTTTAGGTTCAGTAATTTTAAATCGAATGGCAATGTATAAAAATGCTAATTTTAGAAGAAAAAAAAAATGGGATGGCATTCAGAGGCTATTGCATTTTTTTGTTGTTTTCAATTGAGTCTGTCAGTAAAAACAATGTAAAAATTTTCAAAAACACACCGTAAAGTATCACAAAAGTAGTCAGTATGAAATTTAAGTTTTTTTGTTTGTTTGTTTTTGTCTTGTTTTGTTTCTGTTTGTTTTTGTCAGCCCACTGAAAACTAACTGCTATTATGTATTATTATTATTATGTGGTGAAGTAAAAATCAATGATGCTTCGCCCCAGCATGAATTGCAAGAGCAACTACAGATGTGCTATTCTTGATAGCCATTGGTGGCAGTTTGGTCAAAGCGCTGGTAATGTTGAGAATCCCTCCGCATCTTCAACAGGTACAGGTTCAGCATTTAGCCTCAGAGGGATTCCATTTCCATCCTTTAGGACAAGCTACATCGATCAGATCTTGATACTTAGCCTTCTTTAACTCATGAGAGATGGCTAGCCTGTCCTCCCAGAGCACAGTCATCTCGACTACCAAGATGTGTTTTGTGCTACTGAACAAAAGAAACATATCTGGCCAAAGTATAGTCACCACCACCTCTTCTGGCAAGACAAGCTTCTTTTTAAAGTCAACTTGTTTTTCCCAGTCAGACGCTTAATACCAAATAGAGGGTGGAGTGCTATCGGTTCTACTTGACTTGGGACACTTTTCTTCTTGCTTCAGAAAACTGACCACTAGGAATGGTGGTGTCTTATGTTCATCGACTTTAACCCTATGTAAGTCTGTCCATTTCAATAAGGGCCTTATCATTTCTCCATCTGTAGCATCCTTATACCAGAGCATTGGGGCATCCTATCAACATTTGGTTCAGGTAGACAAGGCTGCTCCACATTGATGGCAGGATGGATCCTCGTCCCTGCCCCAGATCTTCAAGTTGTTTGGAGTTAGTGATAGGTCAGCTACAGCACACAAGAGAAAGGTCAATTTGCCCTGGTCAGCCCTCCAGAGTTCCTTCCAGGACTGTGAAGGCTCAAGTGTCTGGTACCACTGCATCCACTGCCCTTGAGAGGCAAGCCCTACATGCCGGTCTTCTTCTGCAGCCTCTATAACCCTCTGATCCACAAGTGTCCTCCTACCTTTGGCATCGGCATTACTCAAACTCTAGGCTTTATAGTTTCCCAGGCCCATCCATCCTTGACAGACCACGCCTAACCTGATTTTACCAAGTGAGACATGTCCCTGGGACAACATCGTTGTTGACCCTGGAACAACATTGTGATTAACCCATCAGATTTGAAGAACCAGTTTATAGATTTTGTGAAGTTTATGCTTAAAATCAGTGTTTGGTGCTTGTACATCAGTGTCATTCATCTATCATTTCCTCTGATTTTAGGGATTACTCATGGTTAAGGTTAGGTTTAGGTGTAGGGATATGGTTAAGAATATATTTGTGGAGTAAAATGTTGTTCCAGGGTCAACAAAATATGTTGACCTAGGAACACATCGAACTTGGCAAAATCAGGACGTGCGACAGACCACACAGCGGATTTCTTAGTGTTTTCAGTACAATTCCGCTTTGCACTGCCTCTTGCGTCTTCCACTTCCTGCCACACTTGACTGTCTTGTTAGCATGTTGCACTTTCGTGTCCTTAGACAGTAGCAGTGTGCTAACTGCTCTTGCCTTGGTGGCTTTAAATTCTTAAACCACCTATGAGACTGGTAAGCAGAGCTTGGAGGTCTTGCTGTACAAAATGACTGAGCTTAGAGTTGGAGGAACCATCACTGCACAGCCTCTCCATTGCTTCCACCAGAGTCAAGGGAAAGTCGTATAGCAGGAATGGTCATTGTAATGTGGGTATGATGCCATACTGGAAGCACCATACCTTAAACCTCCTAAGCAGTTGGCTGTTGTCAATTTCAATAATAATAATAATAATAATAATAATAATAATAATAATAATAATAATAATAATAACAATAATAATAATAATAATAATAATAATAATAATAATAATAATAATAATATGATTATTATTATTACATTTTGTGTTTTATAGCACTAGTCATTAGACATTACTTTCCCAAATTATTGGCATATATGTCCATCGTTCATAAGAAAAAAAACCTGTACATTCTTTTAGCTCCACTCATTGAACATATTAATTTGTGGGCAGTGGGCAGCTGTGGCCTAATGGTTAGAAAGTTGGACTTGTAACCCAAAGGTTGCAGGATCGAGTCTCAATGCCAGCAGGAGTTGTAGGGGTAACCCCCAATTGCTCCCCAGGTGCTGGAGAAAATAGCTGTTCTGGATGTGTATGTGTGTTCCCTACTCACTGCTGTGTGTGTGCACTTGGATGGGTTAAATGCAGAGCATCATTTCTGAGTATGGGATACCATACTTTGCAAATGTCATGATTTAGCTTAAAATCTTTATTTTAAAGTGTCATGAAAGATGCAAGTAGCAATGAAATGTCGCCATAGGAAGCCTGGGCTGCAAGGATAGTGTTACTTAGAGTTTGTAGAGTTAAGGGTGAGAATTTCTTTACTCTTGCCAATTTATGTAGTTTTCATCTAAAGTCTTACCTCTCGGTTACACTGCATGTCTTCCTCAACTTCATGGACTTCTGTCATAGATTCCTTAGGCTCAGTGTCTGCTAGGTTTCTTTCTGGAGCCATGATCAAAAGAATGATGAAGAGACTCCTGCAGAGTACACTTGAAATAAACCCAAGTAAGTTATAACATAAAACTGTTTAAATTGTAGCAGTGATCCAAAGTCCAATCTTTGAAAGTCCATATCTTAAAAAAAATAAAATAAAATAAAAAATAAAAAAAATATATTTCAACTTTGGTTTGCATTAAGTATGTTGCAGTCAGTTTGATTTAAATTTCATAATGCCTCTTTAATTAGAGACACAACACACTTAGTTTGTTGATGTCGATCTCTCATCCAGTTGAAGTCAGCCTTATGGATGTGAGAAGATATATAAAGTGATTTTCACATAATGTCTAATGTATCAGAACATCTTTAGGAGTTTGGAATGTACAAACTTGTCTAAGATCGGTCCTCATTATGGATTACTACTGCTGTACATTAAACAACAAAGGCAAAGGTGCCGTCTGAGAAAAAAAATAAAATAATAACAATTATAATAATAATAATAATAATATAATATATATATATATATTAAGCAGGCACAGACTGTATCTCACAGCAGGCGTTTTATTCCCCAAGCCGTTGACGACACTCCAAAAGCCCATTATTTCTCTACTGGAACTGTTTGAAACAATGATGAAGAACCATTGGCAGGTTTAGCCAAGAGCAATAGCCACAGCTTCAGGGAAGAGGAACTAAGTCATTTTCTCATGGGTTTCACCCCATCCCAAGCTTCATCTGGGGGAAAAATAAGGCTGATACTTTGTTTTCTCTCCGCTTTCTAAATTGGTTTGGCATCCATGAGATCGCTATGTGATATCAGAGCCAAAATAAGACTGGCTGTTTCACTTTTTCCCTTTTTTACAGTTGGGTACGGGGTCAATGAAAGGTGTGCCATCAACATTCCCAAACAGTTTGCATGAACAAGCTGTGAGAAGGGAACTGCACAAAGAGCGGATATTTTATCCAGCCTGAGGTACAAAAATACACTGTCTCAACAGCTCACGACACACTTTTGGCCAATAAAACCATAATTCCATCAAATTTACATCTTTCAAAATGCATTTTAATTCATTGGCACAGTGAGAGGAAAATGTCTTCAGAGATTGAGAAGACTGAGGTCGCAATCTGGAACTAAAGAGCTGGATTCAAATGCGTATTATATGTGTAATGCAAACTTAGCACAATGCATTAGAGAGAATATAAACGCCAGTCTAACAGCTGTGGAGCTTGACGGTAAAAAGCACTTAGTAATGAAGTGACCGGTGGGAAGAGAGATGGAGCAAAACATCTCAAACATGTTATCAAGTCTCAGTTGGATGGAATAGAGGCTGACACCTGCTGTTGACGGCCCTGTTCCAACACACTTAAGGCAACATAATTCAAATTAGTCTCACAAGGATCCATGCAGTTGCATACATTAAAATTCAACATGCTGTGTACATTACCTGAGCAGTGGTGATCCATAATGCACATACTTTCACAGTGGTAACTGTATGGATTTAGTAGAATTATTTATTTATTTATTTTTGACAAAATCTTAGTCGCAAAAACAAAATTTCTGTGCTACATAAGAAGTGTCTTTACAATAAAAAGCAATGGGTTTCGGTGTTATTTTGAAACATTCTTCAAAATATATCCATTTGAAATTACATGAGTGATTTATTTCATTGATTGATTTAATGAAATTTAATTTGGCTGAACTATCCCTTTAACAAATGTATTCCTAAATCCCAGGGAAGACAAGTTAGGAGAAAATTAAATGCAATGTGAGTAGCATTGGATAAAAGCGTCTGCTAAATGCATACATTTATTTTAATTTATTTAAATGTATATCCTACTAAAATACAATGGAAATGACAACACTCTGTAACTCAATTTCAAATTAGTGTAAAATTGCATTTACCTACGAAAAAAAATTGAAAATGTTCTGTCTGTGAATAATTAACTAATATTTGGCAAGGCTGTTTTTTAATGCATGTTTTTCCACAATGCCTTGAGTTTTGCCAGAGAATCCTTTGCATAAATCACACACCGAATCCAAAATGGGTGATTCTATCCATCACTGTTTATTGCTTTTGCATTAAGATTGTGCTGAAATCCCGGTGCTCCCCTGCACATAAAACAATTTTGTTTTTGGTTTGTATTTTTTATATTTTAATACATTTTTTCGTTTTGTGAGAGGGAACACCCAGGGGCTTGCTGCAAAATATGCTACAGATCTCGTCCTCTTGTCTTAAAAAACAGATGAGGATAAATACGGGATGAGTGTGCGAGAGAAATATAGAGAACGTCTGAGATGAGACGAACAAATTCAAGCATGTCAAGCAGGGAATCTTGGGCCGACATGACGTTGAATAACTCTCCCCACAGTAATAACTTCATTTAGAGACTGGTGGGTGAAGATAAATCAATGACAAGGGTTTGTTCAGGCAGGGTGGGCTGTAATAAGTGTGTTTCGGTGGTATGTGTACTCTGACACGCACTGGATGAACTGTGTAGTAGCACTGAGCTGTGTAGGAGGGACAGAGACAAAGATGGAATGGTAAAGTACATGCTAAGTTTAGTCAAACATATTAGTCTTGCATAAGGTCTCTGAGTCGTCCTTCTGAATGGTTTTATTATATGTCACATTTTGCCATCCCCAACACATTTGCTATAGCTCTGTTTTACAACAACATAGAAAGCATAGAGAGAAACATTAAAACCCATTTAATCCCACTGGTCACAAAAGTGACTGTAAAAAAAAAGGTTTTCCTTTATAAAGCTTTAAAAACATTACTGACTGATGTTTTACTGCACATTCTGCAAATATGAAATAAATAAATAAATAAATAAAGGGTCTCAATTAAATATATGCAGTTTCACATGATTAGTGCAAATTGTCACATGACCACCTTGAGAAGATGTTAACTGCATCAAACCTCTAAAATGAAAGGCTAGTAAAGTAACTTAAAGATATGACAAAGATTTTTTGGGACACATTATATTTAAGGTCACATAAATTAAGTTTTGCTGAGTGTGGTCATATAATGAGAAAACATGTTGATGGTCACAATAGTGACCAGTGGGATAACATTGAACTTAGGTATGCAATATAAATCCATTTGCAGCTGTTAGTGAAAATTACACTAAAGTGTTGCAATTTTAAAACATTGTACTAAATTTAACATTCAAATGCTACAAAACATTTACAATGCTGATGCTGTAATACTAGTAGCACTAATATAAAAATCAGAAGTTATATTTTACAAAAAATAAAAAAATAAAATGTAATATGATGTGTTATACAGTTGAGACAGACCATAAAACACATTTTTTTTTACAAACTTTTCCCAAAAATAAATAAATAATAATAAAAATAAATAAGAAATGAAACCTGGTTTAACATCAGTGTCCAAATCAGGACCAATAAAATAGCAGATTGAGCATGATTCAATCCTATAGATACATGTGAGGTATGAACAGTTCAGTCAGAAAGTGTAAATATGCTTTCCTTTTTGGGAGAATGAAGCCTGGTTTTTGGACAGCGTCCGAGTCAAGACTGAGATCTAAGCATGTTGAGTCAAAACTGAAGCCAGAAGGTTGAGTGTGAATCCAAGAAAAGGAGCAAGAGTGTGGAAGAGATAAAAGGATTAGCAAATAAAAGCACTTATTTCCATGACCTTGGAATGAAATCATTTTGATCAAGTTTCATTTCACTCTTTGTGCCTTTTAAACAAATTATTAGAAAACATGGTCTCATATAAAACCTCTATATTGAATGGTTGATTTTGTTTGATTTCCTGAAGGCATCAGAAGTTCTCCCACCACAGAGGCTGTTCCTCAGAACACATTTTAGATACCTTTTAGCCAAATTATAAGGCAGCATTGCATATAAATCTATAACAGAAAAGGCAATACCAAATCTCCTAAAGTAGAAGAAGAAGATCAAGTGCACGATGAAGAAATATAGTTCCAAAAGATTTATTTAATGACTCACAAAATTAAATAGGCACAACCAGACATAAATCCAACACATAAACATCTAACATGAACTAATAACGAAATAATACTAAACAGAAAGACAACTTTTAAATAAGGCAGCTGACAAGGGGAAAACTGGTGCGGGAGTTAACTAAAAATGACTTTAAAACAGATCATAACCATAACATGACCAATCTGAACCTATTTTTAAATCTGTGTGTAAAGTTCCCAGTTGTGTTCCTAAATTAATGGATTCCATTGCTGGACAATGGTAAATGCTCAACAGCTCACTAGATTCGAGCCACACACTTGCTTAATGTTTGCACATGTAAACATATACATGCATTTCTCTTTTATTTCTGTTTTTAGTTATATTAATACAAAACAAACAGTAAAAATGGTAATTTCATGGTAATTTCATGGAGCCAAAGTGCATCTTGCTCATAATGAAGAGCTCTATCAGAGTCATAAGCAAGACCACATTTAAGCTTCTCCACTGGCTGGTAAATAGCCATTAGCACCAGGTAACTTAAAGGTAGACAGGGGAGCTTTATAGTGAACAATGACTTTGAAATGCAAAGCAGTCTCAGCCAATCAAACATTTACTCAGTGTGCCTTGGAAAAATGGGTGCAGGGTTTCTTGATTTTACTCTCATGTCAGACTCCTGCAAATGTGACAAACGCAAGAGCTTTCATTTTAACCGTGAATACAAAAAGAAAGGAGATGAAAGCAAAGATCTTTCATCTTTGGCCATAAAAAGGCATCAAAGAGATTTTGGAGAGCCTGCCGACATGTTTTGTGTTGCAGGCAAGAGACATTGTTTTTCTAAGCATCTTTAGACTTGATGAAAACTGGCCATTTCATGAAAGCGAACATATAGCTGGAGAATTAGATAACAGCAAGAAGCTGGAGACACAGCAAAGAGGAGGACAAAAGTCTACATATTTCTTAGTTAAATGATTGAAAAATAATTAAAATGCAATAATATATAATAAAAAAAATCATATTAATAATGCAAAGTCAATTATATTGTGTTGAGAGGTGTTAGTTTGGTTTTAAATAATCATAAATATATATATATCTTTGTTTTGCTTCCCTCTTAAGCCTTTTCACACTGTGCCGAACAAACCAGCAGCCTGTGCCAACAATCCCTTGTGCTGCGGATGGTTTGCACAATTGCAAAAGACACTTTAGTTATGAATTAACATAATTTAGGAAATATTTTGTGACATCCAATACGTCTGCATTTACCAAGGTACTTCAGTGTGCATTTGCACAGATGTGTTAACTTAACGTTTGCTCCTCAATATCTATTTAACAATGAAAAGTGTGTGCCAACTACACTCACTCTCAGATTGAACTGTCATTGCCTCAGCACAATGTGATTAAAAAAAGCATTGAGATGTGGTGGGAATGATATATGC
Organism: Carassius auratus; assembly: GCF_003368295.1. Lineage (NCBI taxonomy): Eukaryota > Metazoa > Chordata > Actinopteri > Cypriniformes > Cyprinidae > Carassius > Carassius auratus. Next base: position 18,855,413 of record NC_039262.1, read on the forward strand.
TGGGGCAGAAAAATGACAAAAATGAAATATTTTTCCAATGTTGAATGAGTGGAAATTGTGGAAATCGGACCCAGTATCACCGAAAAAGAAAGAAAGAATGTAAGAAAGAAAGAAAGAAAGGAAAAGATTTCTATGGACATTCTTGGTGAAAATGAATGAACTATGCTTTTGTGTTATTTATTTATTTTTATTTTTTTACATGAGAAGAAATGTGCTGTCCCTCAGTCTCAAAATTGACATGTTTACAAACTACAGTGCATATCTGTGACAATATTTCATTAATCCTGCCTTATACTGTAAGACAAATAATGATCACTCTTCAATAGACTGGAACTGAATGTTCTATGAATGGTCTTTTTTGGTGGAGACAATAGAGAAACATTAAGTTTACTTAAAAGTGTAAAGAGAAAACACAAAATGGAAAAGACGATTCAAGATAAAATAATATTGGATCTTATAAAGTTGCAATCAAAAACATATTATATATTGAAACATAATCTCATGGTACTCAACATACTGGTTATAATAACCATTCATAACAGACTTACATTTAACATTTCTACAAGACAAAAATGTTGACTGGTGTTATTTTGATAGGCTTTTTAACACTGCCAACCGAACCAAAAATGTGTTCCAATAATCCCTGTGTTGGTGTTGGTTGGCTCCACTGCAAAAGACACTTGAATTAACATCCATAGTCATGAATTAGCATAATTTAGGAAGTAATTTTAAAGAAAGACTTCTTATATTTACACATCACTGGCTGTTCAGTATTCAGCATCGTCCTGATGAATGACAGCATGAACATCATTATAACAGTTAGTGACATGTTTATATCCTTATGTGTGTGTGTGTGTGTGTGTGTATGTGTGTGTGTGTGTGTGTGCTTGTCCGTGTTACAATATACAATTTCGGTGATATGTATATATATTCTACAAACACAATTCAAAAAAATATTTTATTATCAATAGAATATAGATAACATATCAAATGTTGAAAGTGAGACATTTTGAAAGGTCATGCAAAGTATTGGCTCATTTTGGATTTCATGAGAGCTACACATTCCAAAAAAGTTGGGACAGGTAGCAATAAGATTCCGGAAAGGTTAAATGTACATATAACAGCTGGAGGACCAATTTGCAACTTATTAGGTAAATTGGCAACACTATTGGGTATAAAAAGAGCCTCTAAGAGTGGTAGTGTCTCTCAGAAGTCAAGATAGGCATAGGATCACCAATTCCCACAATGCTGCGGCAAAAAATAGTGGAGCATTATCAGAAAGGAGTTTCTCAGATAAAAAATGCAAAGAGTTTGAAGTTATCATCATCTACAGTGCATAATAGCATCCAAAGATTCAGAGAATATGGAACAATCTCTGTGCGTAAGGGTCAAGGCCAGAAAACAATACTGGATGCCCGTGATCTTCAGCCCTTAGAGTGCACTGCATCACATACAGGAATGCTACTGTAATGGAAATCACAACATGGGCTCAGGAATACTTCCAGAAAACATTGTCGGCGTGCCATTCTCCGTTGCCGGCTAAAACTCTCCAGGTCAAAAAAGAAGCCATATCTACACATGATCCAGAAGTGTTGCATGTGTTTTCTCTGGGCCAAGGCTCATTTAAAATAGACTGTGGCAAAGTGGAAACTGTTCTGTGTCTAGACAAATAAAAATTTGAAGTTCTTTTTGGAAAACTGGGACACCATGTCATCTGGACTAAAGAGGACAAGGACAACCCAATATGTTATCAGCGCTCAGTTCAGAAGCCTGCATCTCTGATGGTATGTGGTTGCATGAGTGTGTGTGGCATGGGCAGCTTACACATCTGGAAAGGCACCATCAGTGCTGAAAGGTATATCCAAGTTCTAGAACAACATATGCTCCCATCCAGACATCGTCTCTTTCAGGGAAGACCTTTCATTTTCCAACATGACAATGCCAGACCACATACCGCATCAATTACAACATCATGACTGCGTAGAAGAAGGATCTGGTTACTGAAATGGCCAGCCTGCAGTCCAGATCTTTCACCCATAGAAAACATTTGGCGCATCATAAATAGGAAGATACGACAAAGAAGACCTAAGACAGTTGAGCAAATAGAAGCCTGTATTAGACAATAATGGGACAACATTCCTATTCCTAAACTTGAGCAGCTTGTCTCCTCAGTCCCCAGACGTTTACAGACTGTTATAAAAAGAAGAGGGGATGACACACAGTGGTAAACATGGCCTTGTGCCAACTTTTTTGAGATGTGTTGATGCCATGGAATTTAAAATCAACTTATTTTCCCCTTAAAATGATACATTTTCTGTATTTAAACATTTGATATGTCATCTATGTTGTATTTTGAATAAAATATTTAAATTTGAAACGTCCACATCATTGCATTCTGTTTTTTTTTTTTTCATTTTTTCCAACTTTTTTGGAATCGGGTTTGTACCATTCAAAGTTTTTGAATAAAAGTCTCTTTTGTTCACCAAGCCTGCATGCATTGTTGTGAAATTGTACTATTTAAAGTAATTGATTTCTATTTGAATATATTTTAAAAAGTAAACTAATTGTGCATAATAATAAATAAATATGTTGTGGAAATAGTGGAAAGACAAATAGTGGAAATAAGCAAGGAGTTCGGGCAAGTGCTACAGACACACAAACTTATACATCCAGACTAGGTAAAAACCAAAATGTCATACTGACAGATATTCAAAGCCAACACAATGATCAATGTTGTGAGTGTGAATGAGGAGGTCAAATACACATTGATTTGCCATGAGGTGTTCTGTACATTCCTCTCACTCAAGTACAGCTGCCATCTGTCTCTAAAAGACCATCGCTCGTAAGGAGGGAATGCCATTGACAGTTCCTCCTGTGATGACAGACAATGTGTCAAATCTGGTGGATTATTCAGAGTCACAGATGGGGAAAGCAAATGAGAAACTTCGCTTGTTCATTGCTGAGCATTCATCCTGCAGTTCCGCATTATAAGGAGCGAGTGCGTCCAATCAAACGTAAATCTTTGCAAAATGTCATCTCCATATTTCAAAGTGGAGTCTGGTACCTCCCCACACATTATGAATGTTAGCGAGGTGAGATCTCTCATTGTCATTCGCGGAGAATCATAACATCCCTCAAGCAGGAGGCTGACATTTACTATTCTGGGATGGAGAGATGGGTAAAGGTCTTGCAAGGGTGACACAGAACAGATGGTTTCGCTCACCGGAGGATTTCTGAACTCATTCATACACACTCAAACGCCTTGTGTTAGTTTCAAAGAGAACATACCCTAAATAACAGCTCCAGCTGAGACGCATGACTTCCTGTGAAGTGTTTCACACTGGAACACTTCTGTCTTTTTCTAGTTTTGGCTCAGTCTTACCGGGGTGTTTTTTTTTGTTTTTTTTTTGTAGATTTTCTCACTTTTAGAGATTACATTTTCTTGCTAGATGTGTGTAGAAAAAAAAAAAAAAAAAAAAACAACAACAACAACAACACATGCTCAACCTGTGTTTAATGGAATCTGCGGAGTGTTGATCTTGAACCCAGGCAGAATATTACACATGAGCTTAGCTGAACTGAAGTTCAAATGTTCAACATAATTTGCATATTTTCAAAGCAGAGCAACACAGATACAACAAGACAAGCCAGAATTGCAATTTCCCCTCTGCATTTCCATAATTGGCTCAATGTTGATAAATGCAGGGTGCCATCGTATTCTCAAAGCTCCAAAATGAATATATAATCACCCTGCAACCATCTTTGCTTTTTGCAGATGGTTGCTACCTCTGAATAGCTTTCCATTTGACCTTTTCTGTATTTTATTACGCCAATCAGTCACCCAGATCACCCAGAAACATTCAGAATCCATCAAGCACTGAACATGAATACTTTATTAAGACATTAAAACAAGTCTTCCCAGCAGTCAAATTCACAGCAGATTATGGTTGACTCAGTCCTGAATGTCTTGCTCTTGTAATTACAACCACTTTGCGCTTTATAAAATGATGGAGTTAATGATGATTGTGGGCTACTTTTATTCCTTCTTTTAAATGTTCCAGACCTTTGCATCTTTATCTGGAGTAAAAAATACAGCTATTACTGCAAACAATGTGTAAGTGTTTAGCCTTCATGTTCTGCCGAGATATACAGTAGATGTGCAAAATGTTGCATATGTAAAAAGAATAATAATAATAATAATAATCATCATCATCTATTAAAATGAATCTAGTTCACATGACTTAATCAAATCTCAGTAGATAGCTAGTATTAAGGACCGATCCTCGTTATTGAACAGGGTTTTTCACATAAGTATGACATTTAAGTATTTATAAGAGTTTTTGTGAAAAATTGTGTTCTTGTGCTAATTTGCAGTGTTTAGTAAATCTTGCCCTATTCATTTGCACACAGATCTCCTGTTGGCAACAGCACCACAGGTAAAAAAAAAATAATAAAAAAATAAATAAAAACAAGTCGTGAAACCACTGTGTAATTTATTTCAAATGCAGTTAATGTGATTCTAGCACCTACTTTCTTGAAAAATAAAAAAAAGGCTCTTTATAATCTAAAGAAGTGTTCACCTGTGGCTGGTTTAGCTGTCTGTTATTGACTATTTGTTTTAAAGTGTTTTTCTTTTCCCCTGCATTTATTCTGTGCTTTTGAAAGAATTATTTAGTTTATTAAAGGCGCAATATGTAATTTTTCTGCTTTAAAAATAGCAGAAATCACTATATGTATGTTATATATATATTTTTAGTTGTGTACTTACATCATCCCGACAGTTTCCACGAACTTTCAAATCTGGAGAAAATTATAGTTTAATTAGAAGACACGGCACGTTTCTTTATTTCCGTTTTGTCGCCCGTCTATGGCGTCATATAAACTTTGACCCCTCTAGTTTATCTAACTTCCTGCGGAACCGCCAAATACAAAGGCGAACAGAAACAAAGACGAGACATAAAAGAAAAAGTAGTAGCCTTTATCGAGACTATTATATTTTATATTGTTTATATTTGTATTTAAACCTCAATCAATAACTTAGTTATGGATCATGATTATGCTTTGCCTGCACGTTATGTGAAGCGCAAACGCACGGGTGAAATAAATGACCCGAGATGGTTTTGGGACAAGAGAAGCAACAAGACACGGGTAAATATTGGAGTTGCATTTCCAAGATAGAGAGAGCTTCGTGACAAGCTGAAACTACAGATAGATGCCGAACTCGCTTGCATTCTGATAAACAGGTATGCATCCATTCAGCTAACTGTATCTATCCGTATATTTTGTGAAATTATGATTTCTTGTGTAAAACGCAGACGCACTAGCTCTCATGTAAATCTACATTTGTTCTATATCTAGCTGAATAAAGTAGCTTCAAATGCAGTTCTCTAACTTGTTCGATATCATAGTTTAACGTAATTATAATTATTAACGAAAGGCACCCGTGTTTTTTAACATATATTACTACTAGCTAGATGGAATATTGACTTGATAGGGGTCTCATAATTCATATAGACGGTTTCAACGGGCGCACGCGCCTGGACCTAAGTTAACTTCCGGTCTTTGTTGTGTATATCGGTCTGGCTGCAGTGCCTTCTACAAATGCAGTTAAAGTTAAGGTGGTGAGTAGACTGAAGTTGGGCTCGGGTGGTTGTGCTGTGGGATCTGTTTCCCATACATTTATTTATTTTTGGAGGTCTATGCTTTTAAACATCTCCTGTTGGCAAATAATGAATTTGCATTTTCATTAAGTCCGCCTGATCCACGCAGCAAACATTTTGTTTTTTATCAAAAAATATCTACTCTAGAGGGACTTGGCTGTTGTTATTGATTTTATTTGGAAGTCTACTGGAAGTTAAGTTAGGTCCACAAAAGCGCTCATGCGCAGTAACGTTTGTTTATGTTGTTGCCGTTGAAACCGTCTATATCTCTCCGTTCGAAAAGACGTGATTGTCAAAATACTAAATTGGAATGAGTGAGGAATGACAGGGAGCGACAGAGCGCGTGTTCCAATGAACAACAACTCCCATGAGCCTTACGCTCTTTCCCGACGTCATCAAAGTACGTCTTATGTTATTATTTTGATTGAGTGACCCCTGGTGGCCAAAAATTCCATACTACACGTTTAAAGATACATTGCTGCAAGATAGATTTTTCATGGAAACACAGTTTTCAAAAGTGTTATTCTAAGAAATGTTAACCACAATATTTCTTTAAAAAAATGTTTACCAGATCGTTATGGAGATTTTTTAAGAGTGTATTGAGTAGTTAGAGAGACAAGATGTACTTCTCTGTACAAAAATCCTCACAGAGCCGCACGTATAAAAAGGCAATGTTGAGCTGGTCTATAATACCAGAAACACTGAACTTCTTAAAAGATCATACATATATAATGTTCTGCAAAGGAGAGGTACATCCTAGTACGAGTGAAATACATGACCAAAAATATCAAAGATGAGAGTTGCAGTGACACACCAACATAAAACACAGAACATAATTATCTCATAGAAGAAAAAGCAGAGAAAGTAAATGTTGCTGTGTTAAACAGAGGGAGTGATGAGAACATGAGGGAGTTAGAAATAGACAGGGACGTTGAAGAAGAGGTGAGGCTACTGAGAGGGTAATCCAGACTTTCAGCAGGCTTAGTGAAGAGGGAGAGGGCCGAGGAGATAACAAACATTGGAGAGGAAGTCAAGATTTGTGGGAGAGAGGTCAGGCTGACAGGACTCTGAGGGAAAAGGAAGTGGAACTGAACAAAAAATACAGACTGAAGAGCAGACCGAGGCAGTACAAGCCTCAGATGAGTGCAGTGATGCAGCTAATTAAATGCAATTGTCAACAAAGCACAAACTACGAAAAGTTTTTGAACGCTGCTATTAGATAATATTATCATGGGAAAACTCAATGGATTTAAATGTAACATTTAACCTATTTATGTAGAATGCAGAATATTTACTGGAAGTTTGATGGAAGCTTGTTTCCAGCACTAAATGTTAACTTTTTGTCACTCAGTTCTGACTTCTTTCTCACAGGTGTGAGTCTACACCTCACAATTCAGGAAATGTATTTATTTATTTATTTTATTTTTTTTCACAATGGCATGATATTAAATAAATGTATTAACTTAAGCATAACGGAATAACAGAAAACAATATCTTAAAATATTAACACTGCAAACTAACCATTTAAAACGATTCCCCATTACTCAAACATTTTCAGCTCCAGCTTGGGAGTTGGAACCAGAAAAGAAAATAAATTTAAGCAGAAACAAATAAATAAATAACTGCAGCTTTGCAGAGATGGATGGGGAAATTTCTGTTGCAAGCATTTAGATCAAACAAAATAATTTATAATTTTTCTTTTCTGTCTGAAAGCTTGACAATGACAGCAGAGCATGAAGGATCTTTTGATGTGAAAGTGGATTAATGTTCACACTTAATAAATCTTAAGTTCTTAATGACATAGTTATGCATACTGTGGATACACTCTGTAAGAGTTTTAAGTGGAATAATTCCACCATGTTGCACCTTGAGGAGGAAATTGCTCCTCGTTGAGTTCGAGCCAATTCATGTCAATAAAATGGCAAGAAACATACTAGGAATTTTTTAAGTAGTATTTATTTAGATATTTACATATAGTGTTGGGGAAAACACATTACAAGTAATGCAGTTACATAATAAAAATACTTTTTCAAGTAACATTTTACTTTTAAATTTACAATGAAATATCTGAGCTACTTTTTTCCAATAAATAACACAAGTTACTCTATTTTCCCATTTATTTGCTAACACCTCTCCTGTCCCCGTGTTGAGAGAAATTGGCCTTCCATCAGCCTGAGGCTTATTAATTTCACATTTGGTGTAAATGGTCCTTAAAAATCCAAGACATGACTTTAAAAATATATATAAGTAAAAAAATAAAATAAAAATGATAATAATCAAGCCTAGCCCAGGTGTCAAAAAGTATCATGAAGGTAATGTTGTGCATTTAAAAGTAACTTTCCCCAACACTGTTAATATACGGTGCTCAGTCATTATCAATTAGTATTGGTGTTCAATTATTAATAATGGGTGTTATTATTATCAGTGTTGGGAAAAAACATTTAACTGAGATTTTGTGTTCAATGCTTGCAGAGACAACAAGCCTAAGAAGTGTGAGAATTGTTGCTCATGTGAACTTTTCACAGCCAAGTGCCAAACATGAATCAAACTCTTTTCTAAACCAGCATGAGCACTGCAAATGTCTCTGCAGACCCAGAGGAGTAGTGGTCTGGAGGTACAGTTCATTGCCTCTGACAAAACTCCTTGTTAACTGCCTGACTTTCTTGTGTCACCTGTGCCTGAAAAGAGTTCACACAATCTTTTCCATTACGGAAAACAAGTAAAATGGACAATCTGCTCTTACAACAAGAGTAAAACAAATTCTGCCCAGCCTGTCAGCTTCGGTTAATAGTTTAGCCAAATGGACTGGAATGGCCTCCAACAGCAAATGGAGACTCCATCATCTTTGGGTTTCATGGCCTTTGTGCTGCTCTGCTTCATCACAACACTGTAAAGATTTACTTTTGAAAGGAAAAAAGACTGATAGGCCATGAGAACTCAGTGTTGTCCATTAAACTGGTGGGCAGAGGTAGAAACACGGTTTGGAGGTCTATAAACATCCACTCGGCACTCAGTCAATAGTTGCCCTTGGTTATGGCACGATGACCCATCGAAAAACCATCGCAGAGGTTATTAAAAAATAAAAAAATGGAAGTAGACAAAAAGAGAAGAAGTGCCTATGTGCCTCACATGTTTTATTTCATTCTGAGATGCTGGGCTTTTATACTGTTGTAAGAAGATTTTAGGATATAGGGCTTGACTTTTCTCATGCAGCAGTTTTGTTTGACTTGGTATCAATTCTGTGTTCAAATCACAAATTCTTTGTATTTATTTTATTCACAACATATTTATTGATGCATTGTTTTATTATGTCCTTGTTTCATTGTTGGTTCTCTTTGTTGATGCAATGTTGGATGAAAAATCATTTCACTACTGCATATAATATGTTAAATGATAAATTCCTTATTACACACACATTCATTTTAAAAGCATAATACATTTTCTTATGTTATGTCTTTGAACATAACATATAAAACTGTGCATTAATTTAACTCTAATATACAGTACAGGTGCATCTCAGTAAATTGGAATGTTGTGGAAATGTTCATTTATTTCAGTAATTCAACTCAAATTGTGAAACTTGTGTATTAAATAAATTAAATGCACACTGACTGAAGTAGTCTATGTATTTGGTTCTTTTAATTGTGATGATCAGCTAATCAACTCAAATCACCTGCAACAGTTTCCTGAGCCTTCAAAATAGTCTCTCAGTTTGGTTCACTAGACTACACAGTCATGGGGAAGACTGCTGATCTGACAGTTGTCCAGAAGACAATCATTGACACCTTTCACAAAGAGGGTAAGCCACAAACATTCATTGCCAAAGAAGCTGGCTGTTCACAGAGTGCTGTATACAAGCATGTTAACAGAAAGTTGAGTGGAAGGAAAAGTATGGAAGAAAAAGATGCAAAACCAACCAAGAGAACTGCAGCCTCAAGCAAAATCGATTCAAGTATTTGAGTGAACTTCACAAGGAATGGACTGAGGCTGGGGTCTAGTCATCAAGAGCCACCACACACAGAAGTGTCAAGGAATTTGCTAAACCACAGACAATGTCAGAGTTGTCTTACCTGGGCTAAGGAGAATAGGAACTGGACTGTTGCCCAGTGGTCCAGAGTCCTCTTTTCAGATGAGAGCAATTGTTTCATTCCATTTGTAAGCCGTTAAATTAACATATTAATTACAGAACAATTTCAATTTAAATTAGCATATTAATTACAGACTTTACAGAAGGCCAACAATCCACTAAAAAGTTTTTAGTGGATTTTTATTTATTTATTTATTTATTTTTTGGTCTTTTGAAGTATTCTAATTTGCTGAGATAGTGAATTGTTTTTTGTCAAATGTGAGCCAAAATCATCACAATTAAAAGAACCAAAGACTTAAACTACTTCAGCCAGTGTGCATTGAATTTACTTAATAGACAAGTTTCACAATTTGAGTTGAATTACTGAAATACATTAACTGCAAGACTGTAAGTGAAGTAAAATCTATTCACAGTGCTTTTCAGTTGCCTGCTCCTGCACTGTCCTTTGCTCGCCCACCCTTCCTTTATAAATCTGCATCTGAGAATGAAGGAAAGAAAACCTGATGATCTGTGACATGTTTCTCTCCCACAGGACCAAACAACATTCGTTGACCTTCCCTCAGCTAAGCCTCACCTTGTCCAGAACGTTCTGTGGTGCAGATCTTTAATCTTGGTGATTCAACAGCGCAGGGGTTGCTTTATGGAATGCAGAGCAGTTTACCTCACCAAGCTCAAGTTTAGATCCTGCTCCTCAGGGCCGCCATAATGACTTTGAGGCGAGCGGTGAGGATCTTTATTTTCAGCGTGTGTCACCACTGTCATTCGCACCGTGGAGGTATGTGACGTGCGAGCAGAATTGGTAAGTGTCATTGTGTGAATATTTGATGTGTGTTGGTCAGAATTGTCATTGTGAAACTGCTGTGGGGAGGCTGGTCACTCTGAAACGAATAGCTTGCTGTGATACTGATTACTCCATTAGCCTCTCTACTGCTGTCCTATATAGAAACAGTCCATCTCATTCTCACTTTTTGAAAATCTATGTGTTTTTTTTCTTCTGAGGAGCAAAAATGAATAATGAGGACAGAAGCTTTCAAACTTCTGTATAACTCATGTCCTGGCAAGTCTCATGAAGTCTTTGTCAGAGAAACAGACCAACATTTTAATTATGTTTCATTAAAAAAAAGTGAGATAAATAAAAAAGTTAATTCCTAAACGAATCAGACTGACCAGTTTCTTAAGTTCAACAGACTCATTCAATGACAAGTTCACAGTTTTTTTTGTTTGTTTCTTTGTTTCTTTTTTTTAGTTTGGGTTTCTTTTACAAACAGTGTTAATTTACTTTTGTTAATTTATTTTTATCTATTTATTTTACAGCTTTATTGTTCACGTATATTGTATGGTTTTTGTGCAATGAATTGCACTGGGTCAATGTAAAGTTTATGATCCTTAATTTATTGCCTTGATTTTTCTGGTGCACTTCAGGCACTGCTGCTTGTGCCAGCTGTATCTTGTGCCATTAGGAGGCCTGAGTACTAGAGTCACTATGTCCAGTCTTTGTAAGCATGTGTGTTTTTTTTATTATTATTCTTCTCTCCAGGAGCCAGTGAGGACTCGGTTTGGAGCAGGGGAGGCTGGTCACTTTTCTTTGGTGTGCTTCACAGGGTGCCGTGTATGTTTGTATGATCCCTCTACAGGGTGTGAGTGTGTTGTTTGATTTGGTGTGAATTTAAGTGGGTTCAAATGATCTCCAGAGTTGCAGCCATCCTGCCCTGTTCCCACTAAGCCTGGCCCTGGAGAATAAGTTTTATAATCTTGTGGGTATGTTCCTGGGAAAGAGATTTTTACTGATGCTCTTATAATAAAGTGAATTTTATTTTTATTTATTTTTTGTATTGTTGCCCTCAATTGGTAAGATGTACCTGTGTGTCCTTATTTTGAGTTTTTCCCTGGCCCCCCACCAGGGTGGCGCAGTCGGATGAAACTAGTTTTGATTTAGGGTCTCCTAGACCTATGTGAGTGCCACATACTGAAGTGCAGAGGACGGACTCATTGATGACAGAGTTCTGTTTCAGCAGCACCTGTGGCAGGTTGAACTTCCTCAGCTGGCTGGGAGCTGGAAGTACAGCCTCTGCCTGCTGGGCCGTTTTAACAATGGAGTCAATGTGAATATCCCACTTTAGGTCCTGAGAGATGGTGGCGCCCTGGAGCCTGAATGTCTACACTGTCTTTACAGTGCTGTCCATGATGGTGAGTGGTAGGAGAGCAGGGGGTTTCTACTGAAGTCAATGATCATCTCCACTGTTTTGAGCATGTTGAGCTCCAGGTTGTTATAACTGCACCAGACAGCCAGCTCTTCAACCTCCTGTCTGTAAGCAGACTCGTCACTCTCCTGAATGAGGCCGATAAGTGTGGTGTCATCTGTGAACTTCAGGAGCTTGACCGAGGGGTCCTTTGAAGCGCAGTCATCTGTGTACAGGTAGAAGAGCAGTGGGAAGAGAACATAACCCTGGGGCAGCCAATGCTGATCGTACAGGTTATAGGTGAGAATTTTCCCAGCCAGTTACCTTTATTTTATTTGTATCTTTTTTCCTCTTGTTCTTTCTAAAGACCTGATGCACATCATCTTCACTGATCTGAAATTCACGAGTGGTGGAGAGGGGGTAGCAAGAGGTGTTACCGGGGTATTTTTATTTTTTTTTTTAAATCACAATAGAACCAATTCAGTTGATAATTCTCCACAGTGCTGGGGGGTGGTGTCTTGTAGTTGATGATCTCTTTCAGACCTTTCCATACTAAAGCCTTGTCATTGGAAGCAAACTGGATCCTTAGCTTTTCAGAATAATTCCTACTTTGCCACTCTGATCTCCTTTTCCAGTGTGTATTTGGCCTGTTTATACAAGACTCTGTCCCCATTCCTGTGAGCATCTTCTTTGGCCTGACGGAGCTGTCTGAATTTTGCAGTGAACCACGATTTGTCATTGTTGTACATTAAATTAGTCCTGGTAGGAATGCACGCATCTTCACAGAAACTTGTAAAGGATGTCACAGTCTCTGTGAGCTCGTCCAGATTGTTTGCAGAAGCTTCAAAAACTCTCCATTTAGTGCAGTCAAAACAGGCTTAAGAGACACGAGACATTATTGCAGAGTGCACTTTTTAAAAGTGTATTAAGTTAATATATTCCCAGGGAACTCACATACTGAGAAAAAATAAATTGTATAGCCTGAATGCACTGTAAGTCGCATTGGATAAAAGTGTCTAAATGCATAAATGTAAGTGTGTGTATACCACAGTAGAAAGTGAACATGATAATGGAGCCAAACATGATGACAAATGCAGAGGAGATATATATAAAAAAAAAAAAAACACTGGTCATGAATTAGTAGTACAGAATTGGGATAAAAAATAAAAAAAAACACATTTTGATGTAAGCCAAGGGGTTTTCCTTTGCTCTAAACAAAACTTGGTTCTCACGATACTAGCATTTTCTCACCAGTGTTTACGCTATGTCTGCTTTCTTTGTCATCCGCTGGAACTACTCCGTTCTCTCGCAAACATGTGTATGACAGTTAGCGGAAATTAGAGATTATGGGTTATAATTAAGTAAAAAAATAAAAATAAAATGCTCACACAAATGTATCGCTTTAGTTCAGAAAGCAGTTTATTGGGCTTCAAAATCTCAATCCCCATGATTTACAAGAAGAAAGTCATACTGAGGATGGTCGGAGGGTGAATAATTCATGGGGCAATTTTTTTTTTTATTATTATTATTTTTTTTTATGAACTACAGTATCCCTTTAAGTTGTATTTATCATATGATTCAGCATGATCTTGTCTAAAAGACAAATGGTGAATAATGCCAATTTCAACCTATTAAAAGAAAAATCATTAGTGAATCAGAATCTTCAAGAGACAGATATGTAACCTTGATTTTATCTTTTGGGAATTTATTAGATTGTGAAAAGTGAGTGTTATACACAAGAGTGGAGCCTGGCCAAATGTGAGTTTGTTTTTTAGAAGAAAAGCAGGTTTTATGGATTGTTTGGTGAAAATAAATGATTTAGAATGATGCTACGAAACTCACGCGTCAATTGTTCACACCTTACCTGGATAGTGGCCACTAAATTTTAAACTTTTGTTAAACTTATGTATCACCTTATAAAAAAAAGGTAAAGTTAGTGATTTTAAATAGATTTTATTGTTAAAAATCTAGTTAAATGTTTACTAGATCAGATAGAATGTTTAAGGGGGGGGGGGGGGGGGTGAAATGCTATTTAATACATACTGAGTTTTTTACACTGTTAAAGAGTTGGATTCCCATGCTAAACATGGACAAAGTTTCAAAAATTAAGTTGTACGTTTGAAGGAGTATTTTTGTTCCAAAAATACTCCTTCCACTTTGTCACAAGTTTCGGAAAGTTTTTTTCGAGTATGGCTCTGTGTGACATTTGATGGAGCGGAATTTCCTTATATGGGTCCTAAGGCACTTCTCCCGGAAGAGCGCGCGCTCCCGTATAGCAGAGCAGACAAATTCACCACTGATCAGAGCGAGAGCGAAATGTCACAAAAGACGTGTGTTTTTGGTTGCGAGGGCAAGACAACCCTGCACAGATTACCAAAAACATTAAGGGACCAGTGGACGGAGTTTATTTTTACAGAGCATCGACGGAGTTGTGCAAGTTTTTTGTTTGTTCCCTGCATTTTGAAGATGCTTGTTTTACAAACATGGCCCAGTTTGACGCCGGATTTGCATATCGTTTATTTCTTAAGGATAATGCAGTCCCAACGAAAAAGGGTCACAATCGTGTGTTGGAACCGCAGGCGGTGAGTAAAATTGCTTAAAATATCTCTGCCTCCTTGTTAGTGCGTCTGCCTCCCATGCCGGAGACCTGGGTTCGAGCCCCGCTTGGAGGGAGTGCGACGAGCGTCAGAAAGGACCCGGGAGAGAGGGGTTACATAACATGTACATGCTCTCGTTCAGTTTCAGCCTCGGGATCTGATTCTGGATCATAAATAAACGGCTGAATCTGACTGTTAGCCATGGTTTGTTTTGGTTGGTTTTGTCCTCACGGTAATGTCACAGCTTCCAAACGCTCTCAACGCAAAAGCTTAATCGCGCTCGTGATTCTTTAGCTCCGCCCACACGTCACGCCTCCAGCGGCTCGTGTTTTTCCAAAAAAAAATCAGCACAGACTATTTTTCTCTTATAAATATAATAAAACCAAAGACTTTTTGGAGATATGAAGGATGCAGTACTACTCTATAGGTACTCAAGATTAACAGGAGATTGAGTGAAAATGAGCATTTCACCCCCCCTTTAAATCACATTAAAATGATACATTAAGGAAGACCTTTCCAAGGTTTTTAATTAACTGCACCAATAAAATAACAAATAATGCAACTTTCATTAAAACATGTTAGCATTATTCAGTGTAACTACAAAAATAAGTTATGCAACATATGCATTGTATCTCGGCTCCAAAGGGGTCAAAACACATGGTGTCCACATCTCCCAGATGGACAGCACTGGACAGATTTTGGAACAGGAAGACTTGAGTTTCCCTCCAAGCGACTGGCTGCCACCCAGCACTTTCCTTTACATAAAGTTTAGTGTGTCTTATCTTTTTGATGCTCTCCTCACCCCACTCCAATGTCAACTCCACAATCCTGTGCACAAAGTGTCAATCACCTACCGTAGAGACTAAATCAAAATGTTTGTTCATCTCCACTCACTTCAAGCCACATTCGGGCTCAAAATTACCATCAGCAACTTTGTCACAGACCAACTGGCCGCACTTTGACTTTGATTTCAAAACACTTGCTTGGAGAACGAGGGTTTTTGGAGAACAAAAGCTAAAATGACGTGCAGTTACAGGAGGAAAGGCAGTCTTCACAGTTGGAGGAACCCTCAGGCAGCCTGTTCACATGGATCCCCATAAGCCCTGGGTGGAGGTGATACTTTCGTCCAGGGTCACAGCTGTCCCTCTTTGCTGTTTGATGAAGGAGACTGATTGGTCTGGCTGAGTTTCACAGGCTTCTGTTGCCGTTTTAACCCATGACGAGCCGCCCGGGAGCTGCCGTGCAGATGGCTGATTAGAGAAAACTTTCTGTGACATTCTGTATTTCTGTGCAAGAAGGAGATGACCGATGTGTGATCCTCATAACAAAGTCTCCTTTTTCTTGGGCTTTTTTCTATCCTATTTCTGTTTCTTGAAGGACACTCAAGTAGCTCATGCCTTTAAAAGAGGAATTTAGCCCTGATCTGTGTTTTGTTCAACAAAAATGCACAATATTTTGCTTCAAAGCATTTCCTGAAGTGTTTTACATAAAAAAAAAAAAAAAATATATATATAATATATATATATATATATATATATATATATATATATATATATATACAGTGGGGATCGAATGTTTGGGCACCGTTTGCAGAATCTGTGAAAATATGAGTGATTTTCAAAAAATAAGAGAGATCATACTAAATGCATGTTATATTTTATTTAGTACTGTCCTGAGTAAGATATTGTACATAAAAGATATTAACATTTAGTCCACAAGACAATAAAAATGCTGAAATTATTAAAATAACCCCATTCAAAAGTTTGGGAACCCTTGGTTCTTAATAATCTGTGTGGTCACCTGATGATCCTCGACTGTCTTTCTGTTTTGTGATGGTTGTGCATGAGTCCCTTGTTTGTTCTGAACAGTTAAACTGAGCAGCGTTCTTCAGAAAAATCTTTAAGGTCCTGCAGATTCTTCAGTTTTCCAGCATCTTTGCATATTTGAACCCTTTCCAGCAAGGACTGTATGGTTTTGAGATACATCTTTTCACACTGAGGACAATTGAGGGACTCAACCACAACCATTTAAAAAGATTCAAACATTCACTGATGCTCCAGAAGGAAACAAGATGCATTAAGAGCTGGGGGGTGAAAACTTTTGAACATGATTAAGATGGCCAATTTTGTCTTATTTTGTTGAAATATATATTTTTTCCATTTAGTTCTGCCCTTCGTAAGCAACAGAAGATACTTGTATGTTTCCCGGTACACAAATTAAGTACAATTTACCTTGATCTTCAAATTCCAAAAGTTTTCACCCCCCAGCTCTTAATGCATCTTGTTTCCTTCTGGAGCATCAGTGAATGTTTGAATCTTTTTAAATAGTTGTGTCTGAGTCCCTCAAATGTCCTCAGTCTGAAAAGATGTATCTCAAAATCATTCAGTCACGGCTGGAAAGGGTTCAAATATGCAAAGATGCTGGAAAACTGAAGAATCTGCAGGAGCTTAAAGATTTTTCTGAAGAACACTGCTCAGTTTAACTGTTCAGAACAAACAAGGGACTCATGCACAACCATCACAAAACAGAAAGACAGTCGAGGATCATCAGGTAACAGCACACAGTATTAAGAACCAAGAGTGGGGTTATTTTAATAATTTCAGCAATTTTTTTGTCTTGTGGACTAAATGTTAATATCTTTTATGTACAATATCCTACTCAGGACAGTACTAAATAAAAAATAACATGCATTTAGTATGATCTCTCTTATTTTTTGAAAATTACTCATATTTTCACAGATTCTGCAAGGGGTGCCCAAACTTTCGATCCCCACTGTATATATATATATATATATATATATTATTTACATTTTAATTTGTAAACTTAACATGAACATGAACAAACATGAAATAACAGTATATTTATAAATTAAGTTAATAGTCCAACAAAATCATCTACATTTTTGTTTAAAATATATTTGATGGCAAACTGCAGCAAATGAAATGTTACCTTTATTCAGTATGCTGTAAACTCATTTAAAATTATGCACAATGAAAATAAACTGAGCTTAAAGTGCTGCTAATTTACAATAATTAGCTCTAAATCTCATTTGAAGCATTCATGAATTGTGATGTAAATACTTAATGCATACTTTAAATCCGTGGGTGTTTGATTCATATTTTTATTTTCATTTTCTGTCCGTTTAAAGAACAAACTGGTGGATATATATGTGAAGCTGTATTTAGTTTACATTTACATCTACATTTAGTCATTTAGCAGACACCTTTATCCGAAGCAATTACAAATAAGGGCAATGGAAGCAATAATAAATCAACAAAGAGCAATGATTTACACGTGCTTTAACAAGTCTCAGTAGTTAACACAGTACACATAGCAATTTACACAATTTACACAATTTACACAATTATACTTTATTTCTTATCTTAGAGACAATCATATTACAAAATTATGAAAGATTTAAAGGCCAGATTGTTTATTCTGAGCTGCTTTATCATTATTATTATTTTGTTTATTTTATTTATTTTTATCAGAAACATTTCCCCCCACACACTACATCTCTTTTAATTATTTTTGTGAAATAATTGGCTTCACTGTAAATAAACCAGCATCTCTCAGCTGATCTAATTATACTGGAGAGAAACATGTTGCTTTGGCTGTGTAAATGGCATTAGATTCTTTGTTAAATGTACTGTATTCCACGTGACCTACAGCAACATTCATTTCAGTTTGACATTAGAATCAACGTCACTACCAGAAATTAAGTACTTTGACAATATAGCATGTCTAGATTTTTAAAAACCAAACTACGTATGGAATCTTGGCAACAACCAAAAGACAAAGAAAAAAAGTTTGCCTTGAGATTCTTAACGACTTGAGTATTTCTTTGTTTTTTGTTTTTTAGACATGCTATGTACTTTCAACTGCTATGCAAAAAAATATTGCATAAAAGCATGCAAGATATGTACAAAGGCTTACAACACGGTGCCCAGTTTTGTGTCTGGTTTGTCTTATCTGATCTGTCATAATGGCGAGTGTGAACTGTTGTAGCATTACCGGTTCTGCCTTTCCTCTCTCTTGCAACACACTAAAATTAATCTCAGCCCACTACTGCAGCACACACAAGAATCAACGATACTCCACTATTACTCTATGGAAATAATCTGAATAAGAGTCAGTACCCACTTTTTATGAATAGTGTAAAGAAGAGAAAATTAAATAATCAGTAGTACAAAGTACTTAAACTTCCTAAAAGGTCCACAATTAAGCTTAATAAATTGCATGGATCATATGCTGTCACTAAAATTTGTGACAAAATGTGGGCTTCTTCAGATTGTCAAACTGGTGGAAGGCTGCTAAGAACCTTCAGACACTCTTTTTAAAAGATCAGTTCTCTGAAGAGCTCTTTTGTTACTGCAAGAGCTCCAATGACTGTCAATAATTCCTTCAAAATCAAGGGAAGTCTTGATGCATTTGAAATATGTACTGACATTTCCTTGAGAACTCAACAAGATAATATGCTGGAATATGAAACTGTGGCATGCCAATAAAGACATTATAGATTATTATAAATGTTTGTTTTGTTAGCTGAAGCATTGTGTTTCTCAACTTGACTTTTGATGAAAGTCAGATGATATGTTATGACCAATTCATGCAGAAAGCCAAACAATTCTAATGGATTCATACATATTTCCAACTGTGCAGTATTAGGAATTTTGATTCATCCCTGTGACTCAAACTTTTCTTCCTAGTGACCAAAACGACAGATTCACTGATTCTTTCAACAAATCTTTATATATTTTTTTATTGACTTTTTTGAGCAATAGCATCTATTGCCCTAAAAAATTTTAAAAATAAAAGATTTTTCTTATTATTATTATTATTTTATGGATTTGATATTAATGCTACTTTGATTCTTTGATTAATACTTTGAGCTAAGAGTTGGACTTTTATTTAATTTTGAATAAATGTGTATGATCCTAGAAAAGGTGATTGCAGCCGGGGTGTTTTTTATTTTTATTTTTTATTTTATTACAATTTATTTAATTTATCAACAGATGACAACAAAGTAAAACTACAGTACAATATGGTTGAATCCAAAATTATGTTTAAACATTTCACCAGCTGTCCTTGTGATTGCAGTTTTCTTCATCCTGAGTGTGAGAAGCCACATTGGATTTTTTTTTTTATCAACTGAGAGGTTATTGTGTTTGAGATTATATTCTAATGTATGTTACCTTTAAAGTATTAGTCCAACATTGGCCCTTTTAAAAGACGTTTACTAAAGAATGTCCTAAATGTGCAGTTAAATGACACAAGCTGTCCATTCACAATTTTTTCAGGTCTACAGGTAAGTAAGAAAATGAAATTCAGATCTCACTCAGGGACATCATGGATTCACAGCTGACCTCGGTGCTGATTCTCATGTGATTCACCGTTTCGCAGGTTCCATTATAACAGTGCACTGGGGAATATATGTTCCTCTTAAGAGTTCTTACAGGCAGGGAATACAATCTCAGGGAGGATCTAGGGGTCCCTGAATACCAGTAATAACTTTTGATAAAATCTGATTCAGGCTCAGAGCCAGAGCCAGATATAGAATTCTGATTAAATAAAAATCCACTTAAATCCAATAAATGGTAAAGTTAATGTGAAAAGGGAGTTCATATTAGGAAGAAAGAACAAGTCTGATAGCATGGATGTGAAAAAATAAAAATAAAATACTGTAAGCTAGCAAACACAGCTCTCACCATAAATGTGCCATATTAGAATTGTGCTACCTTTTTTCCTTTCTCTTCGGAGGGTTACAAGCTCTTGGTGTATAAAGAAGATCTGTAAAGTTGCGAAGACTAAAGTCTCTAATCCAAAGAGATTTTTTTTTTTTTTTTTTTTTTTTTTTTGAAAGTTAACACTTGTCCACGCCCTCCTAAAATGCCACTTTGAATGGAACATATATGTTTGCTTTGAACTGGAATCATGGCAGAATATTCTGTGATGTCCACTTCACAGGGGACTTACATTTGAATACAACAATGTCTGAAGTGATAAGAAAGACATACAAAATGTGCAGAGCAGAGGGAGTCGCGAGGACTGCATCGCTGCATTCCAGGAGGGAGGTGCCGATCTCTGAGCCCTCTCCCTGGGCAGCACGCCAAACACACATACTATTCTTCTTGCTTTATTATCTGCAAGGCAAACTTGTGAAACAGGTATCTGTTTCTATAAAGTAGGGCAGTCCCATATTTGCAAGGACAGTCTGATGCTTCACACATCATCATCATCACAGTATGGTGAGGGGTGTAACATTTCCGTCACACGCTTGAGGCAATCGTCCAATCACAACGCACTCGAAAGCTGGCCAATCAAAGCACACCTCGCTTTTCAGACCGATGAGCTTTCTAAAAACAACGCTTTTCAGGAGGTGGGGGAGAGAGGAGAAACAATTTTTTTTTTTTTTACCTTAAACTGCATGAACACATTTCATTACACCAAATACACAAAATAATGTTCTTTATAACAACATCAAATGACCCCTTTAAAAATAGAAAATAAAATACACATATTGAAAGGATTATTGAGTACTGCAGGGAACACACACTTATGCTCACCTTCAGATTGAAAGACTGCCAATATTTTCAACGGCTCTTGTGTTATTATGCCCATCTTGAAGACATGAGAAACACGGATTCATTCAGCAAAACCCAACAGCTTTTTGAAAAGTGTGAAAAGTGAACTAAGCTAACACAAAATGTTGATGGTCTTATGGTAGGAAAATTCTAGATCCAAAATAAAGTTGTAATGCTTAGTTTAGAGACAAATTATCAATATTAACTAGTTACTTATTAACATGTATATTCCTAGCATATTGGCTGTTTAGTAGTACGTATAAAGCACACGTTGATGTCTTATTCTGCATGACCAGATTTTTTTAACTTTAACAATTACCAAACTAACTATCAAGCAGCAAATTAGAAGTTTACTGAGGCAAAAGTCTTAGTTAATAGTGACAACTGGTCCCCAAATTAAAGTATGAGAAATTTAAGTCTATAAAGTACAGTCATGCTAGAGCTAACAAATGTTAGCGTTTTTTTTTTTTTTATTAACATCTGACATGCTAAAGAAGCATTCAGTTCTCTAGCTGGCATTAGCATTCTAATTCTGCAAGTACTCAAAGTACTGATACCACAATGGATTCTGTACTGCCATCTGTTGGCATGGATGATTGTATCTCCAAATTACTCTGATACTACAGTGAGTTTTAGAGTTTGAGTACAACCATATGAAACGATCAGTTGCTTTTTGTTTGATATTCATCAATTTGTTTTATATTTACTCTAAGGCAGGTATAGGCAACTCCGGTCCTGGAGGGACACTATCCTGCAGAGTTTAGTTACAACCCTAAGTAAACACAACTGAACAAGGCAATCATTGTTTTCGGGATTACTAGATATAGATACAGGCAGGTGAGTTTTTATGAGGGTTGAAACTAAATTCTGCAGGATAGTGGCCCTCCAGGACCGGAGTTGCCTATCCCTGCTCTAAGGCATATTACTTTTATGTTCATAAAACCGGGCAGCAAAGCATTTTTTCCAGGAAATTTAATAGATTTTTTGTTTCAGTGAATGATATGGTGCCACAAAGAATATATCTCTTGTAAATATTTCAATGGCCATTTGTTTCCATTCATGAATAATTCACAACTTACTAATATCAAGAGCACTGCCATCCCAATTATTTTATAATTAAAATGAATGTTTAATCAGAGAGTTGAGTATCACTTAGTTTTCAGAAAATCCTCCGTGCCTCAATTTCTTTGGTTTTGGGGGTAATTTTTTTGTAATTAAGCCTGTTCTTCTAAGCGCAAACAAATAAAATAAAGGAAATTGCCCACTGACTCTTGAATGCCACGGTTATCTTAATTGCTTACCTGCAAGTTTTTGAATCAAGTTTTATATATATATATATATATATATATATATATATATATATATATATATATATATATATTGTGACGAGCACTCCCAGAGGAATCAGCGTCGCCCTGGAAACCAAAGCAAAACACCTGCACGTCCTCGTCACCGGCTGATCGGTCACAGCTGCTCCCCCTCAGCCAGCACATTTAAAAGGAGCACATGTTACACTCAGAAGAGGTTCCCAAACCGAACGCAAAGCTGGACTAATCCCTCTCTTCTATCTTCACAGAAAGCAGCGAGTGACCGACAGCCCACACACTTTGGAGCACGTCAGGACACCCACTTTCCCCTTGATTGGCACAGAAGAGCACGGAGAGCACACGGGAAGAACCAACCAGCGGAAAGCAGTTCAGGACACTTCACTAGGCACCCTTCACTTTTCAACAAATCCACCCTCCGGGGCTTTTGATTTCACGTACCTCTTGTCGAGTGATTCTTCACCCCGTGACAGTGGTGGAGAATGCGGGCAGTACAGTGAGGAATCACCGACAAGGTCACAGCCCCAACTCCTAATTTTTTTTTTCCTGTTTCTGTCCCCAGCACCACGGAAGGCGGCACGCGCGGCCCCGCGATGGAGGACGTCTTACAACGTCTCGCTGAGGTTAGCATCCGCCAGCAGCAAATAGCGGAACACCTCGCCACTCGCCTGGGCAGGACGGAGGATGAACTCGCCGCCGTCCGGGCGGCCGCGGCCCAGCGCATTCCGCTACCTGAGCCTCGGGCACAAGCCACCCGTCTGTTACCCAAGATGACAGCCGATGACGATGTGGAAGCCTTCCTTCAGGTCTTTGAAAACACTGCCCACCGAGAGGGATGGCCAGAGGACGAGTGGGCACGTGCGCTGGCACCCCTACTCACCGGTGAAGCACAGAGGGCTTACTTCTCGCTCCCCCTGACGAGTGCCGACAGTTATGTCGAAGTGAAGCGAGAGATCCTGGTGAGGCTGGGCCTCTCCCCTGTAAGCGCCGCCCAGCAGTTCCACGAGTGGGAATACAAGCCCCGGGTGCCAGCCCGTGCCCAGGCAGCCGAACTCAGCCGCATCGCCCAGCACTGGCTGTTGGCAGGAAACCCCACACCAACACAGGTAGCGGAACGAGTGGTGGTCGATCGCCTCCTGCGCGCACTACCTCGCGCCCACCGACAGGCCGTTGGCATGAGGAACCCACGTGACGTCCGGGAACTAGTGGAGGCAATCGAGCTGGCGGATGCTGTTCATCCCAGCGGGGCAGGGGACCGGCTGCCGCCATTCCCCCGGAGGGTGGTCCAGGAGCGACGCCTGCTCGAAGGCACCGCGCGACCCGTCAGCAGGCCGACGGTTCCCCCACCGCGAGATGAGCCCATGCCAAGTGCCGAACCACCGTCGCCTCCGCGAGCCTGGCTGGCAGGCTGCATCCTTCACCAACGGGTGCCGGCGGGAGCCCCCGAAGCAGACGTGAAGGTGGATGGAAGACGGTTCCGGGCCCTGTTGGACTCAGGCAGTGCGGTCACCCTCATCCAGTCGCGGCTGTGCGCCCCGCGAAGCGGCCGGAAAAACTTCCTACCGATTACCTGTGTACACGGAGACACTCGTCAAGTACCGGCCCGTGAGATGATCATTTCGTCCCCCCAAGGCACCTGGCAAGTGGAGGTAGGCCTGGTGAAGGACCTGCCGGTGGCCGTACTGCTTGGAAGGGATTGGCCCGGCTTCGAGGAGCTGCTGTCCGCCGCTACTCAGCCTGCCAGCCCCAAGGGGAACCGTCGAAGACCGAGGCGGCCGCCTGGACCCCGCCGCCGACCGGCCCTGCTCGTCTCCGACAGTGGGAGAGAAGGTGAGGCCCCCTCCCAATCTACTAATCTGTTTGATGTCTACCAACAGGCCGCTGGAGGGGGCTCTTTCGCCAAGGAACAGCGGGAGGACGACTGACTCAAGCACTGTTGGAGCCAGGTGCGAGTCTTTGATGGAGAGGACGTCCTCCCCCGGCCCCACCCTCTCCCACATTTTGTCGTAGAGAATGGCCTGCTGTATTGTGTCGCCCAGCGTAGGGGGGAGGAGAAAAAGTTACTAGTTGTGCCTCGAGCCAAGACCGAGACCATTCTAGAGCTGGCCCATTCCCACCCCATGGCAGGACACCTTGCGGCAGCCAATACTGCCCAACGCATCCGCGACCGTTTCCATTGGCCGGGCCTGGACGCCGAGGTAAAGCGGTTCTGCCAGGCCTGCCCGACCTGTCAGGGCACGTCGCCCCGGACTCCTCCCCCCAGCCCACTCATCCCGCTGCCTATCATCGAGGTGCCCTTCGAGCGGATTGGAATGGACATAGTGGGGCCGTTGCCGAAGTCTGCCCGAGGGCATGAGCACATCCTGGTCATCGTCGACTATGCCACCCGGTACCCAGAAGCAGTCCCCCTGTGGAAGGCCACCACGAAGTCCATCGCCCAGGAGCTGTTTCTGCTGGCCAACCGAGTCGGCCTCCCCTCGGAGATCCTGACTGACCAGGGAACCCCCTTCATGTCCCGGCTAATGGCTGACCTCTGCCGGCTGCTGCGGGTGAAGCAGTTGAAGACCACTGTTTATCACCCCCAAACTGATGGCCTCGTAGAGAGATTTAACCACACCCTCAAGCAAATGCTCAGACGTGTGGCGGCGGAGGACAAGCGGGATTGGGACCTCATGATTCCCTACGTGCTCTTCGGGATCCGCGAAGTTCCCCAGGCCTCAACTGGCTTCACCCCCTTCGAGCTCCTGTTTGGCCGTCAACCCCGGGGCCTCTTGGACGTGGCCCGGGAAGCGTGGGAGCAGCAGCCGGCCCCGCATCGTACCGTCATCGAACATGTCCGGCAAATGAGGGAACGGATCGACCGAGTGATGCCGTTAGTCCGGGAACACCTCACCAGGGCCCAACAAGCGCAGCAACGTCATTATGACCGCGCAGCCCAACCACGGGAGTTCCAACCGGGAGACCGCATCATGGTCCTGGTCCCCAGCTCCGCCTGCAAATTTCTGGCCTCCTGGAAGGGACCCTACTCGGTCGTGGAGAGGATTGGACCGTTCACTTACCGCCTGAGACAGCCGGGACGACGGCAGGCGGAGCAACTCTACCACATCAACCTCCTAAAGAAATGGGTGGGGACCCGGGATCAAGTAGCTGCCCTAAGCCTCACCGAGCCCGTGGTTGTGGATGTCAACCCCCACCTTTCGGCTGCCCAGAAGATGGAGCTGCAGCACCTGGTCAGTCAGTTCCAGGATGTGTTCTCCTCTCAGCCCGGGCAGACCAACATGCTTCAACACCATATCCGGATGCCCCCAGGAGTCGTCGTTAGGCAACGGCCCTACCGAGTCCCGGAGGCTCGTCGGCAGGCTATTGAGGAAGAGGTCCAACAGATGCTAAAGTTGGGGGTAATAGAACCATCCCGGAGTCCGTGGTCCAGCCCCATTGTCATGGTCCCAAAGCCGGATGGCACCCTCCGCTTTTGTAACGACTTCCGCCGCCTGAACGAAGTCTCCGAGTTCGACGGGTACCCCATGCCTCGGGTGGACGAACTGCTGGACCGACAAGAAAGTTGAGGCCATCCACGCCGCACCAAGACAGGAGACAAAGACCCAGGTACGAGCCTTCTTGGGGTTGGCAGGTTATTACCGTTGTTTTATCCCCAACTTCTCCTCTTTAGCCGCCCCCCCTGACAGACCTGATCAGGAAGGGGCAGCCGGAGAAAGTATGCTGGACCCCGTCGGCGGAAGAAGCCTTCTCCCAGGTGAAAGCAGCACTCATGTCCTCGCCGGTACTCCGTGCCCCGGACTTTAGCTGCCCCTTCCTGCTGCAAACGGATGCTTCCGACACAGGACTAGGAGCGGTCCTCTCCCAAATTCAGGAAGGTGAGGAGCATCCGATCATCTACATCAGCAGGAAGCTGTCCCCTGCCGAGAGGAAGTACGCCGCCGTGGAGAAGGAAGCCTTGGCCATCAGGTGGGCAGTCCTGGAGCTCCGGTACTACCTCCTGGGCCGCAAGTTCACCCTGGTAACTGACCACGCGCCCCTACAGTGGATGGCCCGCGCCAAGGAGACCAACGCCAGGGTGACTCGCTGGTTCCTAGCGCTCCAGGACTTCCACTTCGAAGTCCGCCATCGAGCTGGGGCCGCCAACGCGAACGCCGATGGCCTCTCCCGGATCTGGACAGCTTATGCAGGTCTGTCAGGGGTCATTCCCCACCCTCCCCTAATTTCACCCCTACTTTCTACACGTCTTCGCAGGACCAGAACGACGCTTAGGGGGGGGGAATGTGACGATCACTCCCAGAGGAATCAGCGTCGCCCTAGAAACCAAAGCAAAACACCTGCACGTCCTCGTCACCGGCTGATCGGTCACAGCTGCACCCCCTCAGCCAGCACATTTAAAAGGAGCACATGTTACACTCAGAAGAGGTTCCCAAACCGAACGCAAAGCTGGACTAACCCCTCTCTTCTATCTTCACAGAAAGCAGCAAGTGACCGACAGCCCACACACTTTGGAGCACGTCAGGACACCCACTTTCCCCTTGATTGGCACAGAAGAGCACGGAGAGCACACGGGAAGCACCAACCAGCGGAAAGCAGTTCAGGACACTTCACCAGGCACCCTTCACTTTTCAATAAATCCACCCTCCGGGGCTTTTGATTTCACGTACCTCTTGTCGAGTGATTCTTCACCCCGTGACTATATATATATATATTTTTTTTTTTTTCAGGCTTTTAATACTGAAGAACAATCTTACAAATATCCTGCTGTTAAAAGTGTTAAAACATTCACAAATTATTATTTTCAGAAACACTTCTAAATTGTGATTAATGTTGTTGTTGCCACAACTTTCTAATGATACAGAATTGTTTCCTGGAGTGCAGTGTTGAAACAATCGAGATAATATCAGAAAGGCACTATATATATATATTTTTTTTTTATATATATAAATTCAAGAAAAAGAAATGATAATTAACAAATAGAAAGCTATGTGGTTCAGAATGTATTGTGATTACACATATCCAGCCAATCTTCGTATTCTGTTCACTTGCATAAATTTCAAGGATTAGTGCTTGAGACATACAATAAAATGACTTTGGGAGTAGCTGGTTAAAAGTCATACTGAATGTGATGCTGTTTGAAAACATCATAAACATGTTGCACTCTACAAAATAGAGTAATCTCTCAGCACCAGTGACACACTTCCTGCTGCTTAAATTGCTACAACTTTAATGGAACAAACAACGCTGATATATTAATTATCTAACAGAAGCCAATCAATAAGAGATGAGAAAAGTGACAAGAGCAGATGTTGCTAGAGACTGCAAACTAAACGGCCCACATTCTTCAGACATCCTGAAAAACAACATTAAATTTAAGTGAAAGCAAAAAAAGAAAATGAGTTAGAGGAAGCAAATGGACGCCAGAATGTTCCTCTACTAAAACATAATATGCCTTTAACAATAATAAAATAATAATAATAATATTTAAAAAAATAGTCGCAGCACTATAAGATTGAAGTGGTTATATTTTAACTATGAAATATTAGAACTAACTCAAATAGTAATAATTCACCCAGATTTTTTTTTTTTTTATGTCTTAATCCTCTCATCACGAAGCAAATGAAGTCTTTGTAAATGAAGATCATCGCAGTCAAAGGCTGCAGACAGCACACCTTGTTTGTTATCTTTATTTTATAAATGCACAAAGTTTTGTTGTTATTATGTCTGTATACAAAAAAAGTAGCAGCATATGGCTGCCCACTGCTCTGGATGTGTGTTCATGGTCTGTGTGTGTTCACTGCTGTGTGTGTGCACTTTGGATGGGTTAAATACAGAGCCCAAATTCTGAGTATGGGTCACCATACTTGGCTGAATGTCACTTCACTTTCACTTTCAAATATGCACAGACAGCACTTAGATACTGAACTGATTTGGCATTCACTAGTACGATACTACACAAAGACTCTTCTTTTTCTATTGTAGTATAATTTTTATATTTTGCCATTCCAAGCCAGTGTTCCTCAAAAAACTAAAATGACCTTTTAAAAATATTTATTTATTTTGAGTGTCTCCACGTGGTATGCATATTGAGCAATGATTGCTGACAACATCTCTTTCACATCTGGGCCTCGAGGCTGCTGTGTCTCAGCACCAGTTTGACACAAATTAGACCAGACGGCGGTCAGAGCATCCCCTCAAGTAAGCGTTTTGGGGAAAGTATGTGCACTCCTTTCTTAACAATTACCCAGGCCAAAGGCCCTGCTCCTGCTCTTACAAGCTGAGAGACATTGTGACAGAAAAAAGAGGTGTAATGACTGACAGCCCTACCCCACCTCCCTTTGTTAAAAGTGAGGGTAAACTGCTGTGATGAGAGATCCTGTGCGTGAGTGAAGAGCCGCCTGCAGCTACTTTTGTTGCAATTCCGTTTTCATGCTCTGATGGTGCATGCGGCCAGATGCTGCAGCGGTCTCCAGTCAGAAAAGAGGAGCTGAAAGGGTGGGGGGGATCGCCTATTTCCTGCCAACTTCATTACTTACAGCTTAAGACTAATCCTGAGCTCAGGACTCTTTCCATTTAATCTTAAACTTGAGAGTAATTTCTCCAAACAGCTACTGCTGTGCTCCAAATTACTGGTGCAGCAGATACACAGCACAGTGGTAAATGGTAAATGGTAAAAAAAATAAAAATAAAAAAAGTGTTCATTGGGGCATGTTGTGCGCTAATATCTATTTTTATTTCCATAAATGTACAAAACAGTTAATAAACATTGTAATTGGTTCCAAGGAATAAAAAGGCTCAGAGCAGAATTGCCATTTTCATTGTTCTTTGTGTTACTACTAAACCTTTAATGACCCTGAAAAGTATTTGATTATAAATAAGTTATTAATCGAATTATTATTTTGTCATAGCGCATTCTTTTAAGCATGATGAACATCAATCAACTTGGAAACAAAATAAATATTCAAGAAATATCAGATGATACAAGATGATTTTATTAAATGGAATTCAATAAAGCAAGTTTTCAGTTAAAGGGGTCATATGATGGAATTATAATAATAATAATAAAAATCCTTAAAAATGCTGTGTTTAAACACCCCCACAAGGTTTTATCTTTACACAGCGCAATCTGCAACACAATATGTAAAAACACAGTATAAATTATTATCATTTGTAATTATGTCCCCACTGCTTGCAACAAACAGCATACAGCATACATCTCTCTTTTCAGAACGATGAGTTTCAGAAAGGCGGGGCATATTTGAGCAACAATAATATACATTATATGGATAATGATGTGTTTTTGAACCTTAAACCACATAAACACATTGCATTACACCAAATACACACTGCACTATTATTTTAGCAACATAATATGAACACTTTAAAATACATTTAAATTTATTTTAATTATTATTATTATTTTTATTATTATGATTTTTTTTTTTTTTTTCTGAAAATGCAAGTGGTGCTTGCACTTGCCGCCACAATGTTATGTAATGGTTTAGAGAGAGATTATTAGAATAATGTAAGCATGAGGGTTGACCCCGAATATAACTGTTGGTTGCAACACAGACACATTGCAAGTATGTGCCTTTACCTACATTTCTGCGAAACTGTAAAAATCTACCTACAGTATACATACAAATTGATGCGGTTTCCAGTTGAAAATAACACTAGAGGCAGTAAAACTCTAACTATTTTTATTCCTTTTTACACAAAATATGATTTGCAGGTCCACAGTTTCAATTAATGGGCTAATTTTCACACTGAGGAATTTTATGTTATGAATTCAAAGCTATTTTAACATGCTGCAAGATTTGAAAAATTATAATTTTGTAAGTTGTGTTCACATATCCAGCATTATATGCATGAGTTTTCTAATTCAGTAGGTTTGCTCGGTAGCTCACATGCTACGCATTGCACTTGAGTGATAAAGAGCTCAGGTATGAATCCCATGAAACTACAGTCGACAAAACAGATCAGATCTGCATAAGAAAAATTTAATTGCACAGTTGTATCACTGAATGCATTTTTATATCACTTTTGCATTTGTTAACATTATCGGGTGAATTTAGATCTGGGTTTGGCGCAGGGGATATTTCCAACATGATACAGCATTAACTTTTAGCGAAACTTCTCGGATATTTGAATTCTGAACTACCAGAAAATATGTACCGGAAGAAACGTAATACAAACACAGGGAGTTTCTCATTTTTAACCTTGTCCTAGGAACATGCAGCAAGTCTCAGCAAGAATTAGTAGATCTGAGCGATCTCTACAAAGTATGAGGCTGAAAAAAACTTGGTTAAGTACAGTGGGGCCAGCTTGTGAAGAGACTTAAAATGAAACAGTAAAATCTGAAAATCAATTCTGTACTTTACTGGAAGCCAATGAAGTTGGATTAAAGCCAGTGTAACAGTCTCATATTTGTACTTTCCAGTAAGAAGCCAAGCCGCTGCATTCTGGACTGTCTGCAGATGAGAAACACAGGACTGAGGAACAACAATATACAGAGAATTACAGTAGTCAAGTCTGGATTTAACAAATGTGTCTTCTGCTGGTTCAAGCTTCTTTAATTATAGAAATTACTTCACTTTGGAGAGAAGCCGAATATAATAAAACAGTACTCAACAATAGTACTTATCTTCTTGTAAAATGTAAGGTTATTGTCAAATGAAACAACCAAGTTTCTGACACAGGTGATACTGTATGTTGACATTAATGTAGTTCTGAAGCCATGTACACATTGACCATTGGGACCAAAAATAATTAATTAAATTTTGCTCTCATTGAGGCACAAAAAAATTTGTTTGCATGTCAAAGTTTCAGGTCCTTCGTGCAATTCAAAATGGGCTTAATGGCATGCTTATAACCACGCTTTAAGGATGTAAATTTGGGTGTCATCTGCATATAGATGGAAAGATACCCTATGCTTGTTAAAAATAAACCCTAAAGGATGCATATAAAGTAAGAAAAATACCGGACCAAGAATTAATTCTTGAGGTACACCAGATCTTAAGAACATCTCAGAGGAGGAATGATGCCCAATGTTGATGACATATCTCCTATTAGTGTGATATTACCTAAACTACTGTAACACTGTGCCCCGTAAACCAACACAAGCCTCGAGACAAGATATACGAATATCATGGTTGACCAGACTGAAGACAGAGCTGAGGTCTAACAAGACCATAGCCATCGACTTGGCCAGAATCCATAGTCAACATGACATCATAACTCTTAAGAGTGCCAACTCCGTGCTGTGGCAAAATTTAAAACCAGACTTAATTTTTTCATTAATAGAATTCAATAAGATTGAAGTTGATTTAACAATTTTCTCTAGAATCTTTGATAAAAAAAAGGCAAATTTAAAATCGGAAAAGGTTAGCAACGTTGAGTCTTTTGTTAAGATTTGGTCAGACTTTGGCAAGTTTGAAGTCATGGGGGGGCAGTCCCAGTTTGGAGACTTTTACTGATAATAGACAACAAGTCAGGACAGACAGTGTCAATAATCTGTCCAAGAAAACGGGAAGGAATATGGTCCTGAGGACACAATGTGGGTTTCAGGCTAGACAGAGTTTGATTAAGGTGTTCAGGTAAAAAGTCCCGAAAAGAGACCA
Source organism: Carassius auratus (assembly GCF_003368295.1). Classification (NCBI taxonomy): domain Eukaryota; kingdom Metazoa; phylum Chordata; class Actinopteri; order Cypriniformes; family Cyprinidae; genus Carassius; species Carassius auratus. Next base: position 18,887,463 of record NC_039262.1, read on the forward strand.
AGTAGAATAAGAGTATGGAACACTGATACAGTGGACACGATTTGAAAGGTCTTGTCATTAAAATAATTTGTAAAATATTCACACAAAAAGACATACATCAGGAAAAATGGTAACCACAGGATGGAGCGCAGACTCAATAATGGAGAGTAGAATACTTGGCTTATGGCTGTTTTGTGTGATTAACTCTGAGAAATATCTACACTTTGCAGCCTTGGCAGCTCGCTGAAAAGCAGAGAGAGAGAGAGTCCCGTAAGATTTAATATGAGACTTGTAGCTTAGAATTGTAGTTTTTTTTCCACTTACATTCCTCCCTTCTACAGGTCTGCCTAAGAGAATGAGTGGTATCATTATGCAAAATGTATTGGATTATGTTTATGTTTTTTTTTCATCTTTAATGGTTCGATAGAGTTTAAGATATTAGATCAAGTATTGTTGTAGATACTAAGATGCTCGTTTATATCCAGGGGACCAGGGAGAGTGTTCATATCCTGAGTGAAACCTAATAACTCATACTTTGAGGATAATTTTTTACTTGTGCAGCCTGTAAATATACGAGTCTAGTGTGGCAATGATGATTGACTTGGGGTATTTAGAGACACTGAGAACAATATGGGCAGATGATCGGATATACCAGCGTCCTCAATTGATATATCCAGCACTGACACGCCACGATAGATAAAGATAAAATCATGTCCAAATTATGTCCCTGTGCATGAGGAGGTCCAGTAACCATTGCTCAAAGTCAAAAGAATCAAATAAACTAAGAAAAAAATTAATTAGGATTAAAAATCCTATCCTAACTGGTGATGATTTCACTCCAAAATTGAGCAAATTAATTTAGAAATTCCTTATTTACATTGGGTGGTCAGTATTTGACTGCAAAAACCAGAAGCTTGACTTGAAAAAGTTGAAACAAGTTCAAGTTTCAACTGATAGACTGTGACAGATATACAAGTTTTTAAACACTCTCGCCAAGCCCCCACTGTGGCCAGATAACCAAGGGCTGTAAAAAGCTACAGCCCTGAGATATAATACAATACAAAATATAATACAATATTTTCTGGAAAATAAGTCATACCTATGCTGTCTTTTTAGTCATCGTTTAAACGTTATATTCAACGATTAAATTATTATTATCATTATTATTATTATTTTTATTATTTAGTAATGACAGTAATGATTTCACTCTGGTTCCCTAGAAAAAAAAAATCCAAATAAATTAAAAACATTTATTTATTTATTTTTCTCCATTGGCTTTCAGATTAGTGCATAAAACACGGTTCTGTGACCAACATAAGTTTATAGTTCTTAAACAGTTAGTTCATCGTGATAATCTTCGTAAAAATGTACAACAAATCCAATAAACATCTTCTAGAGGGAAAAAGCTAACTATTGGCAGAAAACAAACTACATCACAGTCGCTCATCTTCAGTGTCACCACCATTACACTTACAACAACTCCTGTCTTAAAAAAAAAAAAAAAATTCTGTGAAAGTTTGAATGGTGAGATGAGTTCAGTGTGATGACGCTCAATGTCCTAGAAAACATCCATAGTCCCATTTAGTCACCTGTACCAATGACCCTTTTCAAGACAACTAAAGGTAAACCATTAAAAAAATCACAAGGGACGATTACTGATTAGTTTTATGCTGTAGAATAAACCGTGGAAATACCCTGAGCTTGTGCTAACCACACACACTACTTCAAGCATTTAACTGAAAATGTAAATAAAAATAAAATAAATAAAATAAAACCTTGACTGAATTCAATTTGCATATGCAGCATAAATATTTTACATAGGACGATTTTTTTTTTTTTTTTTTGAAGTTACAATACTTATGGTCAGGGACCTTGCAGGAACTTTCAAATGACTCGCTGATCATTCGCTGATTTGTTGACTGGTAAAAATAAATGGCCATGCAAGTCCTAATTTACATTAATATATGTGCAAAGATTTCATCTTTCAGTTCATTATCGCAGTGTTGATCCTGCAAAATGTGGATAGTAAATTGATTTTAGACACCCATCTACAAAAAGGTCACGTTCACGGTGTGTAGTAATGCCCACACAAGACACTGAGCCTGCATGTGCCTGTCTATATACTGGAGGACAGAGAGAGAGAGAGAGAGAGATAGAGAGAGAGAGAGAGAGAGAGATTGGATCTGATTGTGAATTCAGTGCTAGTATTCAGAGTTACAGACCCTCTCTGCTTGCTTTCTCTCTCTCTCTCCTCTTTCACATCTCCCGTCTCTTCGTCCCCTCCTGACACCATGGCTTTGCTGGTCTAGCACTTCATCACACACACACCCACATGCAAACCTACCCTCCAGCAGGAGTTCAAAGACCGTATATAAGTGAGATTCTCATCACTGCCACTCTCTCTCAAAACGGTGCCACAGCAGGCTGTGGAATGGAAAATTTAGGCAAAAGGTGATGTGCACCAAGAGCAACAAAAGAGAATGGAAAAGAGCGAGAATGGAAAGTAGGAAGGTCTACGTGTCTTTTTAAATACCCTTAACCCACCTGGTCAACAGGGAACCACAAAGTAGACTATATATACATATATATTAGGGGTGGATCGATACATGTATACATGTGTCACAGTATGGGCATCTCGGTTCAGTACATGAGACCTTACAAAGAATACACACAATTCACCCCAGAATCCAATCCCAATCCAGAAGATTGAAATGTAAGAAGCCCGCAGAAATGTAACGATGTTTGATAACCGGCCACCAGCAGAAGAACAGTGATTGCAATGAGTTGTGTACTTGAAAACAAAGCCCACTATGACTTAACATAATATACCATATTGTAATAATATTTAGTATTTTCACATCTACTGTAGGTGGAAAATGTTTTAATCTGTACTATTTTCTGTACTAATAAATTAAAAGAAACCGAGCATAGTAGATTTGTTTTTAAATTTTCCTCTTGTACTGAAATTGTATCAAACCGTGACCCCCCAACCTAGGTACATACTGAACCATGACATATGACATATACAGTATACATACACACACACAGTACAGTGAAAAGGTTTTGCCCCTATCCAGTTCCCTGTCGAGGGAACTTCGAACTACGTCCTCTGAAGGGACACTATGGGGAACACCTCGTCGTGACCCATGTCTGAAGCATACTTTGAAAAACGCCAACGTGTTGGCCGGCGACAGCCTCTGACGTCCCTACCGGCATGACTATAAATACACGCCCGTAGGACCCGTCACTTATCTTTTTCGTCTTCATTGACTGTTTTGTTTGAAGCGTGCATCTGAGAAACGACCAGAACGGTAAGAGCGATCTATTATTGTTATCATGGCATCCACTAGCAAGGCGTTTAAACAGTGTGTGCATCCATGTCAGCGTTATTTGACACCTGATGACACACACAGTCTTTGCGTCTCTTGTTTGGGCGAAGAGCACGCGCGCAATGTCCTTGAAGGGGCAATCTGCGTGCACTGCGAGCGTTTTTCTGTGAAAAAGCTCCGCTCTCGTTTGTCATCTGGATCTCGCGGCTCAGGACCTGCCGTTGCTGAGGCAAGGAGGAGAATGAGCTCATGGGGATCACAGGTGGATCTCGCTGAGGAGTGTAGAGAGGGACTTTTCCTCTCACACTCTCCGGCGGCAAACGAGAGCGAACTTCGGGAGGAAGATGCGTTGTCATTAACCCTTTCTGAGACTGAAGTTATTGCTCTTCTGGGTTCTACCCAGAAAGAGCAGGAGATATTTGAGAGTGGTGAAGAAGCTGAGGCTGAGCCGCTCATTTCTCCTGCTCTGCGTATGGGGAGCTGTTAGAGGTTATGGATCACGCCGCGGCAAAATAAAAATAAATAAATAATAATAATAAAAAAATAAATAAACTTGCCATGGAAGCGTGCCAGAAAGGTAACGTCGCGAGGTAGCCTCGATGAGCGTTATTTATCTGACTTTATCCCGCCAGCCCAGGTGAGCCTCCCATTCTTGCCTGACTTACATGCAGAAGTCAAAAAGGAATGGAAGAGGCCATTTTTCTCTCGCATCCATCGGTTTCAGCATACGAGTTATGCTGATATCGATGGCATGCATGAGAACGGCTATGAGAGGATGCCCCCTGTAGAAGAGATGCTGGCTAGCTATCTCTCAGTGGGGGAACATCCTCTCTAAAATCTCCCTCTTTGCCACCTAAGCCCTTCCAGGATACATCCCGCTTAAATGGTAAATCATACGCAGCAGCAGAGTCCGAACAACAAAGGGGTCCTGGCCCATCTCGATCTGAGGATCGAAGACGGGCGCAGAAGGCTAGTGTCGCGGCTCGCGCTCCTCCCCCGCCTGAGGGCAGGGGCAAGAGGAATCGCGGGTCACGAAGAGGTTAGCAGGGTCTGAGGGATGTGATTCAAACGGGCAGCGTTCTCGTCCGGATCGGAGCGATACCTAGGAGTTCGTCACTTCCTTTTGGATGTTTTTAACTTATTTTTTATTTCTCCCCTGCCTAATTCCCCTGTAGCCACCAGCGCTCCACCTGATCGGGGTTAGGTGGAAAGTTTCTCACATAACAGTCTCCTATCCTGGACCTGTTATGTTTTTGGTTGGTCCTATTTTCATAGTGACCACCTTACTGACGGTCCAGACCAAAAGGGGGCGCCCCGTAAAGCGGGACTCCTGTACAGGAGGGCGTGTGAGTATGTAACCCTTTCTGCTTATGGGTGTTATGTTGCTAGTGGTTATGTCTACTAACAAACTCTGTGAGTGCTCAGTTCCAGCCTTGTGCTCTGGCCGTGATCACAGGCTTTCGGCAGGCGGCCGTGCCACGTGGGTTCGCCCCCCCCCCCCTTATTTTTTACACTTTGCACACTGTCTCAAATCCACGTAAGTGGTAAGTGTGCACGCAAGGCTCTGCGCACTTTCTAAAATCCGGTACGGTAAGGGTTACGCGCTCCGCTTCGTTCCCTTTCTTAAGATGATTAGCGCCGAGGTTCCTTGGGCTTCATTCAACCAGTGTGTATTTGTTATACACCCCAAGCATCGCTTCCCTCAACATGAGGGGCTGTGTGGACTCCCGCATATTGTGTTTTTTTCAGATAGTAGCCTTCACCAGGTCTCTCTGAAAGCGAGCTCCCACATACTGTGGTTGTCAGGTAGTAGGCCTCACCAGGCCTCCCTGGAGATTTAGCTCCCACATGCTGTGCGTTTCCACTAAAAAAACGAGCTCCCACGGTTTGTGGTTGTCAGGTAGTAGGCCTCACCAGGCCTCCCTGGAGTCGAGTTCCATATTACCTTCCACTGAGGTGGTAATCTGGTAACAGGTAGTAGGCCTTTCTAGGCCTCTCTGTAGGTGAACTCCCACATATTGTGGTTATCAGATAGTAGGCTTCACAGGTCTCTCTGAAGGTGAGCTCCCACATACAGTGGTTGTCAGGTAACTTTTCTGTACACACGCTAAGCCTGTGTACTTTCTCAAAACCACATGGTGGTCAGTGTGCATGTGAACACTTTGCGCACTGTCTCAAATCCACGTAATGGTAAGTGTGCACGCAAGGCTCTGCGCACTTTCTAAAATCCTGTACGGTAAGGGTTACGCGATGCGCTTCGTTCCCTTTCTTAAGATGATTAGCCCCAGGATTCGATGGGCTTCATCCAACCAGTGTGTATTTGTTATACACCTCAAGCAACGGCCCTCAACATGGGGGGCTGTGTGGGCAATTCTCGCGGTAGTTTAGCAGCGCTCCCCTTTTCAAAAAGGGTCGCCTATGAGCATGCTGCTCGGAGCTCAGAGTCCTCCTGTCATGGGAGACTGAATTCTCGGTTTTTTCATCAGAGCGCTCCAGTACTACATACTGTTTTGAGACGCACTGTGAGAGCAGACATCCTGCTGAGGCAGGGGCTGAGGCTCGGGGAATGGCGCCTTCGCACCAAGGTATTGAAGCAGAGTTAGAGAGGTTGGCCAGACCTGGGTGGATCGGTTTTGCTGCTCAAGAGAGTGTCGCACTATCCCCTCTGGCTTCCTCTGACTCATCCAGCTCCATTGGGGCTGGACGCCATGGTACAGGCGTGGCCGAGGCTTCATCTGTGCGTTCCGTCCTCCAATTGCTCTGCTCCCGGGCCATTCCATCTTCAAGCTGCTCTATCAGAGTGCCACGAGAGCCCCTCCTTTGTGACAGGCAAGACTTGGTAATAAACAGTGCTAAGTTCTTAGCCGTATCCCTTTAAAAGGAATCTTTCGTGATTCCAAGCCTTCATCTCTACCCCGGGCCGAGGTCCTTCAGGTAAGTTGGGTATGTAGCTTAGGCCTTTGGCCATAAGGGATAATGTCATGGACAGCCGTCGAACCGTCCCAGGGGCGACTCCCGGTGAAATGGTAGAGTTGGTAATTAGTGTTTGCCATGATTCTGGCCTGCACTCCCCTCAGCATGGCGGCGTGGCAATACTGTTCCCCATAGTGTCCCTTCAGAGGACGCAGTTCGAAGTTCCCTTGACAGGGAACATCTCAGGTTACGTATGTAACCATGGTTCCCTGAGAGGGAACGAGACACTGCGTCCTCTAGCTCCCTGCCATGCTTCGGACGAAAGCTTCATGAAGAAGATAAGTGACGGGTCCTACGGGCGTGTATTTATAGTCGTGCCGGTAGCGACGTCAGAGGCTGTCGCCGGCCAACACATTGGCGTTTTTCAAAGTATGTTTCAGACACGGGTCACGACGAGGTGTTCCCCATAGTGTCCCTTCAGAGGCATTGTGTCTCGTTCCCTCTCAGGGAACCATGGTTACATTCGTAACCCGAGACTTTTTTTTTTTTTTTCTTTCTTTTTTTTTATTATTGCATATCTGTCACACTTGAATGATTCAGATCATCAAACTAATTGTAATATTACACAAAGAAAATGTAAGTAAATACTAAATGCAGTTCTAAAATTATGATTTCATTTCAAGGGAGAAAAGCTGTCCAAATCTACTTGTCCCTATGTGAAAAATTAATTGCCCCTCCTGTTAAATCATGAAATAACTGTGATTAACCACTTTATTTCAGAAAGCTGAGTTAAATTTCACTAGCCACACCCAGGCCTGATTACTGCCAGACCTGTTGAATCAAGAAATTTGGAACCAGTCTGACAAAGTGAAATATGCTTAAAGAACAATACATCATGCCATGATCTAAAGAGATTCAAGAACAGATCAGAAACAAAATAGTTGACATGTATCAGTTTGGAAAGGTTTATACAGCCGTTTCTAAGGCTTTGGGACTTCAGCAAACCACGGTCAGAGCATTTATCCACAAATGGAGAAAACTTGGAAAAGTGGTGAACCTTCCCAGGAGTTGCGGGCCAGCCAACCAAAATTACTCTAAAAGTGTAACGACAACTCATCCAGGAGATCATAAAAGAACCCAGAACAACATCTAAAGAATGGCTGGTCTTACTTGCCTCAATTAAGGTCACTGTTCATGATTCAACAATAAGAAAGAGACTGGGTAAAAACTAAATCCATGGGAGAGTTCCAAGGCAAAAGCCATTGCTGACCAAAAAGAACACAAAGGCTAATTTCACGTTTGCCAAATGTGGTTTTATTAACAAAGTTCGGGAGAAGCACGATCAGATAATCATCCAATTTGGCACAGGTGCATCTCGTTTAGCTAATAATCTTAAATAGCACGCAAGCGTATATATATATCCAGTCTTCCTACCTCCTGTCCCACGACAGTTTTTCGGCAACCCTCCTCCACCCCAACTCCTCACTTATAATCTATTTATCCCAAATTAGGGATAGGGGGAGTTATTTGGGTTCGGGCTATGCTCCGGGCCCGGACCCCTCCCCCAGGACAGCACGCCAAAATATGCCTACTATTTGCCTAAAGATTAGATGTAAAGGTTAACTCGTGAAACAATATCTTGCTTATCAACAATAGTTTTGGGCAAATATTCTGTGGACTGATGAGACAAACTTTTTGGAAGGTATTGTGTTTGATCCCAAACACACAATCAAGTCCACCTCTGGATGTCTCAATAAAAACAAAATTAAGGTTCTGGAGTGGCCAAGTAAAAGTCCATACTTGAATCTGATTGAGATGATGTGGTATGACCTTAAACAGTGCTTTCATACTCAAAACCCTCCAATATGGCTGAATTAAAACAATGTGTCCACTGCAGGAATCAGAATCTAAATAAAGTTCTGGGTAAAAATCACACCCCCCAGATAGTCCCTGCTGGTGAGGTAATACTTTTTCAAAGGTCTGGAACTTTCAGGGGTGGGACTTGGGGACTGAACATGCTGAGTTCACACAGCATTTTAATTCAACCGCTACTTATTCGCAATTTTTTTATTATTATTATTATTATTATTTTATTTTTTTATATATATTACTTTTATTGTGTCATGAAATGCAGTTTTAAAAGTATTTCAAGCAGGAATGTTTTTTTTTTTTGTTTGTTTGTTTTTTACTCAGATTGGCAGTTTATTTATTAAGACAGTGCCTATTTGGCGCTGAATGCTCATGTTTCCCGATGAGAGCAGCCTCACCTCGGCTAGTCCTTCTGACTTTTGCCACTGGCTGTGATGTCTCTGTAGTGGTTAAACATAAGATATAATTAATTTTGTGTAAATCTAACAGGTAATCTTTGGTCTTTATTCTGCTAATCTATTAAGAGGCAGTACTGTTAGATAATATATTCATATTTTTTTCATTGTAATCTACGTTCCCTGAACTACATTTGTGCAGCTATTAATATGTTTTAATGAAAAGGAAAAGGGCAGTTGTGTTTGTATCATATTTCGTCTTATGGTAAATACAGTGAGGAAAATTGCAGTAGCCAAGGCGATCTGACTGATGTTATCAAGTACTCTGCTGTTTTCAGAATTACAAGACCTGTGTTTGTTCCGTCCTTGGGAGTTCACACACCCGAGTCGAACTTGTGTAGTCCGAACTACTGAGGGTGCAAAAAAGTCAGAAATTTGTGTGCTTGGTATTGAGAAACACGCGCAAACCTACATCACCAAACTATTTGCCTCTTCTTCTCGGTACTCAGACCGAGATGGAAACGCAGACAGCAACAGGACTTGGGGAAAAATAAATCCTGGGAAAAACTGTTCCAGTTAATTTCGGTCGAAAAGCTGCTTTAGAATGATTTCTGAAAGATCATACGAAACAAAGACTGAAAAATTCAGTTTAGATAGATAGATAGATAGATAGATAGATAGATTCATACATACAAGCAAAAAGTATTTTCTGAATTTTTAATTTAATATGCTTTGTTATTTGAAGATTTCTTGCCCCCAAACAGGAAGGTTGTGTGCTCATCTTGACAACATAAAAGACAAAACTCTGAAACTTTTAAAAAGCACAGTTAATTGTGATTAATCCCAAGGTGGGGACAGAACTTATCTCCGGTGATCTGTGCACACAGTGTTCCCTCAGGCGCACATTTGGTTCCAGAAAGACTGCAACAAATGAAAGGGGCAGAATGACAACACTACAGTTGCGTTTGCGCTTTAAATGCAGTAAAATCAAACGCATGAATCAACTGCAATTATATTATAATTATATATATATATATATATATATATATACTTGCATAATCTTGTAACTAATGTTAACCTCACTGCCACATTTTATATCAGTTATTTTCTTTCTCAATCTGAAAACACCTGAGAAAAAAAAAACTAAACCATTGCTTTGATTGTCAGTGGTCTGTACTTTCAAATGCATTTTTCATTTAGATTACAGATCTCTGCCCAAGGCTATAAAATGTGGTTCACAGGAGGAAAGGGAAAGTCCAGAATGACTGATTTTCCAGCAGAAAAGCCTCCTAGACACAGATCCAGGGTTTTGAGAAGGGAAACATAAAAGGTTAAGTTTAATCTGCAGTCTGAGCTCTCTCATTCCTGACACTCCTCTTCTCTGTTGAGATGATAGACTGGGGTCAGCGAGGTGAATGAATCAACTGGATTTCTACAGGCTTGGGGAAATGGCTGCACTCTGTGTCATCTTTGCTGACTAACCATGAGACCCAGAACACTGAACTGTACAAATTCAAGGACACAGCAGTGTCAGAATACCCCAAATCCCAAATACTGGTCCAAACACTGACCTGTCACTGTTTTCCATATATCTGCAGGTTATTCTGATCAAATCTTTGGGTGTTTTCCTTTAAATATCTTCAATTATTATTATTATTATTTTTTTTGTTCTCAGTTGAAGTGTGATGAATCATAAAGTTACAATCATGATTTGCATTCATAAACCAATGCATAGCATTTTTATTTGTTTTATTTATTTAAACCACAGTGTTCTATATTTTACCTTTTGCATTTTAAAAACAGTTTGTGGAAACATCTGCTTCTGCCATATATCTAAAACACGTGTGTATAGCTTTCCAACAGAACTAGAGAGAAGTTAAATGCTTGCAAATGGTTTAGTGACTGGCAGTTCTTAAAATATGAATTCCCAAGGTAGGAAAAATCTATTTTTGCTGCTCTGGTGGATGGAAAACGTATCTGTAATTATTCGCCAAGGTGTGCCTACCAGGCACGTGCACAGGTAGGGCTCAACCTGTGCAGCGCACATGCCCTTTTTGCCCTTACACTCCGAAGTGCCCTTTTTTTGGTGGTGTTTTTTTTATTTTTTTTTATCAATGCTATTGGTCACCCTTTATGTCTGTCTGTCTGTTTTACAAATATTAACAAATGAAAGTTCTTAAAACGAGCTTGTGTAAATCTTATTCGATCCTCAAGCTGTCAGTAAGCTGATAACTCCGCCCCCTCAATATTCATTGAATCAACACGCAGTACAGTAGACAACAACTGAGCTTAACAAAGTTTTGCGAAGGGTAAATAAATATCTTGTTGTTTGAATAAGTAGAGAAACACTATGTCTATAAAGGCTCATATTTTATTTATTTGATGTCTGACTGACTCACCTGACTGAGACATGTGGGAAGTCGCCTGAGAGAGAGGGCTAGAATTTGCCGTCTAAGCTAGTCATAGCCAATACATAGCCAACACGTAAATACCCAGTGCATATAGTAGCATTTCATCTTTTATAAAATGCGATTTAAGCCAAATGCATTTTACAACAGGAAAAACTGAGCGCTCCGTCTATATAGCTACAAAAACTAGTTTGTAACCTGTAGATGAAAATGTAATGTAATGCTGGCAGCGGCAGGCGCCGTCGCAGTTTTAATGACGGACAAAAAAAATCACATTTGCACACATTCGCTGGTCAAAAACTAAATATATTGGTAAGTAATACAACAACATATAATTTGTTTTTACCATCGGAAAATCATAACAGGTGCGCCCCCCGCTGTTTCGTACTGGAACTTACACAAAGATAACAATTCTAAGAAATTTCTTCTTTGATTTATGATTGCTGATACACTTAATTTATTAACATTTAGGATGATCATGTTATGGTATACTCTCCACTCGTCCTCACATGTATAAAATGTAGTAAAACATGGTTTTACTACAGTAATGTAGTAGTAAATAAAATAAAATTACAGAAGATCACTGTGAAATCTTTATATTTTATCATGCAGAATGTAATTCATGATTCATTCCAAGGCTTCATTTATTTGATCCAAAATACAGCAAAAACAGTAATATTGTGTAAAATTTTACAATTTTAAATAACTGTTTTTTATTTGAATATATTTTAAAATGTAATTTATTTTTGTGATCAAAGCTGAATTTTCAGCATCATTACTCCAGTTCAGTACTCTTCAGTGTCACGTGATCCTTCAGAAATGCTTTTCACTGCAACTGTACTTTTCACACTATTTTTATTTATTTTTTCATTGCTGGCTTATTTTAGGGAAAGTGTAGTGAATAAGAGACCTTCAAGAAACCAACATCCCTGGTGCACCACAGTATCAAATTTTTGCCAGGCGGATACATGTTGGATATGATATAGTAACGGTATGGCTATAGTTTCTTATAATCTGGAATTGAGTTGGACAAAATTACTTAAATTATATTTCAAAAAAGTTTGTCAAAAATATTTGACTCATTGCTCACCTTCCCCTCTTCTCAATGTCATTCATAATCATGGAAACCAAATCATACAAATAAGCTTATAAAACCAAACAGAATAGCTAAAAAAGAGAATATATATAATTGATATAAAAAAGGGAGGGGGGGGGGGGGTGCCCTTTTTCAGTTTCAGCACATGCCCCTCAAAAGGTCTGTGCACGGCCCTGGTGCCTACACACCCCAGGCATGGAAAATAAGCAACCTGCTTTAAACCTCAAAATAAATCTGTCTAAACATATTAGAAAGGATGCTTTAGATTATAGGCATATTTAGAATACATGAAACAAAATATTCTCACCGATCATGAGTCAAACATGAATCTGTTTTTGTTTCTTACAGCCATTTCAAACAGAACTCATTTTTACAGCAGCGTTTTGCATATGACTGCATTCTAAAAACGTGAAGCTTAATGTAAAGAAGTTAAAAGTAGGTGAGGTGAAGTGAGTTATTGAATTATTCGTTCAACCGACTACTTCAGGATGTGTATTCAGCTGTTTAAAATTGACTAGATTTGGATCAATGTAGTATGAATGTGTGCAGTGTAAGTGAAATTTAGACATGTGACTTAATGCATTGGCTTTGTCACTTCACTATAATTCACAATTTTTCTCCCAGTGGCCTCATGGGATAGTCAAGTGTTCATCGGACGCTCATCTCAGATCCTCTGTGAAGGTAGTTGTAGATCATCTGTGTACGTTTTTTACTACTTGTTTAAATAAATACTCTGAATTCTTATATATTACTCTTTTCACATACTATTTTTTTTTTTTCATCTGCAAGTAGGGCAGTAGATAGTCAGTCAGTCAGAGAATTGTTTATCAAATTGGTTAAAAAATGCTGATTCGTTCAAAAATGAACCTGCCTCAATGTACTCCAATATGGCCATACTGATTTACTGTCGATATAAAAATGTAGCATGTATAATTATATATTTAAAACAATGACAAGCTGGGGAAGTCATGGCCTAATGGTTAGAGATTTGGCCTGGTAATCCAAAGGTTGCGAGTTTGAGTTTCAGGCCAGCAGGATTTGTTGGTGGGTGGAGTTAATGTACAGTGCTCTCTCACACCTTCAATGCCACGACTGAAGTGTCCTTGAGCAAGGCACCAAACCCCCAACTGTTCCCTGGGCACCGCAGCATCAATGGCTGCCCACAGCTCTCTGTGTGTGTGCACTTTGGATGGGTTAAATGCAGAGCATGAATTCCATCACTTTTTTGGAAACATTTAGTTCTAGGACTGTCCAAAAAATTAAAATTCTGTCACCATTCATTCACTCTTTTTTTCTGTGGAACATAAAACCCTGTCTACACCAGACTCCACGAAGCAACCATTACAAATCCATTTGTCTTTGATGTCAAAAGTAGCACAGGCATTTTGAGTAAATCAGAAATAAAACAGGGCATCTTTTTAACTGTCTGGGATTTGTCGTGTTCAGAACGATGACTGAGTGAATGGTTACAGAATGTTCGATTTCTGGGGAATTTTCCTTTTAAGGACAATACCTTTTTGTGTGTGACAGCTTTAGAGGTTTTAAATATGCACTGCATGATAACTTTCCAATGTACGTTACGCAAGCATTGGTCATTGTGGTCATTTAAACATGTGAAAATAAAAACACAACTTGTATGTCAACATTCATTGTTCACAGAGAAAGAATATGCTAGTGAAGTTTTAGCCATGCCACAGAATTGACTAACACATCAGGAAAATAAAAAAGAGTGTGAACATGCATTTGATAAAGAAAGATGGGGAACTGCAGATCAAGAACATCAGAGTCATAAAAGCTTCTCTGATAACATGTTCTAGGGAAGGAGGAATGTTTGATAATGACAGGACTGCTCTAATATTACGTTACACAGTTTCACCAAATTATACAAAATGTGTTGACATATTAAAGCCAAATGTGAGGTCACTCTGGAAATACCCTGCAGATGATGTAGAATGTGCTCTTTTTGTGGTTTCACCACACTTTCTGGTTTACTGGTTGTCTACACTCAACTGTGAATGTGTTTTGTGAATTCTCAGATTAGTCTCCGCATAAAGAAGAGCTTCCAGCAGTGATTCAACGCTTTTCTTTCCTTCAACAGCTCTTTATTTAGCTCAGTCGAATGTCTTTAAACGCTGTAAAGAAAGCGGGTTATGCTTTAACAACCCCATGTTTCCATTTCCAAGAATGCTTTAGTCCCCACAGGCTTTAACTCACATGAATATTCATGAGATAAAGGCATCCACGCATGGCTGTTCATTCTTTCACACACTCATTAAGAGCAAACTGTCCCTCTTCAGAGCTTTCAGACATAATGTTTCTTTTATTCAGGTGTACAATGATCATCAAGCTAATGATCATGAGGTACTATATCAGTTACATTTAAATGTGCCATCCAACAGCAGCAGTGGACTACATTAATAATGTGCCATTATCTGGTGTTACAGTGACATCTAGTGGGTGGGAGAGTTGTGTTTGACAAATGATTGACATTTGAGATGTGAGAGAACATAAAATAGCTATAATAGTGAATGGAAGCATTTCAGTTCTCCTTGTAATATAATATGTCTCTCCTTTGCACATTGTGCCTCTCTTTCTGTTGATTTCATACTGTACTGACAGGTTCGAGATGATGTCATTTTTTTGTTGCTGTAAAAAGACTTTCTTCTGTATTATCCCATCATCAAACACAGCAACCATGAGGGGATTTTGAAATTCCGACTTATCAACTCAGATTCTGCCCAGCAACATATCAACCAATGGACTGAGTTTTGTACGGTTTGCCTGACATATGACGTTTGGGAAACCTGTCTGAAAACACGTCAGGTTTGGAGGAATAGTTCACCCAAATGTATGTATTTATTTGTCATCATTTACAAACCCTTACTCTTAGTAAATAAGGGCTTCAATATCAGTCTGTCCACATAGAACTATTATATGACTTCTATGTAAATAGGATTAAAGCCCAAAATCAGCATGTTAACACATCCAAAAACAGGCCACTCACGGACCTCATATTTTAGAGTCCCTTATCATTGTGCATTTTCATGTAGGTCATAAATATCACACGTTTTATATATATCTGATAAACTTTTACAATTAATTTAAAAAAGTTAGTTTCTGCAATGTGTCACTCAAACTACAGAGAGAAATAAAAATGTATTTGCAGCAACATTTTCAAACTACCCCAGCAACAAACTTGAAAGCTTGAATTCCGTCTAGCAACATGTTAAACTAAAGAGTGAGTTTGGGGCAGGCAGACATACAAAGTGTTTGGGAAACCTGTTAGAAAACAATTTTTGGATGAGTAGTTAACCCACATGTATAAAAACTGAACAACAGAAGCAATTCTACTTCTATGGCATCATAGTTACTTTACAAACTTGGCATCTCGGATTCTGCTCAGCAGCAAATCAATCAGTGTTAGTTTGGGTCATCTGATTGGCTGACCAATGACAGACATAGGGAGTATTTGGGAAACCTGTTTGAAAACAAACATAAGGTTTGGAATAAACG
Organism: Carassius auratus; assembly: GCF_003368295.1. Lineage (NCBI taxonomy): Eukaryota > Metazoa > Chordata > Actinopteri > Cypriniformes > Cyprinidae > Carassius > Carassius auratus. The sequence goes on from NC_039262.1 coordinate 18,902,965, forward strand.
TTCGCCCAAAAATCATCATGCAATTAATCTGATGTCTTTTCAAAATTATATCATTCTTCTGCAAAACATGAAGTATTTGAGGAGTGTTTCAGCTGTCGTCTGCATTGGAATTTAAAGTGGGTTTAATCTCCAGAAAAATGACATAAAGGTGGTATAAATCTATACTCCACTGGTTTATTCCAAGTTTTTTTTTTTTTTTTTTTTTTTTTATTAAATGTGATAAGTGTTATGAACAGAGTGAAATTAAGTGTTTATTCACTTTAAAATCACTGATCAACTCATGTATACAGAGCCCAAATCGAAAACGGTCACATGCAAATAAAATAAAACCTAACTGGATCTTTTGTATCATGGGAGCAGTGACGTCTAACGTCGCAGATTCATCACACAAAGTGATAAAAAGCCACTTCTTCATTATGTGTTTCTCTTTTGATTATTAACCAATTCCAAAAAGCTAATTTATCTTGTACACACAGATGACTACTTCGGTTGACTTCAGTTTCGGTGGAATACATAACAGCTTCAATATCAGTCTGTTCATCACTCAAAGCTGTCATAAGGCTTCTATTTTATATGGTGTTTTGTCCCTTTTTTTTTTTTTGCTTTTTGTCCAGACATTATGGGCTGCAGTTGTGAGGACAACAGCTCTGAGTTGTTGATGAGTTTTGGCTCTCCAAGAATCAAACAGCATGATTCAGACTGACAGAATTTCCTTTTCCATTAATGCCATTTTTCTTTTGTTGCTTGGTGTTTCAGAACAGCAGGTGAGAGAACATAGTGTCTGACAGCCACAGTAACTCATCATATGGCTGGTGTGGCAGAATCCTCTCAAGCTACAGAGATGCTTGACATGTAAGTCATAAAATCTTATTTCACACATGTCACAGAATGGTAAGATACATATTTGGTCGTAAAAGAGAGTCGGTGCTCTCTCTGTCCTGCAGTGTGCAGCACAGAATACATTATACCAACAGACCCTCAAAAACAAGACATTGCTGGGTATTTGATTTTGTGCTTAATGCTTGATGGTGTCATCCATTCGACATTTTTATTATATAAGCTGTTTTCTTTTCTTTTCTTTTTTTTTTCTATTCCATTTAGTTTGAATCCCCACATATTTTCTTGACCAATGACTACCTTCTGTTGATTCACATTCTTTGCCTGTATTGCTGATCATGTGGTTTTTCACTGATTCGTCACATTTCTGCATTGCCAGGAGGCACATTTGCTGGTAATGGAATAACAAATAATTAAATAATCTCTCTCCTTTGATGGCTTGTGCCCTGAGGTAAAACAGAGCACGTGTCTTTGTGTTCATCTGTTTAGCTGAGTCAAGTTTCTTTAAAGTTGCCATCATGAACCTATGGAAGTTTGTTATACCATACAGTGCACAACATAAATGAGTACACCCCCTCTAAAACTTATAATCAGCAATTATTCCTTACTTAGAAGACATGCCAGGGGAAGAATGACAAAATCGTTCAGCAAAATAAGATTTATTATCAAAGTGATGCATTTTTTTTGTGTTGCAAAAATGAGTACACCTTCCTAAAAGTGTCTATATAGTGTATATTGGACAAGTAATTTCCTGGCAATTAAGTGTTATATAGCCCGCTGAATCATACTCAGACTTAATGCTGGCAGCCAGCAGTGGAACCCCAGAGAACTGCCAGGTGACTTATTTCTTAGCTTAAAATGGGACAATGGTTTTAAGTGTGAAAATATAGCAGAAGCAGCACCAACATTCAAAAACAATGGACTTGTGATAAGGCACCTGAAATACTTACTGTAGGTCTTCACTTTAAGTTTTCATTTAGTGATGAGTGAATCCATACTCTGGTCTCAAAATACAAAGTCAATCATTCTGGATCCAAAAGCATCCAGCATATTCTGGTGTTGCTAGAGGAGGATTACAGTGAGAAGTGCTTGGTACCCACAGTGACATAGTAAAGCTTTAATCTGGGTGTGAGGGAGTCGGTCTTTATCAACACTGAAACCACAAAAACTTGAAACAGAAGATGCTACCGTTGGGCTTTTTCTTCAGCATGACAATTAATTTATTCATTCTCCCAAGGTGAAAATCTTTCAGTCGACATGTATTTCACTCAATCTCCCCATTAACACTCAGTGCCAAGAAGGGTCAGAGCAGTATACTTTATGTTCTGGAGGACATGCAAAGTACTTCCGAATTAAATCTAGGTTGTACTCATTTATGCAATCCTTCATTTAAACAAAATTAACTAATTCTCTTATCTTACAGAAAAATGGGCATATATTTTGTTGTTTTTATTAAGTATATGTTTAATATGTTTCAATCTGTCCATGAATTATATTAGTCATCTTTAAGAAAATACATCTGTTATATTTATCCAGAGGGGGTGTACTTTATGCTGTGCACTGTATATATTACATTTGCAATGTGCTCGAAGCCAAATACCTTATTGGAAAAGCATTAAAAATTACTTCTACTGGGTAATAGGATATTTAGTAGACCATTTTTTAGAACATTAGACAATACAGTTATCATTAACTGTACCTTGCAAATTGCATTTGGCACAAGTTTTTCAGGCATGTTTGTGCTGCTACTTAATCAGCTGATAGAATAAAGCTGTCAGCATCTGAAAATAATACTATCAACAGCCACAATTAATTTATACCAAATCCCTAGATTCTAGAATATGACGTATATGGGACTACTAAACATTAATTTTTGCCACCGAGATAGCATCAACATTTGCCACTCTACAACAAAGCACCAGATTAATGAATCAACAAAAGAATATTACAGTATTGATTTGCTGTTATGAACTAGGGCCCCGTGTCATTGTGTGGTCAGACTTTGATCGCCTACGGGAACATTTAGTTAATAAATGTAACTTCTCAATTACAAGTTTGCTCGGAAGGCGCTTGTTTGTAAATCGCATGTCCCTTTTGAAGACAAACAGTCTGAGACTGCATCTGAAATTGCATATTTCCCAAGAATATAGTAGGTGAAAAACAGAACCTAAGAACATGTTTGAATTCACAGTCTTAAAACAGTAAAACAGTGGGTGAAAAGTACTCAGATGATTATATTTCCAGTGAGATTCTGAAGTGTGCATCCAATGGACACTTTCCTGTCAGAGAGGCCACGAGAGGAATGGTGAATGGCAATAAAGCGAGACAACTCAGGCTGATAGTTCAACAGTGACAACATGACGAATGTAGTATATCCATATTACATTACTTCACATTCGAACTATAGAAAATCATGTGAACTTTAGACAAGATTACTTAGATTACTTTGATTCCATTTGTTTCTATTTACTATTTTAGATTTTTTTTTTCATTAAATCGAACACTCGCTTAACTGCCATGTTTATTTTTATTTATTTTTTTTATTTCTATTTTTTTATTCAAATAGAAATGGCAACTACTATACACTTTAAAATACTAGAATATGGAAGTACATCTGCCGCATACAAGGAAAAGCCATTGAAATACCATCACCAAGAAGTCTGCCCTGTTGTTTGATAAAGCTCAAAACAAAATGTTAAATTTTTTTGTCAGATTTATGTATGATTACTTACAGACACCAGTGTGATAGATAAACATTCATGATATCAGCACAATGACTCATAGGGAGTAAAGGAGAATACATTACAGCTACATTCCCTACACATTTGGTCACAGCTACATTTTAAAATTAAATTACATTTATGCAGACGCTTTTATCCCAAGCAACTTACATCGCATTCAAGCTAACGATTTTCTCCTAACATGTGTTCCCTGGGAATAAAACCCCCAAACTTACAATTGCTAAAGCAATGCTCTACCACTTGAGCCACAGGAACACTGTATTAGGAACATTTATTGCATATCTTTGAAATTAATGCCGTTTTCAGCATTGAACCATCATTCATATAATATCATCACATCTCTTTTTGTTTATGAATATATATATATATATATATATATATGTGTCACGGAGTGACTTTGTAAGGGCGGAACTAAAAGTGACGGAGATTGGTTCCATTGGGACCATATATCGCAAACACCGCCGCTTCCGGGAACGCTGGCGAACCCAAATCGGCGTGAGATTGGGAACAGGTGTCGTGTTGAGCGTGGCGATCACTGATTGGGCAATTTGATGAAGAGGAGACACATAAATAGGGCATCAGAAACACAGGACGTGGTTGGTGATTCCCAGTAGTTATTGTGTGTGCAATGGGGTGGAGAGAGAGTGTATGGTGTACTGTGGAGCTTGGGGAAAGAGAGATCCACACAGGGCTGAGTATACGAATATCTTTATTGGAGCATTGTGTTCAGATGCATTGTGTGAGGTGAAGTTAACACACATTGAAGATCTGCTAGGATTGCAGGAAGGAGATCGTGCTGCCAGTTGTGTCGGATGTCAGTTATCTGGAAGAGAAGTGGAAAGATACAGTGTTAATGAAAGTGTGAGTACACTGAAATATTCGAGTCAACAGTTATTTTACAAGTGTGGAATATCCATATACCTCTTGTGAGTTGTGAGCGGCCCCACCGTAATAGGATTGGTGGGTGAGCCGGAACCAGCGTAAAAGGAGTCTGGTGCCTTGTCGTGGCTGTGACATTTCCTCTGGCCGTCTGCTGCATCGGTGGCCCCAACATCCAGGAACTAATCCCCAGTCCTATGTGGTTTTGACCCTAATTCACTGTGAGTGTGTGGAGTGCAGTGGGTGAGTCCTTTTCTTTGCTGTGTGTACACTTGAAGTCTGCAGTGTTGTGCTGTGTCATGTCGTCAGTAATCACCCTCTAGGCTGGGAGAGCAAACCCTGTGGAGAAGAACGTGCACCGGTGTTGTGAAACGACTGTCTTTTATATACATGCCCGCTGGTGGCTTTTGGACCCCTACTCCGCTGAGTGGTGACGTGTCAACAATAGCAAGTAAGGAACAGTGTGCATATTGTGGGGGACGACGACTGAGAGAAGTGTTGGCTGCTATATGAACATCCAGCTGTGTAGCCCTTGTGTATGAATACCTGTTTGTGGAGCGCTTTCAGAGGTTCGCCCCTGTCTAGATCTCTGGTCCGTTGTCTGGAAGAGCGGAGAGGGAAGCGTTCGAGTCATTCCTGAGGTACATACCCGGTGGCACAAACCCACCTGAAGTCACCCAGCGTGGTGGCCCCAGCTAAGGCCGTGGAAGGCCCAACGTGCAGCAACTTCAATCTGTACTTCTATCCACTCTTGGTCTAATTCGAGAGGTGGTGTGTCTTTCTCCATATATTCACTGAAGCGAAGTAAATTTGTGAAGGAACTCTGTCTGTCTGTTACCAGTCCTACAGGTCTGAGCTTGAGGCTCCGAGTCGTCGTGCGAGAGTTTCCACGGTTGGAGGTGACCGTGTTGAGTGTTGGTCTCGGAAGTCTGCCCCGGTGAGGAAGACCACAGTTGTCGTGAAATATACACCCTCTTTAGACCCCCGAGCTGAAAAGGGCTAAAGCCTGACATCCACCTCTTCGAGGGTCTGTGAGTTGTATCCATTCAGTATTGTCGTTGCATGCCCAGAGCAAAGCTCCAGTTGTCCCTGTATACCCCTCTGTACGCCTAAAGCTAAGAGCCAGCATATTGCCCTTGTATACTTGTATGCCCAGAGTCAAGCTCTTGTTGCCCTTGAATACTCACCTGTACGTCCAAAGTAAAGACCCAGTTGTCCTTCTGCATACTTACCTGTACGCCCCGAGTGAAATACCAGTGCATCGCCCTTGCATACTCACCTGCCAACTCCATCTGTAGGGTTTACCTGGACTAAAATCGGAGTTAAGGATTGTGCATCTTTCTTGCATACTTACCTATACACCGAAGGCCAAGATCCCAATATATTCACCTGCATACTTACCTGTGGACCTTTTAGGCATTTCCAACCGCAGACCCAGAATCTCATGGTGAACGGCGTCAGGTACGCACCACACCCAATTAATCAGAATTACCTACCTTCTTTGCTCTGTGTGCAGGGACTGGAAGGGCCCCACCGACGGTTCTCCTGCAGGAGAAACACAAAGGCACTACTGAGAAAAACCCTGTTGAGTCACATGAAGGAAAGGACCCCAATCCACCTACAGGTTTACCTGAGAGTCCCCGTGACCGAGTCAGAAGCGACTCGGACCTATACTCTCTGGCCTCGAGTGGATTTTAGATTCCCTTTTCCCTTCCCCTCACACCTTTTAAATTTAAATAAAGTTGTTTTAATTATACCCACACTCTCTCTCGTGTGTCTGGTCATTGGGGTGTTCTTGGGACCTCCTCGAGGTGGAAACTAGGGAGGGGCGAGACTCACGACATCTGTGGTCCGCTCCGACCTGTGACATATATAGTTAAAAGTTAAACCAAAAGTGGATATTCTGTCTTAATTTACTTCATGATCTTCATGTCATTCTAAACCTTTATGATTTTTTTTTTTTTTTTTTTCTCCTGCAGAACACAAACGAGAATATTTTGAAGGACACTGGGGTCCTAACCGCATTGTTTGTATTTACTTGTGTGAGTAAAAAAAAAAGTAAAGTCCTATTTTCCTTTTTATGTTACACAAGAGGAAAAGAGTCATGTTTAGTAGGTAGATGATGAACGTGTCCTTTTAAGAGACATATTATATTACATATTTTATAATATTATAAATTAATACAATTTTTCTTTAAAGGTGAACATATAGACTCAAAGAAATGCCATGAACAGAAGTGTCTGTAGGAAAGACTTGGTCTGGTTTTCTCATGAGGAATTTGTACAAAGTGTTATAACTAGCTCGCGTCTCTATAGAGTTGAGTTTGGACGTGCCTGTGCTGCTCTTCACTAAGCTCATTAATATACTGCTGGCTTCGTCAGGTTGAGGTGAGCAGAATTTATTTCCGAGCAGGGGATGTAAATGTCTGAGCGCAGGCAGTGAAGTCACTCCCAGGGGTCTTCAGCTGACTTTAGACAAGCTCTATGTCAAAGAACTACATGGTGTCAGCAAGCAATGCCCAGACTTAAAGTCGGTCTGGAACAGAGTACAGCATGTGAGAGTGGAGTGACAACAGTTTACCCTCATTGCAATGGTTTTGGGTTTTTAATTTGTTTTTTTTTTTTTGTTTTTTTTTTTTTTTCAATAATTTCTGCTTGTTTGTTGGTTGCACTACTGTACATGGCTTTAATTTGTTAATAGTCTTTAGTTTTAATAAATACTACAGCAGTCTTGCAGACAGCAGGATGCACTCCATTCATTCATTCATTTATTTATGCTTTTAAGAGAAGTCTCTTCTGCGCCACACAGCTGAAATTATTTTATCAACAATATAATAGTATTGTAATATATGATTACATGTTCAAGATATATATATATATATTTTTTTATGTAATTTACTCCTATGGCTAAGCTGAATTTTCAGCATCATTTAGTCTTCAGTGACACGTGAACCTTTAGAGCTCATACTAATATGCTGTTTTTGTGTATGAAATATATAATATTTCTTATTATCAGTGTTAAAAAAAAAAGTTGTGCTACTAAATCTTTGTATTTATGGAAAACCGGTCATACTGACATAGTGCAACTGGATACAGATGAAAACGTATATTTTAATAAAAAGTGGAAGAACAGTCACAAGCTTCTGAAAATGTTTCATGTTAGGGTTTATTGTTTATTTATCTTTGGAATTAATGCCGTTTTCAGCATTGAGGCATTATTCATGAAATATCATCACATCTGTTTTTGTTTATGAATATATATATATATATATATATATATATATATATATATATATATCTATATATCCTTTTGAAACACTCTTCCTCCCCCAGCTCCACCTGTCTAGATCTGCTACAGTATTGCATGCTTATGGAAGCATGTCTGTTTATGTTTTGGTAATAGCATATCTGCATACTTATTCTAAAGCAGTAGCAAGTGCTCAAAACCAGAAACATTAGCATTTTCCTATCCAATAGCATGCTAAAACTATTTAGAGAGTTGTCATGATTGAAATATACACATCACTGACTCATGTTAGTCTCTGCACTCTTCTTTCTCTCCTCACGTAGAGGGTGATGTCTTTAAGCTTCTCCAATTCAACCAACCTACCACTTGCCTTCTTGACCTTAACGCCTCTGATCTTCTGCAAATTATCTCTCCTACACTCCCACCTGCACTGACAGATATCATCAATACATCACTCCTCACTACGCTTTGCCTCGCCACATTCAAGCAAGCTGAAAAAACTACACTTAACCCCACACTAGTGGAAAATTGCAGGCCAGTTTCATTCCTCCTATTTCCATCAACTTAAAGTGACCTTTAATGAAAAACCATGAGCTTACAACTTCAGGACTCCACACTGTCTTGAAGTTTAGGATGGATTTCAATAGTTATTTTATCAGGGATATTGTTCTCTTTTCAAGGTCCCTCTAGAGCCCCATTCATGGGACTACATTTTCTGAGTGGATCCCTCTGAGGACCCCTAGTGGACCAGCAGCACAAAATCACACCCAAAATACAAAAAGCACCAATTTTCTCTTGTACCTAACAAAACAGCTCCGCTTGGAGAATATTAACAACCAGCAAAAGCTGCACACAACTAGCTGGCCTGAAAGAAAAGAGGTGAGAAAATGTTCCCTTGTAAAAAAAAAAAGCAATCTCTCAATTGTGCATGAATTGTTCTCCTAGGAGTCTGCAGGAAATGAGCCGAGCATAAATAAGGTCCTGTTTTATTCTCTGTTTGTTTCAGATGGCACACATCTCACTGTAATTCTTCTACCAGACTATGAATTATCCTAAAACTTCTGCCTCATTCAGACTTGCACACCCAGCATATGGAGTCTGAGATTCACTTTTTAACAGGGAATGAGAAACGCTGAAATATTCGGAAAGAATAAAATATAATGTTCCATACAAATATGTGTCAAGGAACATAAAAAAGGAATGCATTGAATGGATCTTGCTTGTTTCAAATGAAAAGGTTCAAAAATAAGGAATTTCTGTTTCCGAAATAATTTTCTTTGTCAGTGTTTTGTGAATGTAAAAACGTAGCTGTAGGCTACACATTTCTTGCTGTTCAAACACATTTGCAGCAGCAGTTTTTTTTTTTTTTTAATGGACAGACTGATTTTGTAGTCGTGTTGTTTTTATCCAGCAATGCATAAAACATCAAGCTTTAAACAATAAAAAGTGCAATGCATGCTGAAAAATAAAATATGTCTGCCTTGTTTGATTTCATTCTTAAATAACTGTATTGGCATACATGAGACGACAGAGATTTTGGTCAAATTATTTAACTTTTGTCTTAGTTAAATCTTCTCTCTCTTGTACAAAATGATGGGTGACTAAGAGACGAGGGACAACACGATCCAAATGCAGCACAAACTTTATTCAGTAAAATAACAAAAGTACTTGAAGTACAGCAACAGGGAAACAAAACTGAGCACCTCAAAACACAGCAGGCATCAAATGAATGAGACCCAATAATCAGGGCTTCCAAAACCAACAGGCAAAACTAGCCTAATCTTGACAAAACCTTCTTTCAGGGAGTCCACCTAAACTGAAATTGCATTCTGGAAATTCAAATTTAAATAAAATACCAAAAATCAAGCATAGTGTCAGTTCTGGCAGGTCACATTAGTTAAGCTTGTGCCAGCTGACTCTCAGCTGATCCATGTCTACCTATACGGATGACATCTATCACAGCACCTACATATGGGTCCTTCAGGTCCTTCAGTATTATCAGCAGCTTTCATGTTGCTCAATAGCTAATTACCCTCCACCATCCCCAGAAAGCAGAAGGGAATCAGACCACCAATCCAAACTGTATTCATTCTAACTGTCAATCCTCTTTGACAATAATGGTTAATAGATGAGCATCCTACTAAACTGGTAAAAAAAAAAGAGGAATGAATGATGTATGAAAAGGGTTTTTGTGATAATAATTTGAGCACATCATTTGACCAGATAACATTCCATTAATGTTACATGATGAATGATTGACATAAATGTGTTTTGGCAGTGTGTGAACACAACCACCTACAATGATAAAAATCCACCCACTCCTCATTTGTTAATCCCCTTTAAACCAAGTCAGTCTCACTAGAACTGCTGTTTTGATTATCATGCAGTGTGACGTCACATTGTATAAGGCCAGGCCACAGCTGCTGATTGACAGCCCTACTTTGCAATAGTTTCTGCCTTCAGTGGTTGTGCGCTGTCCTCCATTTTCTCGGCAGTAGAGCAGCTGTAACAACAATTTCTCGCAAGCAATCTCGATGCTTTGCCTTTGGATTTTAAGACTGAACATATGGGTCTTCATTTTCTCCCACATTTAAGCTGCTGAGGACACTGTAGATTAATTTCATTTTTCAAGGTGATGCTGTATTAATACATGTATCACTCCAGATTCCTTCGTGAATGTCATGTCATTATAGTGCTTAGCGTATTAACCATATTTGTGTGCGTGTGACGAGTGGGGCGGGGCCGAGGGACGTGGGAACGAGGAGTGAGGCCGGTGGAATGATTGGGAAATCAGCGACACGTGCAACCCACCGCCGGTCTCGAGTCCCACGTAGGAGATGGAAGGATATAAAACTGGAGCGACGACAGTGAAGGACGAGAGACGACCAGGCCTGGGCTTTATTTTATGTTTTGCTTTTTATTTGCGCGCATCAGTCATCCGTGAGGGGATGATGCGCTGTTTTGTGTTTATTTTGAATAATTAAAATGATGTTTGATTGTGCGCCGGTTCCCGCCTCCTTCTTCCCGATGATTATGGAAGTAATATTATTGCAGTGCGTAAATTGATTTTTTTTTTTTTTAAGTGATCAGCACAACGCTTGTGGGATTTGTCTGCGCCGTTCGTAGTGCGACATTTGTCTGGTTGCATGGTCGAGCCCAAGCACTGCTCAGTCAAACGATCTGCACTGATGACAGGTCATTGTGGCGCAAGCTCTATAACATTGCGCCGTTTCGACCATTTTTAAGTGCATTTGGCTTCCCATATGTTCGGCTAAACACTGGTTCTCTTGCTCTGTTTTGTTGCTTCTACCGGCTGTTTATTTCTGTAGATATGCAATGCAGAGAGACGTATGAGTAACGTATCTACTGTTAATGTTAGCTGTGCACCAAGGGTCTAAGAGTAACGTAATTTCAATTATCTGTATTTATGTGCTGAACATGTGGAAGAACTGACAATAAAGCAGACTTGACTTGACTTGTAAATGCGACAGAGATTATAGGGAGATGAGAGGGTCTGTATTACGTACTATTGGAGAAAGCGTAACAGCTAACTTGGATCATGTGTGCCTTAATAACCAATAACATTACAGCCTTGATGTCATTGAATTTCAGTCAGTTGTATCACACTCAATCATGGTTTATGGACCATGGGAATAAATAAGAAGTGCCGTAATCTGAATTCCACCTGAAGCAAAAAGTTAGCTGTTTATTTAGCGTAGTGAAGCCTCTCTAAAACGCCTCTGGTCTCCTTACCCACATACTGTCAGACCAGAAGTGTTAACTTTAGCCGTTTCGCTTTTTAGGCTAATTGTTGCATGCTTGCCTTCTAGTGGCTTTGTATGTGATGCCCACTTAAGGAGAAGAGGTGGAAATATGCATTAATTTGGGAATCATTTGCATTTAAAGCAATACACTCCAAAACATCTCCTTTCTTAAACACACCCAAAAAATGACCTTTTCCAGCTGTTATAATAAATGATCAGTTGGGTATTTTAGGCTGAAATTTCACAGACTAATTTTGGGGACACCCAGGACCAATATTACATCTTGTAAAAAGGGGGCATAATAAATTCAGGATGTTGCAAACCTGTTTGACTTTCTTTCTCCCATGGAACACAACAGGAGCCCTGCGAGTTTTGTTCCAGCCCTGCTTCAACACACATACCATGTAGCTTTCAGATAAGCCTGAAAGACTTAATTATTTGGATCAGGTGTGTTTATTTAAGGTTGAATCTAAACTATCCAGGGATCTTGACCTCCAGGAATTGACTTTGACACCCCTGCAATAGAAGATACGTGAAGAATAACAGCAACCACTTATTTTACAAACACACACGTTTGGGATAATAGTAGTGTGAACTATTTTGGGGCTTGGACTTTTCCTTTAAGTACTTGAGGGGCTAAATAGAAAGCAGCTTCTCACACTTTTACTAAAATTCACATGGGTCTGCTTTTATTGGTGTTCATACTTCAGGATATATTACAAAATCACAGCTGGTATATGCATTTTGTAAAACAACTTGACATGGTCGATTCAAATGGGATTAAAACCACAAAAGGATTGTTAATTATCTAGCATCGCCTTGAATATGTATATATGAAACTAATTCCATCAGAATAGTGCTTTAAATATAAAATATAGATTTTTGGCAGCAGTGCTGTGAGAAAAAATCAGTCCCCTGCGCTGAGACTTTGATGTAAGTGTGGCATAAAGCCAGATGATTTCTTTGATACAGAGTAGAACGCAAATAAATACTCCCTTCCCACCACCCAATGGCACATATCCTCTATATACTTAGATAACACAAAAGCCACTACATTTATCTTTGGTTCAAATAAGTGTCTTGCTGATAAATTGTGTGTTTCCTTTGAGCATTTTTATTTTTTTCCCATGGCATAGCAGGAGTGTTTTCAAATGGTGTTTGAATCATACAGCTGCTCTAAAGGGAATGATGTCTGCTCTATTTGAACATTTTCTTCTCAACTCGAGAGGAAACAAAATGTAATATAAATCAAATTTCTCATTGAATCACTGCTGTAAGTTTGATAAACATAAACTGAATAATAAAACAGTTTCTTTATCCAGTTTAGAGGTGGGAAAGACTTCCATTTAAATTAACCTGTGTAATAGCACAGATGCAGTTAGATGGGACGCAAGGACACAGCCTCTGTCACACTGTCACTGACTTAATGTGTTTGCTATTCACACAGGATTTGCTGAGTTTAAAGCACCAGAGGGGATGCAGCATAGTCTCGAGCCTACCTATGGTTAAGGGTACAAACTTACATGAGACATAGCATTTGAAGAGAGTAAATAAATACTTACATTAAATACTTTATATATATATATATATATATATATATATATATATATATATATATATATATATAAATATATATATATAAATAAAACAAAAGCCAAATTAACTGAAATAGTTTGGAACATTGAGTGAACACTAGGCCAACCAGTAAATAAGTGTTGCCCCTTTGCCAATGAAAAAAACACTTTCTCTGCTAAATGAATGAGGAAGACGTGAATGTCTTCAATCACTAAAGCATTTTTTGTTTTTGTTTGTTTGATTGATTTTGTGAAATGTTTAGTGAGATTACTAATTATTCAAAGCTTTCTGGAGGGGAAAAATCACTCATCAAATAAAGTGCTGTAGATTAATCATCCATTAAAGAGGAGAAAGAGAGACTTAGGAGCAAAGAAACAAACGGGATACAAAATTATTCAAATACAATATTATTTTTTTCTTTAAATAAAGAAAACGTTTCAATTATCTTTATCTATACAATTACAAAAGTGTAGCATTGTGTTTTGCTGGCATGGTGAACTGAGCCATACTACTGCTATTATTTTACTAAATTAGCCACTATGTGAACAGTCAGTAAATTAAATCTCTAAATTCAGCAGCTTGATGCATTTAGGCCAGTTTATCTTTGTGTGTGCTTGGTGAGAGTCTTCTGAGATTTATTGCTCAATTAATGTTATAACAGAAGCTTGAAATCTTAGGGAAAATAATGGGTCTTCTACTTTACTATTGGATTTCATCCAACTGAGACAAATTACAACTATTTCAGGTTTTTTTTTTTTGCCTTAAAATAATGTTTTAAAAACTGCATTTTGTAATTCCATAAAAATGACGTAAGAGCACTTGTAAAGCAAATTATTATAAGTGTATCTGCACTGCTATTTATTACATTGAAAGTTATTTTAAACATTAAATTGCAACTTAATAATTACTAATGAAATTGCATTAAAGTATATGTTACTATAAATACTTTAACAATATTCCAAAAACAATAGACATGATTCTAAAATTGCATATAGGGATTTGAAGTCCTACTTAAAAGAATAAAGAAAGCATCATTACATTTAGCTAACTGTATTTAATATAGTTCTGTCATTAAAATTCTCATAGTGTTTAGCATGGCAATGCAGATGACCGTGTTTATAGATTTGGTGTTTGGTGGAATAGATCTGCTACATTTCAGCGAGAAAGACTTGCTACTGCCAATACATCCACAGACATGCTGCTGTGGGCATGTAGGAAATACTGCTGCTGCACATATGCCATATATGAAATAACCACTATATATAATCTACATGAAATCATCCTGAAGCAGATCTGTACAGGTGGAGCTGGGGAAGGTGGAGGGTTTCTAAAGCACGCTGGAGCTGCTACGGCAAGCACTAGCAGAGATTTTGACTGTTGAGAAGGATGCTTATTGGTCAGCTGCACATGTGAATAATGATGTCATTATATCAGATTGATGGCCAGACATTCATGGCCAGACCTACATAAAACGTTCCCTGTGTCCATCTCATCAGTGAAAAGGTTTCTTGGTGCAGCTCTGCTGAATGTGAAAAAGAAAAAGAGAGGAAAATGAAAACAGAATTATTCAGATATTAGGGAAAAAACTGGTAACAAAAAGTTATTTCTTCTTCATCCATGGGGTGGTAGGGGATTGCAGGGCTAACAATATACCTTTCAGACTGATTTGGGACTAGTCAAAAATCTAAAATAAGGGCAGGAAAGTAACCTCTCCAAGTCTAAATGCATTACCTGATCTACAGCCAGTGGTAGATTCTCAAGAAAAGGTACCAAAGGTAGCCCAGGTATCACCCATTCCTCTATGCACTGGCCACATCACTTATTTAGGTGTTAAGGTTTCCTCCAGGCTGTCAGAGCTGACTGGACTCAACTTCACTCCGCTACTGAAAACATTAGAAGACGACCTTCACCGCTGGCACAACTTACCACTCTCCATCCAGGGCAGAATAGCTATAATCAAAATGACAGTACTTCCAAAAATAAACTATCTTTTCTCAATGATCCCAACCCAACCTTCTCTCAATTGGTTCAAATCTTTAGACTCCATCATTACCCGATTCTACTGGAAAAATAAACCACCCTGGATAAAATTAAGCACTTTACAAAAACCCAAATCCTTAGGAGGATTAGAAGCACCGCATTTTTACCATTACTCACTAGCAAACCAACTTCAATACACATATAAATGGACTCACCCCACTCAGTCAGACATGGCTACATGGCTAGACATAGAACAATCACTTTGCGAAAATTTGCATATATCAGACATCCCATTTCTTAGTCAGTCCATTAAACACCACCCATGTTTCAAATCATTGACAATAGCCTCTGCTCTGACAGCCTGGTGGAAATATCATCACATCACAAACTCCAATCAGGCCCCATCTGAACTCACCCCACTCTGGAATAACCCTGATTTCACAAGCAACAAAAAAACACTAAATTTTCATAAATGGGCACAAAAGGGCATCTCACATTTAAAGCACATTTTTCAGTCTAACAACTTTGTTTCATTTTCTTACTTAGTCCAGGAGTACGGTATCGGGAGCAATCAATTCTTGAATTATCTGCAACTCAAATCAGCTGTATTATCCAAAATCAACAACAGAACTATCAACACTCATCTTCCTTCCGCATTAGCAGATTTAATTAATATATCCTCCCCGAAAAAATTACTTTCCAAAATATACAAAATTATAGCTAATTCAAATAAATCCATAACTTTACCAACAATCAAATGGAAAGAAGACCTTTCGATTGCTCCTGATACCGACTTCTGGACTCAAATTTGTAAAAATATTTATTCCATGACTAAAAACGCCAACCTTCAGCTCATACAGTATAAGACTCTTCATAGAACACACTACACTGGGGAAAGGCTGGCTAAAATGGGATTCACATCAGGAATTTGCTTACACTGCTCACAAAACTGTCCGGACACATATATCCATGCCACATGGCACTGCCCACCCATTAAACACTTTTGGAAAGACGTCACTGAATCCCTGTCCCACCTCCTGGGCTGCCGCATCCCATTATCCCCCTTACTCTGTTTACTAGGTGATCTATCAACTCTCAATCAGGAAATAACAAACACAAGGATGCTCCTTGTAGCCTTAGCCATCGCCAAGAAAACTATCTTCTTGAACTGGAAAACCCGAAGCACTATTCACATAACACACTGGAAAAATTTGCTCATAGACTACATCTCCCTAGAATATTTTACACCTTATTACAACTGTATATCGGAACCTCAACACTCCAGATCAGACCTCATCCAACTATTACAAATCTGACACACTCATCCCGATTAATTATGTATTCATTTATTATTATACATTTATACAAGGTTTTAGTAATATTGTGAGTATTTTCATTATTATAGTTATTGACATTATGGTTATTAATATTTTAATATCATAGAAACATTTAACAGTGATGGAATGATGGCGATGTGATGATAATTTGCTTGATATAAGGGTGGTAATGGTATAACGTATATATTAAATGATTGAAATAAATAAATTAATAAATAAATGGATAAAGGAAATGATGATGATAATAATGATATATTTATATTGATATATAAAATATAAAAAATATAACCAAATCAAGTCAACATCTAACACATACCACACATGATCTTAATGCACCAAATGCTGATTTTAATGCACTTCACCTTCTTTTTAATGCACCACCTTAGTTTAGGCATACATACAAATAGTAACTGTAAAAGAAAGAGAAAAGAAAAAGGAAAAAAAAGGGAAAGAAGGGAGAAAAAAAAAAAGAAGCACACTGACACAAAAAATAAAATAGGAGAGGTGGGGTATGTGGTGGGTGCATGTCACACGTGTGTGTATTGTTGTTGTTGTTGTTATTATTATTATTATTATTATTATTATTATTATTATTATTATTATTATTATTATTATTATTATCATTATCATTATTATCATTATTACCACAATAATTATTATTGATATCACTGTCACCATATGATAAGTGTTATCATAATCGCCATCCTTAGCATTACTATTATTATATATATATATATATATATATATATATATATATATATATATATATATATATATATATATATATATATATATATATATATATTTTTTTATTACTATTGTTATTTTATTATTACCATTGTTGTTATTATTATATTAATATTGATATAACTATTGCAATTGTACTTTCAATACAAAATATTATCATCATCGCCATATACTGTAAATATAATTATCATTGTTATTATACATGCTATTACTATTTAAATACTATTTAATGCTTCTAAATATTACTATTATCATTTGTCGTTGCTGTTTTTTTGTTTTGTTTTTGTGCTCTGTTGTTGTGTTATGTTTACCTTATGTATAATAAAAAAAAAAAAAAAAAAAAAAAAAAAAAAAAAGAAAAGGTGCCAAAAGGCTTAGCACTGTGCACTAGCCTGGAGACATATGTTTCCCCACTTCATACTTCATACAAAATGTAGCAAAGTATTCAGTGTCTCCACAACAATGTATATCTTGGTTCATGTTAAGGCCCATCTTCCTTTGTTCAAAAAACATGGCAGAGAATACCAAAGTTCATATGTTTTTTATTGTTGTTGTTGTTGTTGTTTTTTTGTGATTCAGGATAACTAGGCTTGAGTAATTATCTGTGTTCTTTTTTTCTCTCTGCTCAGAGGATGTCTTTTTCTGTTGTCTCGGAAGACCTTACTCTGTTCCTGCTGTCTAGCAAACAAGGAAGTATTATGCTTTAGAAACACTGATTTTATTCAACCCAACTCAACTTTATTTCTAAAGCACTTTCAAAAACCACAATGAGCACCAAAATTCTGTACATGGAGAGAGAAAAAAAAGCATACAACCCAAATTAATATTATTAAATGACGAAGAAAATATATACATTTTTAAAAATGGCTCTATCGCCTTTACATTTTAAGCGCGATCAAGGAACCATCAGACGCAGCTGATACTTAGACCAAAGAGATCTCAAAGGTTTATGTAGACTAATCAAATCAGAAACATACTCTGGTGCCAAGCCATTGAGAGATTTAAAAACATGTAACAGCACTTTATACTGGATTCTGTGTCAAATAGGTAACTAATGCAATGAAACCAATACAGGGGTACTGTGATCTCTTTTTTGGGGGTACGAGTTAAAAGCCTAACAGCTGAGTAAGGGAGACCTGACTCACACCCAGATACAAAGTGTTGCAATAGTCCAAACAAGAAGACACAAAGGCATGAACATCAAATCACTGAAAGAAAGGATAGACTTCAACTTAGCTATAGATCTAGAATAATATATAACAACAGCATTTATTTATTATTTGAGTCAAAAATAAATCCAAGGCTTTTCACAAAGGAAAGCTTATTCCCAGGAAGCAATAATAGATTGTCATTAGAATCCATACCACATCCTTTCTAGCCAAAAACAATAAACTCTGACTTGTCCTCCTTCAATTGGAGAAAATTGTTTGCCAACCAACACTTCACATCAGCCAAATAGTTATACAAAGAATCAAGAGAAGTGTGTTCCCCATACAGTACTTTAAAGGGAAATAAATTAGAGAATCATCATCATACAGATGGTAATTTATAACATGCTTGTCAAATATCTTTCCCAATGGAAACAAATAAAGGGAAAACTAAATGGGTACAACAGAAGAAGAACAGTTTCCCAAACTGACTGAAATGGTTCTACCCTTAAGATATGAGGAAAATCAGTCCAAGGCTATGCCCTGGATACCCACTTGGGCCTTGAGATAATCAATGACGATATCATGATCAACTGTATCAAAGGCAGCACAGAGATCCAACAGTAGAAGAACAACAGGACTACCAAAATCTACACCTAATAAAATATAATTTAAAACCATCAATAAAGCAGACTCTGTACTATGACCAGCTTTGAAACATGATTCAATTCTATCAAAAATATTATTACTTACTAAAAAGTAATTATTCTCTAACATTTTTTTAATAAAAGATTTTATTAGATATTAATATCTAAGGCTTCAAATTCACTTTCTTATGAAGGGGTTGAATTATAGCATCCTTGAAACTACTAACAATACCAGTAGACAAAAAACTATCACCATTGGACCAATTGAGTCTATCGCCTACTTAAATAAAGTAGATTGAATAGCATCACATGAAGAACCTGAAGGCTTCATATGTTCTACAATATCTCTAAGTTGTGACAGAGACAGAGGAACAATTTTTTTTTTTTTTTTTTTTTTTTCAAAGTAGCAACAAAAGTAGCAGGATCATTAATTACAGATGAAATCCCAGAGTGAATTCCAAAAATCTTACCAGTAAAATATTTTTTAAACTTTTCATGTGTCCACAGAAAAAGAAACTGAACCGGTTAAACTACTGTATTAAAAGTAGAGAAGAGTATTTTTGTATTTGGATTCTCTGAAACGATGTCTACTACTAATGAGCTGATGAGTGGAATCAGGTGTGTTAGATAAGGGAGACATACAAAAGGTGCAGGGCAGGGGTCCTCCTGGACAGGTTTGGGAAGCACTGATGTAGAGTTAAACGATGGAATGACCACGTTTATGTGTAGGGCCTACAACACACTGTGATAGACCAAATGACTCTAATAAATGGTACATTCTTTAACCAAGGGTCTGGAAGGACAACATGTGAATATTAAAATATCCAAAATTTAAAATATTATCTGAACAAGGAAAAATAGCAGATAAAAAATCTGAAAAGTCACTTAGAAAATCTTAATGATATGAGGGGGATATAGAAATAAGGGCACATAGCACAGTTTTAAAATAATTCAACATAATTAACTGAACCTCAAACGTAGAGTAAGACTCGGTAGATAGAAGTCTGCATTTATTATTATTTTTTTTTTTTTTTTAAATAGCAGCAAGGCCCCCGCCCCTTCCAACTGACCTTGGAGAGCTAAAAAATTACAATCTGGAGGAGAAAACTCAGAAAAAGGAGCCATATCACCAATGTTAAGCCAAGCCACAGTAATAAAAAAAAAAAAACTAAATCAAATAAGAAAAAATTGTTCAAAATAAAAGATTGGTTTGAAAGAGGTCTCGCACTGATCAACGCCACTGTCACTGAAGCTGAGTCAGAAGAAGATTGAGAAGATGAACTGCAAGCTTCTTGCGGCTAACTGCTACCCAGGGAGCGTACATTTTGAAAATTAACACCCCAATCTTCAAAAGACCGCCTCAAGTGGACATTCCGCGAAGGCTGCCACACCAATCTAGATAAAGAGGGGCACTCAGAAACACTGGCAGATCTACACCATCCAGCTCTGGTAGAGAACCACATCCAGATGAAAATGGGACAATAGGCATCAGGTTGGAGTGACTCAGAAAAGCTGGCAGATCTTCACCATCCAGCGCAGGTAGAGAACTGAAGAGAGTGCCCCTTCTAGTCTTCCTTAATCTCACTAAGCATCTGGCCCTCTTCCCACAGCAGACTGAATACACCAGTTGACTGTAGGATCGCAAATCAAAAAATTGGCCACCTCTGATCGGATATATAGAATCAGTCTATCGTTGACAAAAACAGAGGAAACGAGCAAATGATAAAACAAATAAAACTAATGTTTAAACAGATAAATGGACAAATCATGAGGCAAGTCGGCAAACATACTGCACCATCTTGGTATGTGAATACATTTTCTAATCGATTAATTGTGAATTAATCAGTGAATATAAACTGTGTTTTTTCCTTTTTTCTTCAGTCCATCTATTAATGTACTGTGAAACAAAAAATTAAATAAAAAATAAAAATAAATTACAAATTACAATAATATTTAATTAACAAGTAATATGTGATATTGTGATTATTGTTTTATATTATTATACTGAGGCTTTTTCAATGCATTAAAAATCCTATACTTCATTGTGTATCAGCTACTTTAGAATACGTAAAGAGAAAAGAAGCAGTCTTCCATTTCCTCTCAGATTCTGACAACAGTGTGAATAAATAAGTCTGGCAGCAGTGTGAATTTTTTTTTTCTTTTAGGGCACCATATAGGTTAACACACGCTATGTGAGTACTGCTGCTGTGTAACAGGCTGTTATACAGATTGCATCTTGTTATTGAAGTGGAGATTACAGATCTGTGGTCTTTCAGAATGCATTGCTTTTGTTGTTATTGATATTGAAAACGTTACTTTTTCTTTTTAATCTAGTGTATCTTCTGGAGTCTCGCCTCTCAAGAGTCTCAAGTATAATCAGGAATATGCTATTTTCAGATTCTGTTTCCTTAGCTTGCTCCGTGCTCTTTAGCAGTGATTCATAACAGCAGCCTTAGTGTGTATATGTCATGCAAATGTCAAAAGGTCAATGATTCATACAGTTCATGTACTCCGCTTACTTGGTTCTACTGGGCCCGCTCCGAGCAGGATTCAAACCATCTTTTCCAGCATAAGAGGCAGGTACGCTATCAAGCACGCTAAAGACTGCAGCCCTTAGCATCAGTTGCTAGTGTGCCTCTTGAGATCAGATGTGTAAGTGAGCTTTACCTGTACAGCTCTTACTAGCTGGCCTCCATTACATGAGCACATATTCTTTGCTCTTTTAAATCATTCACTATTTACTTCATACTACGTGATTGCAATTAGTTCTAATTAATTTCTAATCTGTTCTAGCTTTGGTGATACTTGACTATAGAGAGGAAATGTGCTTTTTCTAGGGATCACTTAAGGTTGTAAAGGAATTTGCACCATTATAAGAATCCACTTGAACAGAACAGGGTTAACATATGATAGACCTTGTGATTAACAGTGTAGTCGATACAACAGAGTTCAAAAATCCAGTTCACAATATGCCTTTGCTCTTTACTTTTCATTGTTTTTCACTATGTTTATTAGCCATGCACGCCACACAAGTCACTGTACTCAAATAGGCTACTGTGTAGTATCAAAGATACTCTTACAACTTTTGCTTTCTACTTGACTACATTTAAAAAAAAAATGTATATGTACTCTGTACTCAACTACATGCAATTACTAGTTATATTTTGCATGGCACATTTTTCAGCAGTAGTTTATTTCTGCTTCAAAAAAAGTTATATTCCCCTCTACAGGCAGTGAAGGTACTATATCTTCAGTGTTTTACCCTTGCACACCCAAACATGAAAAAAATGGCTACTTTACATGCATGTGAGTGCATTAGCAGGTATTTGTGAATCGCAGTTGTGTCATATCTGAGATGAGGACATGGCTGAGACCTTTTTGAAGGATACTGGTTTAATTATGTCCTTTTCAATATTGGTGCTCAACTGAGACTTCGGTGTCTGTAGACGTTTAAAAAGGTTGTCAACCTTGATTTATTGCAATTTCGAGGTTTTCAGTTTTAATTTTGATTTTAGAAAACAAACATATGATTGCTCTCCTCACAAATCAACTACAGTTGAGGACTAATGCATCTTTATGCCTACATTGTGTACAACTAAAATATGCAAGTACTGTTTAAACCAGTCGTATGGGAATGGGTGACTTATACTTTGACTTTTAATTAAGGGAAGTCGTGGCCTAATGGTTAGAGGGTTGGACTCCCAATCGAAGGGTTGTGGGTTCTAGTCTCGGGCTGGACGGAATTGTGGGTGGGGGGAGTGCATGTACAGTTCTCTCTCCACCTTCAATACCACGACTTAGGTGCCCTTGAGCAAGGCATCGAACCCCCAACTGCTCCCCGGGCGCCGCAGCATAAATGGCTGCCCACTGCTCCGGGTGTGTGCTCACAGTGTGTGTGTTCACTGCTCTGTGTGTGTGCATTTCGTATGGGTTAAATGCAGAGCACAAATTCTGAGTATGGGTCACCATACTTGGCTGAATGTCACTTCACTTTCACTTTCAAGTCATTTTCACTGTAAGGTTTTTTTTTTTTTTTTCACAAGCATGGTTTTCAGGTACTCTTTATACCTCTGAATAGTTTCTCAGTGATACTTGCTAATGTTTCATGAACAATGTATAATCAGCACTTTTGAGCTAACATTCTGAATGTTATCAAAAAATAAATAAATAAATACATAAAGTTAACATTTGTTCATAGCTGAGAGAATCTTGTCACAACATTAGCCAATGTTTTGAGAACATTCCCTGCTAGCTGGGTATGAATTAGCATTCCCATTTATCTCAGTAGAGATTGCTCAGCTGGTGCAGGACCTCGGTGGCCATTTTTGCTTTCAGTTCTGGGCACAAACCTTATCTGTTTTCTAATTATTATTACTATTACTATTACTTTTATTATTATTATTATTACTATTATTATTATTATTCAGTTTGTAAATGATATCGTCATTACCTAAGCAATGATAATTATTATTACTTAAGAGACTAAGTATTTGACTAATAAATGCTTTGAAAGCCTTAATGGGGGAATAATTATGCACAAAGTGGAATATTTGGGACAAGTTCGGACATATTACTCCTGAACAAATAGAAGCAAAGTATCTAGCAAGACCAAAAATTCTTACATTTGTAATTGGACTTTTGATTCAACCATCAGTACATTTCTTTATTTTCACAGAAACTCCTTAATGCTCTGAAAGGAAGGACGCCAAGTAACAGAATGGACAGAGCAGATGGATCATACAAATACATCTTCAGTGAAACATTTTGATGCTGATAAGCATTTGCATTTGTGCGTTCAGGTTTGGTGTGTAAGGCTGGAATACACTACATGATTTTTACCCAGATATTTTGCCTAGATCTGCAGTCTAGGAGGGTCGGCAATAGTTGTCAGATCCAGTCTGCGGTCAGAGCTGATAAATTTCACAGACTCCAGTTGTCTATCCTCAAACTACGTATCCATCCAGTCTAAGGATATCAAACATGTTTCATGTTCTGAGATGAATTTAGAACACATTGTTTTCATTTGTCATGTGTTTCCTAGCAATGAGGCATGTGTTTCTGCATGAACAATGTGAACAGATGTTTACTGTATGACGCTTAGTTGTTCTCTTTAACCACCTAGACTGTAGTCTGTAGTAATAATAGTATAATATCACTTAAAATTGTAGTTAATCATTTCAACGATTGTGCTGAGTGGGCAAAGGTAGAAATTGTAGTGTCAGGCCACAAAGATGTGACTGACCGAACATAATAAATACAATACTAAATTCAATACTTCTGTATGAGTTGTGTGGGCAACGTGTCATTTAAGGTCATCTCAGCCTTAAAGCTTCCTTCAGGGTCGAAGTCTCCAAGTAGTGGATGCACATACTAATGATTGTACATTTGTTCTGACTTCCACTGAGAAGCTGTGCAACGAAGTTACAGCTAAAACTTTTAGCAATAAAATGTCCCACACTGCAGATTTAGATGAGATGACTCTTTTTTTATTGGAAAAGTAATGAAAGTGATAGAAGTCAGAAAACATTTTCATATCGCTTTTAGACCGCTAGCTGTTTCGAGAAGAGAAATTACATCAACTACCGTAAGCACCCCACAGCAGGCTTGGTGGGAAAAAAACGTTAAAGTTTATGTGTACATATGTAATTTAATTTAATAAGATGACTGATTTATCTAACAGTGACAGTCAAGGAGTTATTATTGCAGATGTCTGTGATATCATTTACTGAACTACTTCTTCTTCATCACTGTCCTGCTCTTACTGATGCTGGTAAACACATCGCGTTATGATATTGTGAAAGAGCTGAAAAAGCTGTCCATCATCAGTTGAGACATGCCTGAACTCTTCTGAATTTTCTGTCATTTACAATTGTTGCTTTGTCAGATTGCATGATATGAGCCTGGTTAATTGTTGAGTAAACCAAGGCTGTATGACCTCAACTGTCATTCCTGTCAGACTGTACGATATATACTATTATGATATACAGTATTGACTGAATGATCAATGGTGTGACATAGCATCTTCACAAAAAGATAATGAAACGGTAACACACAAATACAAGCAAGCCATTCTGATAATATTATTTGGAGATTGTCAAGTCAAGTCAAGTCAAGTCAACTCACTACATAAACTCACTCTATACAGAACATGCTCGATGGCTAAAGGAAACCAATGCTATTGAATGTAAGACTTTGGAATTACAGTATCAAGGACATCGTTCTCAAAGACACCACTGACACTCTGAGAGTTCAATGTCAGTGGCACTGTCTTTTCAAAAAGCTTCACAGTTTTTAAAACTTTCACAGTTTCTATGCATTTTAAATTCCAATCCCGCTTTGAATTGTCTGTTTTCTAGATGAAAGCGAGTCAGGCGTGTTTAAATGACCAGTGGATGTAAGGTAAGTGAAGATTGCCATCCATAGCCTTGGCCGGATCTCTCAACCCCTCTAAAGCGTTCCTATTTACCTGAAGATATTCATCTCACTCTTCCTCCTCTTTCTTCCTTCAGCTGCTTGTGAAAGAGGTTTCAGAGACATGGCAAAGATGGACTAAGCCAAGCGTTAAATTGGCTTTTTAAGGGAAATGAATAAATAACTTTGAGGAACTGATCCCTTGGCAGAGCACATCTGTCGTGCTTGCATTTTTACAGAGAGGGCTGCCAACTTGAGTCGCCTGTTCTGACATGCAAACATGCCATTTGTGCTGTTTTTTTATTATAGTTAATTACCAATATATCTCCCTTTGTTTTGAATTTGTTCTATCAGTTGGTAAATGATAGGCCTATCCAGATACCCACATATTTACAGTCACATACATATTACATTATGCAAGGTAATATATATATATATATATATATATATATATATATATATATATATATATATATATATATATATATATATATATATATATATATATAATATATATATATATTACCTTATATATATATATATATATATATTGATGATAAATAATGACTGAATTTTCATTTTTGTGTGAACTATCACTTAGTTAACCTCAACTCCATTGTTTAGTGTCTATCTTTTGAAATGTATAAAATGTAACTAAATGTACACAAATATAAACTTGCAAATCAATAATTATAATGACTATAATGGCAATGTGGGTATAAAACATCACTAAACTTTCAGTCTGTTTCTCAAACAAATTCATATGAATTGCATTTTTCTTTTTTAGCTTGACATTCTCAAAAACTCTAGCAATTACTCCAAGTCATTTTGTAATTCACAGATGAACCTAAGTATGTCACATGGGCTTAAAATTATAAGTGAGTGAGTAAATAACACCAATAAAGTGTTATTTTAGGATGAAGTATCCCTTTAAGCATTTTAAGCAATGTTTTTAAAGCACATTGAATTTAGAGACTCTTGCAATGGAGGAAACCATCTGTCCATGAGTCAAAATCCCAGAGCCAGTCTGGCTCAATCTTTCCTTGATTACAGCCTCATGAAAATGGACTGAACAAGCTGTTATAAACTGCACTCCATTACAGACTCCATCCTGCAACCACGGCTGCTCTCGGTGTGGGTTTGATAATAGTTGTTCCACATGCCTTTGATTTAAAAGAGTTTCTGCCAGTAATTTTGGAGTGAGTTCTGGGTCATTTGTTATTTTTTGATGTCACTAAAAGCTCATTTGGAAAGACTTTTGAAATTTGAATCATTTTATGTAGTGTTGTTGTCTTATTGAAAATATTGTTAATAATAATAATTATTAGTAGTAGTAGTAGTAGTCAAATATTATTTTAAAGGTGCAATATAATGCATTGATACAATATTTTAAATTGTTATCTGATGTCCCTAGAGTGTGTATGTAAAGTTTTATCTCAAAATACCCACAGATCATTTTTATAGCTTTGTGAAATTGCTACTTTTAGGGTATGAGACAAAACACTCTCTTTATGTGTATGTCTCCTTTAAATGCAATTAACTGGTGCTCCCAACTCCCTTCCAGTGTTGCCAAGTCCGCGTTTAACACTGTTGCCACGAGTTGCTTTTCATGTCCGCGGGAGGGTTTGGTTGTGAAAACCTGGCAACCCTACTCCCTTCTCAGTAGAGTGCAGAGCTTCCAGTAGTGATGGGAAGCTTGGATAATTTTACCGACTCTGAGCTCTGAGTCTTGTTAAGCAAAATTAATTAATCTTAACTGTTTTTTTTTTCTGTTTTTTTTTTTTGCCTCAGTTCATTCATTTCATTCATTTTTATCAAAATATAATTAAAATGTTACGTGTTTCTTCCCTAATATGTCTACTAGTACTTACTCTGTTTTGATCACACTACAAACAATACAAAACTATAATTCTATAAGAAAAGGGTAAAAGGGTATTTAAGGGGCAAAGGAGCAGGTGCTCAAGTGAACCGGTTCTTTCGGACAATTCGATCAAATAAAACCAGTAAAAAAAAAAAAAAAAAAAACTGTTTACCGGTTCTTTTGCGCTCGATGTAATGTCATTAGCGATGACCACCCTTCATTCAAGCCTTCGGTTTACCCGCGCTCATTACACTGGCACAGAATCAGTTCAGAATCAATCATCAAAAGAATCAGTTCAGTTCAGATGCTCTGTGTCGGTCTGCTTCACACTGAATCACACATGCGCAGTTATCATCAGGTCCTCGGTTCTCATTCTTTCATCTCGTGACATCAAAAGCTTTGACCTATGCAGTCTTGAGCAGAAAAGTGAATTGATTAATTCAACTCATGAGTCTCTGGGTTTTTGGAGTCTTCGTTCATTACGTGACAGACCCATGAGCATAACCAATGCAGTCTTGAGCCGGAAAGAGAATTGATTAGTTCATCTCATGAGTCATCGGGTTTGAGTCTTTGCTTCATCACATGACAGACCCATAAGCTTTGACCATAGACTGTATAAAAATAAATAAACTAGCAACAAATCTGTGTGTATATTTTTGTCTTTATGATTTTAAGTGTGCTGCCTTAATGTTTTAATGTTTGCATTGTTTAATGAAAAAAAAAGACTATAATAGGCTTTAACCTATCGTTTGTTCTTTTGTAACATGACGTGACAGGATTGGATAGAGAAATAAATTTACAAGCTTCCCTACAAACGGGTGCATAGTCATCATTAACATCATCATCATCATATCATCATCATCTTTTTAATTATTATTTATTCTTACAGTTACTGCGTTTCTTGTCTCATATTGTAGCTTTTTGCTTCTTACAGTTTAAAAATGTGTGAATTTCTGTCATGATGGGTATTTTCCATACACTGAATGTTGTAACAAAGGTAATAAAGAGTTGGTTTTTATTTATTAAGTCTCTTTCCAGCTCAGACTGCATAGGCTAAAGTTATGGGTCTGTCACGTTATGAACAAAGACTCAAAAAACCTGAAGTCACATGGAGATGAACTAATCAATTCTCTTTCCGGCTCAAGACTGCTTTGACTGAAACAGTTGAAATACAAGACTAATTCCAGTACAGAAAATAGAACTTTGTGAATGCGCGACTGAACGAATCACTCCCCGAGACGACTCATTCTTCCCGATTCACATTAAAGATTCATGCTCATGACCGTTTTGGAGTTTTGGAGACCGTGTTAATGACCTCACACGTTGCTTTCAAATGCAATTTTTAACTACCACATTCCTGTCCATGGTAATTCTGGTAGCATGTGAAGGCAGCACTAGTGACAACAGGCATTGACAATGGTAGCTTTAGCAACATTAGCCTTACAGAGAGCCAAGAATCTCTTTTGGAAAACAAAATATGATGTGTGATGCTTACTTTGTCTGGAGTCTGTACATGTTATCATGGTATCGGTCCCTCTTCCAGAAGCAATATTTGCACATCTCCAGCGCTGAACTGATCTTTGTTTGTTAGGCAGTCGACCCTGGTGTAAAATCTTAGCGCAAAGTATAGGACTTTTACGTTTTTAATGGGACATTTCCTTCAAAAATTAAATGTAACTACCGTTTTCCTCAGCGGTCTACAGAGATTACTTCGTTGGTGCATCCCAACACACAACACTTTTAACTGCTCTTTGGCACTGACATTGTATCTCAAGCAGCTACAACAAGAGAACAGCAATGGCGGGCTGCAGCTTCTCACTCAGGGTTGTGTGTATGCTAATAGGGCAGAGAGCATCACAAATTGGACTTTGACCGACTATGTCGTCATATTCTGGAACTGCGATTGTTTAGGACTCAATGAGTTAGTGGATTTTTACAATTATATGCTTGTATTCACACTGCGGCCACACTGAATATATATATATATATATATATATATATATTTTTTTTTGGCATTCTATGGCACCTTTAAATAAACAGTTTAAATAAAAGAAAGACAACAGAAGATTTTGATTATGATGATTAATTAGAGGCCTTAGAACATTACATATTAAATATAATACAGTATTTATAGGGTTAACATTGTTGCAATTTAAAAATGACTATTCAAGACGTGCTAAAATACAGTGGGAAATCAAATTATATTATTATGCTCCGTGGATTGTTTTGAGTTCCAGGCCATCCCTGGTGACAGAGTTGAAAACATGCATTCATTTCACACATATCATCTTACACTGTGTGGATGGGACCAATTAATGCCTTTTGTTGCCAGCATCTTCATCCACACAGTGTGGTATTCTTCAGCCTTTGTCGTATGAACCTCTGATTCCAGGGGGTTTTTAAAATGACCAGAGACTTGCGCACCCATGGATCTTTGCCACAAAACTCTCATTTTAGGTGTAATTTGCTGTCTGTGAAAAGGACTGAATGCAAACTGAGAGAATACAAAATTCTAAAAACATATTATACGCAGTGCAACCCCGTAAAAAAATAAAATAAAAATAAGTGCTCATTAAATGCATGGCCACGCTTTCTGTTTTTACCGTAAGCGTATTTTACCTGTCTCCAGGTTTGGAAAATATTTTGCATTAATTCAGGCATGATGGATGGATACTTTGTAGGTTATACAGACTTGAAATTGCTGCCAGTGAAGGAAGTGTTTAAACTGACAAGTGCTTTGTCTTTTAAAACTGATTTTATTTGCCTATATTAATAATCTAGAATAAAAATAATGAGATGTCTGTCATTTTTACCATTAACTTGTCTCAAGCATCTATTCTGGTGTTCAGCGAAAGTGATTCTTTTCCCAGCCTTGTTACTTAATGACAACAATCCTAATGAATGAATATCTGGATGAAGTTAGACGGTCTGTTAATATAAAAAAAAAAAACTCCCACCATCAATTCTTAACTTGTTTTCATAATCTAACATGCAGGTAATCATCTAACTGAATAGCTGAACATGCTTAGAATTACATGAAAATAGTACTAAAGAAATATGATGACAGAGGATGGACATTTTGACTGGGGAACTCATTTTAGCCAGACATGAAGGTTTGAAGTTAAAACACCTTAAAAGATGGATTTGTTTCATTTTCTTTTTTTTTTTTTTTTTTTTTTTTTGGATGAACTATTCCTTTTAGAGCTCATTTAAATCATTAGTGAGCCATTTGTATCTTGAAAAATCTGAAAGAAATGTATAACCAATGTTCAGAAGTAAGACATGTAACTTGAACTTACCGAATGTATCCAGATGTGTGATACACTTCTGTCAAAAGTGAGAACCTAGTTTAGGTGTTTTGTGCAGACATGGGTTATATAACACAAGTGAGAGGAAGTGTACAGCTGTGCATTGTATCTGAATAATTCCCTTGTGTTTACAACCACACATGTGACAGTAGTGACAACTAAATCAGATGCTTTGTTTCTCTTTATTGGTCTCAACAGAGGAGACTGTTAACTCTGTTTAAAAACTGTGAGGGAATATTATTTTCTTGAATCATCTCTTTGGGAATGTTTCTCAGTTCAGGTCACTGTATGACTTTTGGCTAAATACAAGGGAAAATAGAAGGCTTTGTTCGGTCTGAATACTTGCCTGTAAGGTTATTAAGGTTAAATAAAGTTATTTAAGATCATTTGGAATGTCTTCTTAAATTGTTTTTAATGTGAGGATCATTGAACATGATAGACATGTCGTCACTGGATGGAATTGAGAGTTTTGCTTTCCCCTTAGAATCAGTGGGTCTCATTTACTAATAATTGCATACAGGTGTTCCTATTTATTTGAGCAGAAAAGAAATAATCATAATAATGAAGTAAGACTATATGGAACATGAATTAAAGAAATGTAAATTATTTTTCATTCTTTTGCCATTTTCCACCATCTACTGGACTGGAGTGTGAAGTGCTGGATGGCACACACACACACACACACACACACACACACACACACACACACACACACACAAAGCTATTTTATTTTATTTCATTACGATCACTTAAACATTTCACTTAAACATTTAATTGTTCTTCACCAAAATGGATCGGAGCACTTTTTGGAATCACAGTGCACTGTTTTTATTTTGTATTATATAATATTCCTCAACCATATATTCATAAAATGTTCTTTCACATGAACAGGGCATGCAATATGTGTGCATAAGGAGCATATACAGCAATAGATCAAAATGAATCTCAAACTCTATTTATAGCAATGTACATTTTCCAAAATACTGTCAAAGTCGGAAGTAAGCATTGCATGAGAAGGGCATAACATCCTTATGTTGATTTTAACCACTCTGAATCTCCAAGAAGTGTATAAGCACCTGTCTTTGCATATTTGAAAATCTGAAAGATTTTTCAACTGGTGTGAACAATGGTAAATGGACAACATAAAAGAAAAAAAGGTTTTTTGAAGTTCTAGCATTTTTATTGTGTTGTCAAGCGTGTGTTGAGGGATAGACAGATTCTGGGCAGGCTGTGCCAGGAATAGCTCATACATCCCAATCAACACCAGCGTTTCTGTAAAACTCCCATCCTGAACTGATCCCAGCTGCTACTGAAAACCTGTTTCCTCCCTTAGAATCGTTTAATGATAGACACTGTACAATTTAAGTATTTCTCAGGTTTCCCTTTAAGTTTAATTGGTATACTGCACTCGTAGAACTAAACTTCTATAGTAAATCTTGGATGCTAATTCTTTGTTCTTGAAGCCTTTATGTTCACAATCACAAAATCACAACCTCAAAAAATGGTATAGGGTAAGATCGGGTAAGATGCCATTCATGTCATGAGAAAGACTTGAGTGTAAATAATGAGAGAAATTGTATTTTTGAATAAAATATTTGAGCTTCAAGATCATCAGAATGAAGAAAGTTGGTCTTCAGAAAGTACAAGGTGGATATTTCATTTTCTGCTGCTCCCCTTTGTCTTTTTCAGAAGTGTCCAGTTGTTACGATGAATGAGGCAAAGCCTGAAACTAAAATATTTAAAAATCAGTTCATTCACCAGGATCTCATAAATAATTTCTTCCACACATCCCATAATACTGCTGGCTTGAGTATAGCAATCCATTCAAAATTAAACTCAAATTCAAAAGAATTACATTCATTTATCTCCACATTTCAACGCAAGAACCAAAGCTTCGGTCCAGAAAAGGCCAGTAAGACAAATGATAGGTTGTGAGACTGCCAAAAGACAAATGCTCTCTCTGAAGGACTTCAAGAACTAGAGTTTCAAGGTTCTCGCTGTCTTTTCTTGGATCTGTGACAGATTGGCATTGATGGAAAGATGAGGTTTTGAAGGTTGCTTCTGAGTTAGAAGTGATTGCCTTTTGTCAGTCATTTGTAGGCTTAGTTTGAGTCGATCAAGGCCCAAACTTCCACGCTGGAGTGGAGTGGGGAATCAGACATGAAGAAAGATGGATGCTTCTGTCTTCGGGTCTAATGAAACACAGCTGTATGCACTTACTGGATTTTTCCAGACACACACACAGCCAGGGTTGCAGCTGAATTGTGAGCTGATCAAACATGGTTTGGGTGACATTGAAAAGAAAAGGAATTTGAGAACCATTTTTTTCATCTCTCACATTAGAAATGCATCATCATTAGCTCCAACATTAATCCTCATGTTTGCACTCATGTGAACTTCCCTTCCAAATTGGATTCTGCTTAGATGATTAAATCTCAGAAGCAAATGTATTCACACAATTAAAGCATTTGCAATTTCTATAATATGACTATTTCTAAGCTACAAAGTCACCAGGGAGGATAATAAAGTCATATAGGTGCTTTGATCGGTAAAGCGGCCATATTGAGCGATGCATTTTTCCCCATTCGAAACTCTACGAGTGACATGTCTTGGGCATTCTATAGTGTTTGGCATTACTCTCCAACCTACACCTATATATCATTTTGTACATTTATTTATTTTTACTATAATGTGAAATTAACTGTTAATGTTCATTAATTCATACATTCATTCATTCATTTATGAATAATGTTATCATAATTTCATCAGCTCAAAGGAAGTTCAACTAGGTCTCAAGTTTATCTTGATTTGAACCTGAAACATTCATTTAATGTGTAATGACACTTTAACATTTTCATGTAAATTTCACGTTAATAACCGTGGTCACCTTTAGATTTGCTTGATGAAAGGCCTGATGAATGGCACAAATGATCATTCAGAATGTAAAATGGGTGTATAATATGACAGCGACCTCCTCTATGGTCACCCTACACAACTGCATTATAAATCAGTGCTGCACCCGCTTTGCAATCAGTCATTACACTCACACATGCAACCACATGAGGGAGGACAGGGGGAGGTTGATTGAAAGCTTGTGGGACAACGTAGGTTAATGGTGCTGTCTTTTGTGTCTCTGGTCACACACACCTCGGCTGTCCTTTGAGGCCCGCATGAAGGGACTTCTCTGCGCAGCCAGATTCAAACGGACGGGAATTGATTTTTGCTCTGATTGAAATGCCGTCTTCATGATGTGCTTGACTCAGCTTATTACTCAAAGCAGACACCAGCTATAGATCCACACAAACCTGTCTTCATCTTGGCCACATAAGCATTCAACCTCTTCACCTTAGCATCCCTCGTAGCAGCATAAAAAAATTGTGTGCATTTTCAGTTATTAAAATGTATAATATTATCATTGTTAATATATTCTAAAACAAAACAACAACACTGCCCTTCATGCACAGGGGATGCTATATGAGTATCATGTATTTCTTAATAAACTTACTTTAAAAGTGTCATGGTTTGCAGTCTTTGTGTTGTGCTTTCTTTGCCCCTAAATCTTAAATTGTTGCTTACCTGATTGCTTAAAGTTGGCGTCAAACAGAACTTGCAATCATATTTCCTTTCCTTTTTTCATGTATATCTTAGTGAAGTGGCTTTTATTAAAAAAAATTAATTAAATTGGGGGAGGGGGGTGAACAAAACTTGATTTTGTCCATCAAGCATTGATTGGACCGTTGGATTGTTGTTGTTTGTTAAATACAGCAATAGTGTGGGTTAAAAAGACATTATGATATACAATGGATAAATAATAAACATTACAGTATTTAAAAAAAAAAACGATGTTCAACCAAGAACAATAACTATAAAGATAACTATAAAAAATAATAAATTCTTAAAGTGATTCCAATTATATAATTTCTCTTTGGCTTTATCGTTATAGTTGTTGTGTGTACTCTGTTCTATTGTTTAATACTGATAATGATTTTTAGAACTATGTCTTTATCGTTTATCTTGATAGTAATCGTTCTTGGTGTGAACGGGCCTTTACACTGCATTCTATGTGAATTTGGAGGTGAAAATACTCAAGTTGAAATTTCTCAGATCTGACCTTAAAATGTCCCAGTCATATTTTCCAGACCACTTTTTCACACCCTACACCATTTGGAAATAACCAATGGAATGTCGCTTTGGACACAGCTATCATCAGAATTGCATCAATTGACACTTCTCACTAAATTCAAGGTTAAACAAGTCATCTGTCTGACCGACTGTGCTGTTACAGTGGTTAGTTTCAAGAAGGAGGGGAGAGTCTTCTGGAAGGCACAATCAAAAAAAAAAAAAAAAAAAAAAATTGTGTTAAGTGTCTTTGAAAATCCCTGTATTATGAGACAGTGTCTGTGGTATGTAGAATGCAACATTGAAATAAATAGTAATTTTTGGATGGCTGAGAGAAAACCTTGCTTAATTATGGGCTGAAAAAAAACTGGGCAAATGCATTATAAATAAATAAAATAAGAAGGAAATAGTAATATCAAAACCAAATAGAACTGGCATAGATATATAATGCTATGAAGCTCCCACAGAGCCAATAATGATCGAATATTGTTAGGTTTGGGTGTTATTTAACATGACTGATGTGTAAAATTGCTAAATTTATTTATTCATATCTAATGTGCTAAAATTACTAGGATAACACTAGGCCAACTGCACAGAAAATTTCACCGGGTCATAAATGATCAGAAAAAACAACTGAAAATGCTTTGTAATTTCATTTCAGCTGCTCTCTTAACTTTTGCTCTAAGCTGTCACAGTATTGAAGACTCACAAACCGCTCACTAAAGACTGTCCTTGCAATAGACAATGTGGTCCTTATTAGTCCAGTTTGATTAGTGCTGCTTTGGTGCTGGGCTGCTCGGTGCTCTATCGTAGCCATGTTGTTTGTCAGCAAAAATAGTTGAAGCCGAGGGAAATCAAAGGCCTGACTCACACACCCTGCATCTTCAACACATGAATGTCACATATTCATTTTGAAATTTACTATTTTTGCCTTGCGCTACACACTGTGCTCAGCAGAAAATGCATTGTCAACTAGTTTATGAACAGTCTTTTGCTGTAAAGACTTTTATGAAGCAACATAAAATAATGAAATGAACTGCTCACCCATTGTTTGAGGAAAAAGATGTCTGCAAGTTTCACACAACTTCCTGTTCAGAAGATCACTGTCAATTCTGACCAAATCCAGATGATTTAAAGCTTCATTTTGTTGTTTGTGTTTTTTATAGATTTATTAGTGGTAAAAGTAGTGGTAAAAAGCTCAGTAAAAAGCTAAAGTTGTGTGCCTTCACAGTTGCCACACTAAGCTTTAACTGACACATTGCTAAAAGAACATCATTTTGTGTATTTGGTGTAATTAAATGTTTTTATGCAGTTTAAGGTACAAAAAAACACATTATTTTCCACATAATGTACATTCTTGTTGCTCCTATATGCCCTGACTGTCTGAAACGCATACATTTTTACAAAGCTCATCAATCCGAAAACCAAGGTGTGCTCTGATTGGCCAGCTATCCAGTGCATTGTGATTGGCCGAATACCTCAAGCATGTGGTGCACATCTGAATATTTGGGTTGAACTGTTTTGGAAGAGTGTTGAACCACATATTTCTAGTTGTGTCCTCTTTTGGAAGGCCAAACAAAGTAGTTCCACTTTCACAATGAAACACACAGTGTATCCACAACATCTCCTTCTTTCTTGTGTGAATATTTGGCAGTGATATGCAAATCTTCTCACATCATGATGTAGACATGGGGGCGCGTTAGGATGAGCTGTTTTAGTAGGGTGTGGTTGACTCTTAACTTTTATAAAGAATATCTCTTTGGATTTGAGACTTTAGTCTTTGCAACTTTACACATTTCTATATGCACCAACAGCTTGTAACACTCCAAAAAGAAAGGAAAAAAATTAAACAGCATCATATGACCCCTTTAACTGACATTGGGATGATAGAAACAGAAGTGCAAGAATTCTAACTTATTTCTAGGTTTTAGGACTCATTCTTGCAGAACTTTATTTAAAGGTATGTACACTACTGAACACTTGCCTCTATATTATCATCTTTGGTTGAAACATAAAGATGCAAATTAAGCTTGTAGGGTTAAAGCAAGGAAGCTGAAAACTGACTTTTTTGTTTCCTTGTTTTCTTCTTCTTCTTAATATAGCCACTCAACAATTTGCTTATTTTTACAAAAGAAAAAAAAATGTATTTCAATGTACAATTATTATTATGTATTTTTTATCTTAGCTTCTGTTAATGAATGTCAGATTATGATCTTGGACTTCATTATCCTGTTCCATCACTGCACTGCTGCTAGTTTCTGATTTGTGAACTAGATTATAGAATAAATCACGAGATTCAGATTCTACTCTCTGTTTGCCTGTAACATGAGCCCTTTAATCCTCAGCAGACAAGCTGGGCTGTGTGTTTTATCCAGGGCTCATCACTGTGTTATGGCATGAGACTGTGGGATGTGTCCTGCTGACCTTAGCCTTGCAGAGTTGATTGAGACTGCAATCCTGTCATCAGAGTTTCAGTTCATGTGAAAGTGAAAGTAACATGAAATACAGCCAAGTATAGTGACCAATACTCAGAATTTGTGCTCTGCATTTAACCCATCCTAATTGCAAACATACAGCAGTGAACACACACACACACAGTGAACACACATCAGAAACGGTGGGCAGCCATTTATGTTGTGGTTCCCGGGGAGCTGTTGGGGGTTCGGTGCCTTGCTCAAGGGCACGTCAGTTGTGGTATTGAAGGTGGTAATGAAGGTGGAGAGAGCGCTGTACGTTCACTCCCCACACTTACAATTCCTGCCAGCCCATTGGGCCACAACCTCCCCACAAGTAATCCTCAATAGGCAGGAAGGACACCATGATCAAGAAGGCAGTTCACCTAGGACGAGGCTCGTGCATTGCACTCCGGCTGTGCTGATCCCTGCGAATTCCCCAAATGTGGGAATCTCGACTGCATAATTTATTTTTACAATGTAGAGACAGTAGTGAGAGCAATCAGAGGAGTTACTAAACCTGACCAGAAGGACTAAACCAGTCCTTCCTCCAATTCTGCTAAATGCTAAAGTAAAACGTGACACGTTTTTCTATTACTTAAAGTTATAGGATCATTTTGAACTGCACTTGTAATGGGCCAGCAAGGAGGAGTTGTGCAAGTTAACCTCACTCCCCTGCCCTCAAGAGGCACATTAGCGATTGGACTTAGCACTCCCACTTTCCACGCAAATTGACACTGGATTAAATCCTGCTCTGAGTGAATAGGACCAGCCACGTTGGTGCAATATTTAGGGGCATGAGTATAACTGAGTTTAGATAGGAGCAGTTGTGTACATAAACCTCACTCCCTTGCCCCTGAAAGGCACATTAGCGACTGGAGTTTGGCACCCTAGTTAGTGTGCCCACCTCCCAAGCCAATTGATGCTGGTTTGAATACTGCCCGAAGTGAGTAGGACAGGTTTCGTTGGTGCCATGACCTGGATGGGAGTGAGGTTTAGTGGGGTGAGTATAACAGAGTCCAACTAGGAGGAGCTATGCAGGTAAACCTTACTGCCTTGTCCTCAAAAGGGCATATTATGGACTGGAGTTTGGCACCCTAGTTAGTGTGCCCACCTCCCAAGCCAATTGACGCTGGTTTGAATCCTGCCCAGAGTAAGTAGGACCAGTTATGTTGGTGCCATGACCTGGATGGGAGTGAGGTTTAGTGGGGTGAGTATAACAGAGCCCAACTAGGAGAAGCTATGCAGGTAAACCTCACTTCCTTGTCAGCGAAAAGGCACATTAGCGATTGGAGTTTGTCACTCTAGTTAGTGTGCCCTCCTCACATGCCTATTGATGCAGGTTTGAATCCCACTGAGAGCAAGTTGGACCAGTTACACTGGTGCCATGACCCTGATGGGAGTGAGACTTAGGAAGGTGAGTATAATTAAGCCGAGCTAGGAGGAGCTGTGCAGGTTAACCTCACTCCCCTGTGTAAGTTTTGAGGATGTGGTCTTGCTAGAGGATGTGGTCTAGTTAATTTGCCCCCCTCCCATGAATCCCTGAGCCGTTGAAGTAAAACCCATTACATTTGCAAGGAAAACAAAACTGATGCAAACATTTAAACTTAAAAAAGAACACAGTACAGACAATCTTACAATGTTACAAATTGCAAATAATAGGCAGCATCTGATGCTGTGACCAGTGTTCAGTGAAGTGCAAACCAGTAAAAGCTGTCAGTGTTTTTACTGAAGGACATAGAAAAAGTCATAGCGCCATGGTGTCAAAGTCATCATCAGTCACTCTAAAGCAGGTTAGCACTTTTTCTTCATAGTCAGTGTAGCTGTGTATTCCTATACTCTCAAAAACCTCTGTAAACTCCTTTATGCGCAGGCCATGGCATCAATTTAATTTCTGAATTCAAGGTACCCTCCATCCTTCATGGGCCATATTTACTCCGATTTATCTGGACCAATTTCACATAGATGTATTGAAAAGCACAATATACAGCTGTGCAGGTTAACCTCACTCCCCTGTGTAAGTTTTGAGGATGTGGTCTTGCTAGAGGATGTGGTCTAGTTAATTTGCCCCCCTCCCATGAATCCCTGAGCCGTGGAAGTAAAACCCATTACATTTGCAAGGAAAACAAAACTGATGCAAACATTTAAACTTAAAAAAGAACACAGTACAGACAATCTTACAATGTTACAAATTGCAAATAATAGGCAGCATCTGATGCTGTGACCAGTGTTCAGTGAAGTGCAAACCAGTAAAAGCTGTCAGTGTTTTTACTGAAGGACATAGAAAAAGTCATAGCGCCATGGTGTCAAAGTCATCATCAGTCACTCTAAAGCAGGTTAGCACTTTTTCTTCATAGTCAGTGTAGCTGTGTATTCCTATACTCTCAAAAACCTCTGTAAACTCCTTTATGTGCAGGCCATGGCATCAATTTAATTTCTGAATTCAAGGTACCCTCCATCCTTCATGGGCCATATTTACTCCGATTTATCTGGAACAATTTCACATAGATGTATTGAAAAGCACAATATACAGCTTTCTCATTCTTTTATGTTAAAAGATCAGAGCACCAAAGACCCCAATCAGTATTGCTTCAGGATTCTGCAGTGTTATCTCACAAATCTATGCTACACATCTTTAATTGTGCTTAGACAAGTTTTATGGAATAAGTGTTAGGGATAAGAGGCAGACCCCCCATCCCCCCCCCCCCAACGCACACACACACACACACACACAAACGCTTTTCTGGAGTTAAAACGAATACTTTTTAGAGAGTAAACAACCTACAACAAACTTTAGCCCAACTGCAAGTGTAATGGGACTGTGCTTTTGGGATTGTATTTTGTAACACCACTGTACTTCAAAAACCTGTTTGTTAGTATTCAAATTTCAATGTGAGTGTACTTGCTCTACATGTCACTGAATCATCCACAGGCGTATTATGAAACCAAAATAGGCTACTGCATTTGTATTGATATTTCCTTCTGTCTTTGTTATTTGGCCTCAGGTGGCTGACTGCTAACCTGATATTCTCTGGTCAAATATAAATAAATAAATTAGTGATCAGATTGACTTCTGAGCTTTCCAGCAGCCAAAATCATGGTCTCTCCACGCCCCATGCTGTCTGGTGCTGTGTTTGTTTGATCACGTCTATCCTCATCTCATATTATCTAAAGAGTGTTGTTGGACATATGATGGTGTCTTGCAAACAACAAGAGACTGATATTTTATAGCTCAGGAGACTTAAACACAGGTCCAACACTTGCTATTAAAATTAATGGGAATGTTAGCAGCTAGCTTTCTCTACATCCATGGATTGTTCAATGGTGTTTTGTTAAAGAATCTCATTAATTAT
Organism: Carassius auratus; assembly: GCF_003368295.1. Classification (NCBI taxonomy): domain Eukaryota; kingdom Metazoa; phylum Chordata; class Actinopteri; order Cypriniformes; family Cyprinidae; genus Carassius; species Carassius auratus. Next base: position 18,943,371 of record NC_039262.1, read on the forward strand.
TTTTTGTTTTTAAAGCCCTCTTGTTTCTTAAGATATATTCACTATAATCCAACTAATTTTGAAAACACATTTCATTCTATACACGTTTTTGTTCAAGAAAACAGAGCTTTTTGAAAACTATTTCAAGTATATATGTTTACTATGGGTCTATATTTAAATAATTGCCCAGAAGCCCTGCAGTAGCTTCATATACCCCAAGGGGTTTGGTGACTTGTGTTTTCTTTGTTCGGTTACATAATATTGAACATTCTTATATATGTATACTCTCAATTAATATGCATAAGATTTTGTTTACGATTGAAAAAGAAACAAGGGCTTCTTTGTAATCTGAAACAAAATGATCATGCACAGAATTAGCATGGATTTTAAAGGTACAGTCCAGTGATTGTTATGCCATCTGCAGCTTGTGTGAAGGCTGGGGAGATATATGAATATGTATAGTTCTGCTTCTCTGGATGGGTTTGATTGCTTTGATGATCAGATGTCTAAGAATTATGAATTATGAATCTCTTCCCAAAATGTAATTTGTGAACAAAACAATTGAACCGCTTCCCCTCCCTCTACACCCCCACTCTGCTAATAAGGTCTGATTACGCTTTGAAGTGGAAGAGCATCATTTCCATAGACCATCTCCACTTCTCCGATCCAAGAAGACTGAAGACCTTTGTTTTGTTGTGTTTGTGTTTAATGATGAATTTATGCCCCATTTCCAGGAGCACATAATGGTAGGAAAGGGAATGGCCTTTGCTGGGTGTTTTTTAATTTATTTATTTCTTATGACTTATTGATGATGGCTGGAGGTAAAATGAGCATCTTCACTTCATAAAAGGTTTTTTTATTCCTTGAATCAGATCAAAAGTTCATATATAAAAGTTCATCCAACAGCACTGAGTGTTTTTATTGTTTGTGTCACATCCATGGTCAGCAGTGCCAAGTGACTCTCTGTGAGTGAGTCATTGAAACATTCATTTAACTGGTTCATTCAAAAACACTAATTCATTCAACGTTTCAGGAAATATCAGTTTTACGCTTACAATCAGGGCTAGGATCTTCTACACCCTTGTTAATCAGCTATCATTTCCAACCGATTTTAGGAATAAATTATAGGTAGGGTTAGGTTTAGGGGTATAGGGATTGGGTTAAGTCTATATTTTTGGACAATAATGTTGATCCAGGATCATAAAAAGAAGTTGATCCATGAACTTGGCAAAAATCACGGTGGTCCCCATAGTATGAACGTGTGTAATATTAATGCAGTCCTGACATACTACATTTGCCATGTTGTCATATCACTTCACAGCCATACACAAATCTTCTCCCATGACCTCATGGGTAAAAAAGTGTCCATTGACAACAAAAGCATTATCACACATACTCATACTTGAATTTGTCTTTTGAAAAGCTTCTGTTTCCTTTGTTGTAACTGAGAATTTGTTTAAATGTTCTCAGTTAATTTGATCATATGTTTTCTATTGATGTCTCTTCACAGAGGGAGCCTACAAACACTTCCCAGCAGTAAGCTCAAGATGTAATGGTCTCTGTAAGTAACATTTTTCTTCATTACAGTCTATTTGAATCCACTAAAATGAGCTTGCTGCTGTCTATACCTTTAGTTGCTTTTGTAGAGCCCACAGTAAATCTGACTCGCTTCATTCCAGCTGGTGTCATCACATCGGCTTGGACTACAGATTAAACAACAAAAATAGATGCTTGTGCTTGAATGGTTTTTAGCAGAATAACAGAACAGCTTTTTGTCAACTATTATTATCAATCTATGCAATGCAGGCCATGTTTTCAGACAGAAACATGTTTGTTGGTTTAATAGGATATCTGTTTAAAAGCTGTCACACTTTGGAAATATTGTTGTACCTCATTCATGGTAAAGTACCTGCTCATAAAAATAAATGTAATAATAAACATCTTCACGGAAGACAATAACTTATCATCTGTTTACAACCTCTCTTTCAAGGTCAGTGCAGTAGCTGCAGCATGAATTACCTGAAAAATACAGATGTGTTTTATTTTTATTATTATAAATAAAGCCCGGGTTATTCATGCTAACAAGCTGTGTAGTATTGTAAACTAATCTGGGCACCAACAAACAATTTAATGCGCATAAATGTGGGCTGGGAGAATAAAATCATAATGAAGGCCCCTAAGGGGATTAAAAAGTCTGTTTACATGTATAATAAAAAAGATTAATTCAAGCTATTTTAAAATCTCTATGAAACTTGAATATGTTGATTTTTCATGCCACACAATTTAAAATTTCCATTAATAATCACATTTAATAATAATAATAATAATAATACTTGAATGTAATGCAACATGGGCTCATGACTAATGAAGATGCTTATCATTCAGTAAGCACATGTCAGAAAATAAATAAATACAAAATAAACAAAATAAATAAAAAAATCTATTCTGTTTTCAGGCTGATCTGATTTCATTAATGTGTACCTCTGTCATGCATGGTAACTGAATCACATCCCGAATGAGATGCAGTGGCACAAATGTTGCTTTAGGCTCTGTTCTGGATCAGTCCTATATCCAGGATTTGTTATATCTGGTGCTCATTTAAGCTGAAAATTAATCAATGTTCTAATTTTCCAAGCTGCAATAGAGTCATTTCTTAAAATATGACATTTTGTGCCTACTACCTTTGATAAAGTGAACCTCTGTTGGTAAGTTTTTGATGTATGAAATTAATTAATTCAACATTATATATATATATATATATATATATATATATATATATATATATATATATATATATATATATATATATATATATATATATATATATATATAGGGTGTGGATGTTAGGTTTTCATAAAAGTATCTGAAAGAAGTATATGGCCATATAGCCAGTAATAGACGTTACTTTTAAATTGTAATAATTAAAATTGTTAAATTTAAATTTACAAATTAAATTTAAACTGGTAATAGCTTAATTTTTCTGCATTTGTAAATTTTACCTGTATCACAGTACTGGTCGAAAAAATAATGCAATTGTCTTATGCTTACCAAACTGCATTTATTTAATAAAAAAACAGTATATGAAATATTATTACAATTATTTTTATATATTTGAATAACTATAACTGCAAAGCTGATTTTTCAGAATCATTACTCATTACTCCACCCTTCAGTGTCACATGATATATATATATATATATATATATATATATATATATATAAATTCTTTTTTAAAAGTCATATTGGTGAAGTTTTCTTGATCAAGTTCAGAATATTCTGCATATATTGTTTATTAAAACACATTCCTCATCCATTTCGAAACGTACTTAAATATCGCCTTTACATAATGAGAAAGCTATATAGCAGTGACCAGTAACTATTATTATTTAGAAGTGTTTCCGTTGATGTACATGTCAAAAATACAAGCATTTAGGGCTTAGTTTGTTTGGTGTGTTGATGGAGTCCTGCTGGTGCCATATGATGTCTATCATCACCTCTATCACCCGTCTGTGACTCTGCCTGCTGGTAGTTCATGCCGTGCCCGCAGAATCCATTTAGTTTCAATTAACTCTGCTACCATCCACCCCAGGGACACGGACCTCGCCTGTTCGTAGAGCTGCCAGTGACGAGCGTTCACCTGCCTTGTCCTTAAACTCGTGTCCCATTTTGTAGATTTAGTGGCGAGGGTCTGCCTCAAAATGAATGCCACAGTTTTGTGTGGCCTTACTGAGCATGAAAGTCATTAGTAGTGTTAAATGGTCAGTGAATTGGGAGGCTTGGCTGCTTTGCTTGGCGCTCAATAGCCAACTGAAAGAAAATTAACATCTGCTGTGCTGGGAGACCAGAGTGTTCTCTCGTTTTCTCTCTCTCTCTTCTCCTCACAGCGTTTCACTTAATATTCAGACAGAGAATCAACAGTGCCACCTTGTGAATGGACAAAATAGGATAGACGCAGAGCACTTCTGGTTAATGCAGAAGCCTTTAATGGAAGGGAGGCATATAGCGCAGCATGCTAATGGCTAAATGTCCTGGCTAGAGAAGTGTATTTGTAGATGCAGTCAAATAAATATCAGTAGTGTGTGTTGGTGTTTGTAGTCATGCAAGTGGGGGTGTTTGTTGTCAGTACACTTGTACACAATGGAACACAATGCAATATTCATAGTCCAGAAAGTTGTGCACAAAATAAAGCAGTATATTTTCATGTGCACATTATGTATGTCTTAATATATCAGATAAAATATTTCAGTATGATTTCAAATTATGGTTAAAACTAAAAAAATAATGTAATGTTAACATAGCTTTCAGTCCCTCAAAACATGTTTTATTTCCACCTCCGTCTGGTCCATCCTGTTAATAGTTTTTTCCATTTTGTAAATAATTAAGTTAAAATGAATATAATTTATTGGTCTGAACTCAACATATAGCCTTTAATAGAAATAGTTATATAAATTCATTTGGTACGTCATAACAGGAAATAGCAAATGGAATATTAGAGCTTCATTTTGTCTGAAAATATCAAAAGCTTATGTTTTGGATTATAATAATCACTACATAAAATGCAATGTCCAATTATCTCTGAGAACACAAACTATTATTTGTTGTGCATCAGAATTAGATGATATTTATTATTATTATTTTTATTATTTCCAATCATTTCCATAATATGTTCAGTTTTTTCATAAGTGTTAGATACATATTCATGTTTCTCTGATTAGTCCTGTTTCATTGCCATTGTGAGCATGCATGAATAAAACAAATCTAGTCTTATTCACACTATGATCTAGCCTTATTCACGCTCATGATTCTGCCCTCGAAAGAAGTCACAAGCACATGATGACATTCAGGCTTGAGCGGAAACATGTGAGGAACGGTCATATGGTTGAGAGGCTTTGCCAGAGTTATCTTGGAATGAATATAGCCCTGATGTGATCTATTCCCTGACTGCATACCTCCCACAATAATGCTTTCATTTCATTTTCATTTATTTGCACTTTTTATCTCTTAGAAGAAACAGACATGCCTCAGCCTGTTGTGTTGAATTTATAGAGGACACAGTATTGATTTAACATACTATCCTGGAGCAGGAGCTCTATCATCAGGTTAAAGGTTAGAGTGGTGAAGGGAATGAACCAGAGGTCATCTTATCATTCCCTCTTTTGTGCAACCCAAAACATAGCTGCATTTTATTTTTATGTTTCACTTTGATAATGTTTCAATTTGACTATTTTAAGATTTAAAACATTCAGAATTTTTAATTTTAATTTTTTTTTTTTTTTCTCAATGCATTTGATCTATATAGACTTGACAACTGTGAGCCAACAAAGCTCTATATACAGTGGAGTACAAAGTTTGAGACCACTTTGAAAATCTGAGAACCAAAAGATAGGAATAAAAAGTTTAAAAGTTTTAGGACTGTGTAAAAATGTAGAACGTTATGTCATTTAGAACCATTCTTGCACTAGAGGTCTCAGAATTTTGGTCCCCAATCATAGCATACTGCATACTGCACATTCGGTGTAGTCCAGTTTCTTCCGACTGTTTTCCAGTGACTAGAGGAAGCCTCATAGGAAAATAGAAATGCTGCTAAACCAAAATATCTGTTATTAATTTGCAAGACTACTGAGGAATATAACTGAGGCAACAGCAGAAAGTATTATAGAAGTTACTACCAACAATGAGACACTCAAACTCTTGCTAGAGTTAGAGATAACTGATAATCCATTTGTATTTAAATTGCTAAGCCAGTGGCAATAGCTTTGTGGGCAAGTTCACTGACACAGAGTGCCAATGTACTGTGAGCTTCCCAAGTTTGAATCCTAACTCAAGGACCTTTTCCAGTCATGTCTCCCTTCCTGTCTGCCTGCTAAATTAGATTAAATATCTATATTAAAGAAGCACAGTCCAAAAAGCTCTTTTTTTTTCAAAGACAACATTATGTTGAGACCAGAATTGAAAAATGCATATGATGTGTAATTGTTTTTAACGAAGACTCATTTGATTAGAATCAAATCAATTTATTGCAGAATACAATAAGATAAACATAAAGATTAGCTGCCTTATGCAGAGCAGTGTCAAGTTCAGTTTGGAGTTGGACCTCACTCTGTTGGATTGGTAATCTTGCCCATGAACAGGATGCTCTTGGTGCTGTCCTCCACAATCAGTACCAAGAAAGGTCGGTTGAGTCTCACATTGCCTGGCAGGGACATGGGCATGATTTCTATCGTGGTGGCAGCCGCTGCCTCTGTGCCCTTCTCATCCACACTGAGGACTGCCTGATGGACAACCTGGAGATTGGTTCCAAAATGTTAACATCACTTAGTCCAGTTTTCAGAATCTTTTTATTTTAGCAACCATCAGTGGTGCTACATGAGGTAGAAACAAGTCCACACGTACCTGTGACACCTTGACTTTGACCTCTTCTGTCATTCCAGAGAAATCCGCTGCGTCACTGAATGCATCAGTCACTCCCATGTCCTTCAAAATATCATTCAGTTTGGACGTGGCAGAGATGGAGAACTTGGGCATAAACAGGTCCACAGAGCTAAAGGGCAGAAAAGTAAAATATGGTGTCATGGCTCATTTTTTAGGTTCCCAAACTTCTGTGCACCTAAACAACAATCAACCTGCAGGTCAGACGTCAACTAATACATTGATTTAAATCTGAAGGCGCCACCGGTACTACCTTCTGAAGAGTTGATCGTGCCAACTCTTGAGATGGTGCCTGCAGATGGATTCTTCAACCTCCTTCATCTTCCCTTCATCAGGAAGAACGATCATCATGGAAGAATTGCCTTTGTATGGCACCATCATGACCGTCGTTTTGTGGACAGGGTCTTGATAGATGTCATAGCGGCCGGTTCTTTTCATCATGTCAACTTGCACTGTGGTGTTCTCGTCCACTTTGAAGTCAGCTTTGTGAGTCAGTTGTGCATCGAATGGCTTATCCCACTTCCCTATCAGGACAAAGTGCAAGAACCTCAGGTCAGCATCAACCAAGACTTCTCTAATTGTCATTATATGAATATCATTAAATGAAAGAGAAGTTTATATAGTACCTCTGAAGTACATATAGTTAATCAGCATCATCACCATATCAGAGTCCAGGTCCTTCACCATCTTGGTTATCTTGTCATGGGTTTTCTTGGCAATGAACTTGTTAATCTCTTCTGCAGCAATTTCAGGCTTGGAGAAGTCAACACTGAAGGGCTCGCTGTTGTAGTAGTGCTGAACATCCTTTAGGAACTGGTCAACCACTTTGAAGCCTTCTCGGATGGCCACACCAGCGCCTGCCTCCAGCTGCAAGTTGTCCTGACTGTGGCCAAGCATGTGGATCAAGTGCTCAAAGCCCTCATTGACCTGCTGAGCCTGCAACCCGCTGTAACCCAGACTGCTGTATATCTGTGATAGAGTGGTACCCTTGGCACCTACAGCCAGCATGCTCAAAGCCATTGAGATACCGACCGGGGAGAAAAAAATGTTCTTGCCCTGGGCATCGGGTTGGAGCGCAAGTTTCTTGTAGAAGGAGAAGGCAAAGTCAGCGTTGTGCGGAGAAAGCAGGTGGGAGGCATCCTCCCCATCATGGCTGGGGTGGGCTTCATCCTTCCCGTGGTGGAGATGGTGGTAGTGGCCGCCGTGGTCATGGCCTTCGTGGGGTGCGGCCAAGGCCGATGCTGCCAGCAGGGCAGCAATCACACTGTAATAAATCTTTCCCCACATTTTTCACCTGTGTTTAATGACCAGACGGTACAGAATTTAACAAACGGATCTTGCCACAAATCTTAGCTTTTGCATTTCACACAGTAGCTATTTCACTATTTCTAGGTCTAATTTAGTTACAATCACGGCACTTCTGGTGAAACAATTATTGTCACTTACCATCAAAGTCCTCTTGACAGCAGACTGTTTGGATGGAGTGGAGTCAATTTATAGTACTTCAGACATCAGCTGAGTAAAATCTTTAAACATTAACCCATTTCCACCCCCACGTTCTGTGAATACAATCGCTCATGATTAACTGTTGCTCTACATTCAGTGATGCAACACATTTTTGGACTTAGTGTCAGAAGTTTTCAATACTTAAAAGGTGTGTCTGTGCTGGCTGATGAGATTTAGATAAAAAAAAAAAAAAAACTTGTCAATCAGCAATTTATTGATATGACTGTCTACTCAAACTGTTGATAAGGTCTTCACATCTTAAGATACTGTGGTAGTGTATTTATTTTTCTTTCTTTATTTCTTTCTTTCTTTCACACACAGTTAGCAGTCACATTCACATACCCCCCCCCCCCCATTAAATATTTATTGTATATGCAAATATATATATATATATATTTTAAAGTATTGTTCTGTTGATTTTTTATTTTTATTTTTTGCTAACAGTAACAATTCTGCTGACTCAGTTAAGATTCATTTATTCATCTTTATTTATGTAGATGTCAATGCATTGTGCAGGATGTCTCTTTTAGTAGAATTAATAATTTCTGCAACTTTATGATATACAAAGAAAAAAAATATGTTAATCCCCAAAAATAACATTGCATTTCCTCTCATTTTATTTTGGGTTTCATCCACTATTTTTTGTGAGAGACATAATCACTTAACCAGTGATATACTGTACTGTCAGAGAAGGGTGATTGAAATTAATACCCTCAGATCACCAGATCATTCTCCTTCGAGGGATGCGTAAACCTGGCTGATCTAGAGAACATAATATAACATCATGCCTCTCATGTGGGTCTCCAAAGTATATATATATATATATATATATATATATATATATATATATATATATATATAATTTTTTTTTTTTTTTTTTTTTTTACACCAAAACAAACTCTGCAAAACTCTCAAATCTCTGAAAACCTGTCAAGGGGAGAAGATAAATCAATGTTTTAGACAGTGCGCAATGTCACTTTCTCTCTATTTTATTGGCATGTTTACAACAGCGGAATTCAGAATGAAGCTTCTTGAGCTTGTTGTTTACAGAGCTGCAAATGGCCACAAACAGAACGTCTGGCTTAAGACAGCTCCTTCTGTACTGGATTAGATTGAAATGTACAGCAGGTTCCAAAAGTCTAAGACCACCGGTTTTAGGAAGTTTTGTTTGTTTCTTTCTTTCTTTACAAATTATATATCATAATTTAACACTGAGTGGGAATTTATGGATTTCCTAAAATGTTAAATAGGCTGCAAGAGGCAATGCTTTATATTTTCATTATTTCCACTTTAGTCACATGAAAAACATTGTAACTTACCATTTCTCTGGTGAACTATTGCCAAACATTATTCTACAATGCAGATGTTTATGTCTCCCAAGTCGGATGGCAGTGTAAATGTTGTGGAATTGATCACAACATAACAAACATAAGGCCTGCATACACTCATGCTGCATAAACTTCCAACCCAACTTCTCAAGTTTGTTTAAAAACTGATGATAATGGAGATTATACAGCTTGATTTGAATATGATCCAAACAGCATCTTGTGCTTCAGTCGAAGCAAAGAAATCTGTTCTTTACATGGAGTTCACATAATTAATGTGATCAGTTTCCTTATTTGATAAATGGCCAATGATTATTGCTTATTCAGTTTTATTATAATGTTTTACATTTTGTAAAATTTACGGAAGTTCTAAGCGGCCATGCATTATAATATTTTTTCTTCTTGTTTTCTCGTTATAACGACTTCATTTTCTCGTTTTCTCGACATAACGAAGTTCGTTTTCTCGTTATAACGACTTCATTTTCTCGTTTTCTCGACATAACGAAGTTTGTTTTCTCGTTATAACGACTTAGTTTTCTCTAAGAAGTTACAAAACTGCGCCAGCAGGTGGCACTATAGACCTGAATATAACTGATGAGGTGTTGTACACTATCCACTTTACTGTACATGGACCTTCCTCGTGATCGCTATAATTTGTGCAGTCTTCATTACTGACATTCAATTAATTCATAAATGTTAAATGCTTGAATCAATATGAATATTTTGTGTATTAAGTTCCTGCTAGATGCATGAGTTTCACCAACGTGTTCTGTGTCATAAAATAACTGCTTATCAAAACCAAGGTTGACGTCACTGTATTCTGTTTATCTACAGTAGGACGGGATTTAACGATGTAGGCTGATGTGCTTCTTTTCCTTATTACTAAACTTTATTTTTAACCATGTTGATGGGAAATGTGATGTATATGTAAAATCCATAGGCTAATTTAATTCAGTTTTGTTCTATAATGTTGTAATCGTTTTTTTCTACACACACACACACACACACACACACACACACACACACACTACACGTAGTCCTACACATGGACGCTCTTTTCAAACAGAAGCTTGTAACACACATGATATCTGCTACATCATATAATGACTACTACAAATTACAAATGATATATAATTTTATTTCAAATAAAGGGAAAATGAAAAGTGAGTTTAATCCAAGCAGCTCTAGTTTCGCGGTGTTGCCATTTAAACATGTTAATTACAAAAACAAAACGTTCCTTGTAATGTCTCTGGAAAAATCAACAGTGATTGATCAGCCTTTATTTATAAACAGTATTGTAGACGTTATTACCTAGGCGAAGCTAAATTTGCTGAAATATAGGCTACAGTAAGAGCGCCTGCATGGTAAGTTAAGTTCGTTACTATAGCAACAGTAAAACTGTCAAGTCGTTATAACGAGAAAACAAACTTTCGTTATGTCGAGATAACGAGAAAAATAAGTCGTTATAACGAGAAAACGAACTTCGTTATGTCGAGATAACGAGAAAATTAAGTCGTTATAACGAGAAAACAAAAAGGAAAAAAAAATTATAATGCATGGACGCTTAGAACTTCCGTACAAATTAAATGCTCAGTTTATTTTATTCTTCTTTACATAGGTTTATTGTATTCTGCAAACTATGGGTTGTGGAATGCATATTGATGTGGTCAGACTAAATGCGTTGTGAATGCACTGCATAACATCTTTTAGATTCTAATTTAATTGTAACAAATAGTCCACTGAATGGGAAGTTGTGATGAACCCAAGTTAAGCCCAAGATGAACGGAGACTTTACTTGGCATGAACTTGAATAGAGACACACATACAAAAAAAAAAAAAAAAAAAAAAACACTTACTTTACTTGAGTAATTATTTTTCAGCCAACTTTTTACTTTTACTCCTTACATTTTCACGCAAGTATCTGTACTTTCTACTCCTTACATTTTAAAAATAGGTTCGTTACTGCTATTTCATTTCGAATTAATTTCATTCCGGCTTGTCATCATTCAAAAAAAAAAGAAAAAAAACCCCAGAAAAAACCTATCCAGATAAATCGCGGTATCCGGATGAAGTGAATTGGATTGTGGTTGGATGAGAAGCATTAAATATTCAATTCCGTCACCCTATTGGTTTGTACGCGATCCATCGCACCTGCACAAGACACAAATCACATCACACTTCAGCAAGGACATATGCCAGTGTGGGTTCGTTTATCAAAAAATATATTTCTTAAAAGTAGGGTTGGGGATGGAACCGGTATGCACCGAACCAAATAAGGATGCAGATTTCGGTGCCTCATTTCGGTGCCTCTTAAATGCCTGAGCGATCGATTGAAATGTTTGTCCTCGTTCTCCGAAATGTACATATTCTGCTTAAATTTCATATGAAGCCTCCTCGGGTCCACAACACACCATGCCAGAGCTCAGCTCTGTCTCCTTCAGCACAAAATACTGTTATTCCACTTGAATTATTTTTCATATCCTGGTAAATACATGACATATGAGAAATAATTTGGTATACTGCAATCTATCTAATGCATTTGACTACACCGTAATAAACAGTAAAAAAAAAATAAAAAAAAAAGAAACAACACCGGCACTGTAAGTTCATTTTGACGCACAGCTAAACAAAGTCAGAACGCCGTAACTCAATTTGAACATTCCAAACAAAGTGAAAGAGTGGTAACTGGTGTTGTGGTGTCTGCCTTGGCTTCTCCTGGACTTTTTGAAGGCACAGTTAAAACTACCCATTATTTTCTCTGAAAAACAACAAAATTGACTCTCATTGATACTTATTCACATGATAAATCTTAAATGTCCCAAAAAATATAACTAATAATAACTAATAAAAAAAAAAAAATAATAAGTTACGGTCTTTAGCCTTTGCTCGGCAGAATAGAAAAGGAGACCACCAGGTAGTGCTGCACGATAAATTGCATGCAATATGTAATGCACATCTTGTCAGTAAAGCCTTTTTTGCAATATAAATCTCCATCACCTGCTCACTTTCACATGGAGCAGCATTTAATACACAGAGCCATTGTTCACTGCACAAATCATGTCCAAAATGAAAAACTACTGTAGTTAATGCTATCTTGACATACTTCCCACATATTTTTTTCAAAAGCGTGCTTAAGGGTTTAGATACAGATCTCTTAGAAGTGGTGAATGCCTCACTTCTTTCTGGGACATTTCCGAACTCCCTGAAAACTGCAGTTGTTAAGCCCCTCCTGAAAAAGAGCAATCTTGATAACACCATTTTGAGTAATTATAGACCAATATCTAATATTCCTTTTATAGGCAAAATTATAGAAAGGTAGTTTTTAATCAGCTGAACAAATAATTAAACTTAAATGGATACCTGGACAATTTTCAATCTGGTTTCCGATCATAACATACTAATGGAGAGACTGGAAATCTGGGTCGGGCCTTCGGAGATGGTACCCATATGGTTCAGGTCATACTTAGAAGGGAGAGGCTATTATGTGAGTCTAGGAGAGCATAAGTCTAAGTGGATATCCATGACATATGGAGTCCCACAAGGCTCAATTCTCGCATCACTTTTGTTTAGCCTGCATATGCTTCCACTAAGTCAAATAATGAGAAAGAACCAAATTGCCTATCACAGCTATTCTGATGATACCCAGATTTACCTACTCTTATCGTCAAATGGCTACAGCCCCATTGACTCCCTCTGCCAAGGTATTGATGAAATTAATAGTTGGATGTACCAGAACATTCTTCAGTTAAACAAAGAAAAAACTGAAGTTATTGCATTTGGAAACAAACATGAAGTTTTCAAGGTGAATGCCTACCTTACCTCTAGGGGTCCAACAACTAAAAATCAAGTCAGGAATCTTGGTGTGTTTCTGGAGAAAGACCTTAATTTCGGTAGTCATGTCAAAGCAGTAACTAAATCAGCATACTATTATCTAAAAAACATTTCAAGAATTAGATGTTTTGTTTCCAGTCAAGACTTGGAGAAACCTGTTCATGCCTTTATCACCAGCAGGGTGGACTATTGTAATGGTCTCCTCACCGGCCTTCACAAGAAGACCATTAGACAGCTGCAGCTCATCCAGAACGCTGCTGCCAGGTTTCTGACCAGAACCAGAAAATTTGAGCAAATCACACCAGTCCTCATGTCCTCACACTGGCTTCCAGTTAAAATTAGGATTGATTTTTAAGTACTTTTGCTCATGTATAAATCACTCAATGACCTAGGACCAACATATGTGGTAGATATGTTCACTGAATAAAAACCTAACAGAGCACTCAGATCACTAGGATCAAGTCAGTTAGAAATACCAAGGGTTCACACAAAACAAGGGGAGTCTGCCTTTAGTTACTATGCTGCCCACAGTTGGAATCAGCTTCCAGAAGAGTTCAGATGTGCTAAAACACGTCACATTTAAATCTAGACTCAAAACTCATCTGTTTAGCTGTGCATTTATTGAATGAGCACTGTGCGATGTCCAAAATGATTGCACAGTATTTTACGTATTCACTGTATTTTATGTAAAATAATTTTCAATTTTTAACTGTTTTAAATACATTTTAAATAAGTCATTCTTTAAATAATTTCCAAAGTTTGAAAATTGCTTATTTTTTTTATTTTATTTTTCATGATTATTTTACTTTCTTTTATGTAAAGCACTTTGAATTACCATAGTGCAGAGGTGTCAAGTAACGAAGTACAAATACTTCGTTACTGTACTTAAGTAGAAATTTGGGGTATCTATACTTTACTTGAGTAATTATTTTTCAGCCGACTTTTTACTTCTACTCCTTCCATTTTCAGGCAATTATCTGTACTTTCTACTCCTTACATTTTAAAAATAGCTTCGTTACTGCTATTTCATTTCGGCTTGTTTTCATTCCGGTTTGTCATCATTCAAAAAAAAAAAAAAACTATCCAGATAAATCGCGCCATCCGGATGGAGTGAATTTGATTGTGGTTGGATGAGAAGTATAAACATATACCATTCCGACACCCTATTGGTTTGTACGCGATCCATCGCACCTGCACGTGACACAAATCACATCACAGTCCAGCCAGGACATAGACAGTTTTGGGTTCGTTTATCAAAAAATATATTTCTTAAAAGTAGGATTGGCTAAGGAACCGGTATCCGATCGCCTCAGAGTCAGTCCGCTTAAATTTCACATGAAACCAGCGTCAGACCGGTCTCCTCCCATCTTCAGCGTGGCCGCGCGCTCTTTAATCCGCAGACCGCGAGCGGAGCAGCGCATGCGCACGTAAACAAACAGAGGACACAAGGTATGTGTTTATCGATATATTGTTAGAATATCCATATCTGTGCAGTTCTTTGTCATAAATACAGTTTGCAAAAGGTCACGAGGTAGCAGTCGGTTTCTCATCTGTAAAGTTTTCGCTCATCAGCGAAAAATCTAGCCCCCCAGCAAACATTTGGACGTCTTTTGTCCGTAGAAAAGACGTCCATCCGAGACGTCCCGTCATGGTTGAAAAATAGTTCCAAAATGAAAGTTGAACCGACGTCTTTGACGTCTTCTAGACGTGAACTGCACGTCTTTTCTGCACGTCCCTGGACGTCTAAATGTGTCGTCTTCTGGACGTCCAAATGCGTCGATTTCTGGACGTCGTTGTCTTCTGGATTTTTAAATGCGTTGCTGCATAGTTTAAGTGTATGTATATATAAGCCTGCATATAAAATAATCACACACCCACTGTGTAACATCATGCAAGGCAATCAATTATGTCTTGAGGTTTAACACATATTGACAAAAGTTCAAGATCGGTCCAGTCAGACATGAACGTCCATAAAACATCTTAATCACGTGTACATCACTAACAATAACACATTATTTGTGGTCATAAGCAAAAAAAGGAGGATGTTCTGATTTAGCACACTTTATTGTTTTTGAACAGTTTAGCATCTGTTAACCAAACAAAAATACTAATTACAAAATACTGAATTATTATATAAAGGGAAAAATTTTTCATTTACTCACCCTCATGTTTCAAAGCTGAATACCTTTCTGTGTTCTGACGATATTGTTTTCATGTTTGCTTTACTGGGACAATGACAAATAAGAATTTTAAAGATGATAATACATTTAAAATTTTGTTTTTCAATGTGATCTTTGTATCCATTTTGGATTTCTGAAATAAGTTTACAGGCCTACCATTTTTTTCATCAGAAATATGATTTAATGAGGGGCATCACTGAATATTTTTAAAAAAATATCATTTTTGCTACTTAATAAAGAATGACCATACAGTAATTCACAGAACTGATTAAAGACAGTGACAGACAGCACTCAAGTTAACTAAATATCAGAGAGAGTGAAAGAGATACAGTAGAAATATTATGTGTGGTTTTGTATTAAATAATGACCCAGACTGTGAAATACATTTATTAGCCTTAGATTAAGGGAAGCACAACTTGGGAAATGAGAGCATCCAAGCTGAAAAGCTATGGATTTATTTTAAATATTTGCAATGTTCTTTAAAGTTATCCATAGTTTTTTTTTTTGTGGTTCTTTTTTTTAAAGTATAGGTTCAGACACCGTTTAGGAGCCGGTACCATTTTAAAAGTATCGAAAAGGCACTGGACCCTTCTTAAAAGTTATTATTTCTCACTGGCTCATTTACCAAATGAGTGCTTTTTCTTCGTCCTCCACAAATTAAGCTACTGTAGGTAGTTCGGTAGCGAGACGTTTGAATAAATTAGCGTTTTCGATTGATGATGCGATTGACAATGTTGTGATAAGTAGGCTATACCAACTTTGTAACTCGTTACCCCCCGAACACTGGACATAGCAGACGTATGTATCAAATACAAGAAGCTATCAATCAAGAAAGTATCAGGATTATGATTTCTTTTTCAGTTTTAGTTTTTGATTAATCACTTGGATTAATCATTCATTTTGACAGCACTATAATGTTTACTGTAAATAGACAACCATACAAGTGTAATTGTTACTAAGCCTGCACCAATGTTCTTGTCCATTGCCTTCGCAGATTCCTGGAGCTAAGCTTGGATGTACATTTACATTCCATTAAAGGTTATTGATGACATGCCTCTGAAGTTTGACTTTTTGCACCATAACAATACTTATTGGCAACTAGTCATCATATCTCTAGTCCTTTAATGTATTTGCATTGTACTAAAGTGCGTTCATTTTAAATGGGCATGTATGCGGTTGATGAAGACCTGAAGGTCGAAACGTTTCTTGATTAAATTTCTCTGGAGCAGTAGTTTTCAGTGTTCAGACTTCACTTCTTTATTTGTCTATATCATTCAGTTGTCTTGCACCTGCGTCCTAATTAGATGTTTGGGATGTGCACACCATTTTTGTATTTTCATATATGCGGCTGAAACAGGTAGCCTAGTGCATCCCAAATTTTTCAACATGAACATTTTAATATAACATTATAGTCATTATGGCCTATGGCCTTTAGAAAAATGTTTTTTTGAGGAGGTGGGGTAGTGAACAGGCCCCTGTGGTGCGGCCTAAGCTTTTGTTCTTAATGGCATTTTTTCCCCCTTACATTACTTTTACTTTTATACTTTAAGTAGTTTTTTAAACCAGTACTTTTACACTTTTACTTGAGTAAAAAGCTTGAGTTGATACTTCAACTTCTACAAAAGTCTTTTTAAACCCTAGTATTCATACTTCTACTTGAGTAATGAATGCCAGTACTTTTGACACCACTGCCATAGTGTAAGAAATGTGCTATATAAATAAACTTGCCTTGCCTTGCTGACCTTCTTGGATGTTTTGGGGCGGACTGCTCATGCATAGCCTCCATGGCCGTGACAAGACAGTCTATGAGTTAAGAAGCGGGTGCCATCACTTTGGAAGGATCTGCAGTGGAAGCATGCCACCTCTGGGACAGACTCATGGACAGGAATGGCCTCAGGGATAGACTCATGGACAGGAGAGTGCAGTGTTCAGCCCAAACACTCAGGATGGCCACCACCATCGCAGGCAGTGCAGTAGACAGAGACACATCAAACTTGTGTGTTGAGATCACTGGGATGCCAGCCACTCGCACTGACATCAGTGAAGTGTCCTCACACTGGCAATGACTCTTATTAGTCCTGGCCCAAGCTCCACATCCGCAGGAGTTTAGGTACTATTTGAGTGGCCAGCATGATGTGAGCAGTCTCTGGCTTGGCTGACATGACGTGAAGAGGCTTTGGCATAGCAGGCATGACGTGAGCAGGCCCATGCTTGGCGGACATGATGGAAGCAGACTCAGGAGTAGTAGGCATGACGTGAACAAATCCTGACATGACAGTCAAGAAATGAAAATGCTCTGTAGATGATACAGCACAATTGTGGGGCTCCTCATCTGCAACTCCCAGAGTTGCAGAGCCACTCAACCATAATGCAAAGTCTATATATTGCTCAAGTGTCCAGTGAGGAGTATTGCATGGCATTAAATATGATATGTACTTTATCAAACCAAAACAACAAAAAAAAAAAATGTCTTTCAAGAAAGTATCACAGAAAAGTACTTAGTAGTAGTAAAGTTCATAGATCTCAGCAACATAATTCTCTGTGGGGAGGTCACCTTGATGAAGATGAACATGACGATCTGCTGAATAGTTGAGGTTGGGTATTCTTTAACAAGCAGTCCACTGAAGCAAGTTGTGATGAACCCAAATCCATATTTTATTCAAAAGTAACCCAATATACAAACAGAGACTTGACTTGACTTGAATAGATTTGACTTGAACAGAGACAAACTCACCAACGGCAGGTTACACAGTTCAAAGCTAGACAAAGAACAAAGGCAAAAAGGGCTATTTATCAAATATATAATTTATCAAACAATAAGTGTCACATGACATGAAGCAACCAATGAGAGACAAGACACATGTCTAAGACAATCAACCGGTCGATGAGAACATGAGACATGAACAAAGGAACCAATCCAAACAACACACAGACAAGAGAATCACATGACAGAGAACATAAGTATGTTTGACTTCACGCAGCACTGTGCGTGAATATATATATATATATATATAAATATATATTGTAGAGTCACACTGAAGGCATCAAGGGCTATTTGACCAAGAAGGAGAGTGATGGGGTGCTGCGCCAGATGACCTGGCCTCCACAGTCAACGGACCTGAACCCAATCGAGATGGTTTAGGGGTGAGCTGGACCACAGACAGAAGGCAAAAGGGCCAACAAGTGCTAAGCATCTCTCGGGGAACTCCTTCAAGACTGTTGGAAGACCATTTCAGGTGACCACCTCTTGAAGCTCATCAAGAGAAAGCCAAGAGTGTGCAAAGCAGTAATCAAAGCAAATGGTGGCTACTTTGAAGAACCTACAATATGACATATTTTCAGTTGTTTCACACTTTTTTGTTATGTATATAAATCAACATGTGTTAATTCATAGTTTTGATGCTTTCAGTGTGAATTTACAATTTTCATGGTTATGAAAATAAAGAAAACTCTTTGAATGAGAAGGTGTGTCCAAACTTTTGGTCTGTACTGTATATATATATATCATCATTGTGTCATGTACTGAATTTGGCCAATAGTGAAATAGCTGTGCCATCATCAGCGCTCCTGCAGTTGCTCTGAAAAAGACACACAGATTATTTATTTTATTTTTTACTTGTATTATTATTTATAATATATTGTATATTTTCTATTTCTTTGATGTATTTTATATTTGTTCAGTACCTTTATTTCATATGTTGGAAATCAATAAAAAGAAAAGAAAAGAAAAGAAAAGAAAAGAAAAGAAAAGAAAAGAAAAGAAAAGAAAAGAAAAGAAAAAGCTGCACCAGTTGAGTCAGCCAGTTGCTCTCAAAACGCTATTGCCAGTACTTTGATCCCACATGTGACAGTGATGTGCAGTCGGCATTGGTTCAAGTCAGACAAAAGTTCAACTGGCATGCATTGCTTCAAGTCTGCCACTGATCGATCTGCGCAGCACTGCATAAAGTCAAACGCACCTCATGAATGTGGCCAAGATACAAAATAAAAGACATGAAAACATTGAACAAGAAACAAACCCACACCCGATGTTTTATTAATTCTGTCCTTTTTTGGTATACTATACAATTTACAAGACAATGTTAGTCTCATCATGCTAGCATTACATATATTTTCCTGGATATGTATGGTGACATGTATGTTCTCAATATGTATGTCCAGGGTTCTCATTAATGTGCATGTCCTGAAGTGATTATATTCTTTCTTATATTATCTTCTATTTATTTCAAGGTTTAAATCAAATGGTGAATCAATGGTTTTCAATCTGGTTTTAGACTTTTAGACCTCACTGTAGTGTATGCTTACACATACATACAGAGATCAGATCAAAGTACGCAGGTTTAGCCATAGAGAGTCAGTTCACCGGACACTTCCAACATCCCTCGTGCCAGCAGAAATAGTCTGGCAAGCGTGTGTAAATCAACTTCATACAGTATCATAGTAGTATCATTCAACATCCTGATTGGAGCTCATATCCACAGCCACCCCTTCACATATCCGAAGCATCATTTTACTGTTTGAATGACTCATTCTGTTATCCTACAAATAGCATGACAATGACTTGGTATTATTTGGCTGTATTTTCATTGATTTGCATGTGCAAAAAATGATTGTCAAAAAAAAAAAAAAAAAAAATATATATATATATATATATATATATATATATGTAACGACGTTAAACTCCATATCATCGGGAAGAAGGAGGCGGGAACCGGCGCACAATCAAAACCATTTTAATAATTCAAAAATAAACACAAACTAGCGCACCAGCCCCTCACGGCCGACTGGTGCGCATAAATAAAAAGCAAAACATAAAATAATATCCAGGCCTGGTCCTCTCTCGTCCTTCACGGTCGTCGATCCAGTTTTATATCCTTCCATCTCCTACGTGGGACTCGAGCCAGGTGGTGGGGCGCAGGTGCAGCTCATCTCCAATCACTACACCTGGCCTCACTCCTCGTGCCCACGTCTCTCGGCCCCGCCCCACTCGTCACAATATATAAACAAAAAAAACAATGGTTTAAATGCACCTGTATTTTATGTTGAAAAAATAAACAATAATTTTCATTTAAACTGGAATGAATTACTGTACTTAATAAAATACAATAACTTAGGCTAACTTTTATTCCTTGCACAACACCAAGGTATGACCTAAAGCACCTTTATCATAACGCATGATTTGTAAACTAATACACATTTGGATCACATAATCTGCTCCGTATAACTTTCCTTAGTAAACTTGCTTTGTTGCTCACCTGGTTTAGAATTGCACTTCCTGTGAAACATTGGATTCAATAAAAGAGCTTGCAGAAGCATGCGGAAGTGGCATGTTAGCTTCATTAGATGTGTTTTCATCTCACGTTTGTATTTTGTCAATTCTATCTTTAAGGTTTAGAGATGGGTTTAGTGCAGTTTTTAGTGTAGTTCTGCCACGGTACATACAACAATATATATATATATATATATATATATATATATATATATATATATATATATAAAATGAAGGTGCTTTTAGTGCCACAAGTTTGACTTGCAGTCGGCATCATGCTTAGGATAAAAATGTGCAAGGGTTGTTTTGTAAGTCTTCTATAGGTTCTAAGTTATGGCTCCTAAGTTATCAGGATGGCATATGTTCCATCTGGCCTCTGTGAAATTAAGCATCTATCAAGTCTTGTGAGATCTTCACTAAGGACAAGCCAATCCAAAGAGTAAAGAAGATTTTCCTTTGCTTATCCCTGCTATAAGCAGCAAACAAACCAAAAACAAGGTTATTGTAGAGCAATAGTGTTTCCATAGTACCTTCCATACCATTTAGTGCCTGCTGTCTCTCAGGTTTTTCCATTTCTCCTGAAGGAAAGAGGATTAGCAGCTTTGCTGCTAGCAAAATACTACAATACAAAATCTTTTGACAGCTCAATGCTGCACAAAAACCACAGCTAGGGGTACACAACTGTCCAAACTCCTCTTTGGATCGTTTTCCAAGGGAAATGTTTAAAGATTAGTGGCCCTGACCTTGATGGCAAACAAACACATTCTCAGAAGCTGTTGGCTTGCTGTAGTGAGGGCACAAATCTCACCCAGCCCACGCTTAGTCATACATATTTGAACAGTTCGGCCTGGTTTATCTACCCCAGATGATTTAGTATTCAGCAGTTGAATGACAGAATGGAATTAAACAAAATGCCATTCCATTAACTGACTTTGTGGTATAAAAAAAGAGAGAGAGAAAAAAAAGAGTATCAAAAATAAACCAGTATCAGTGCATAGATTCAGGCAAATGTATGTCTTTAATAAACTCATTTCCACTCATTTCATATCCATTCATTCATTTCATATTTCAAAATAAATAAACATAAGGGTGATATAAAATTTTTATATATACACAAATAATATTGAAATAATAAATCATTTTGATAAATGTATGCAGTGTACCACAGAGCTAACATTTATTTCATTGCTTGAAACCAAAAGAACTATCAGCACTTGCCAAAATAACAATCTGAGTAAAAAAAAAATCTGGATGGAGGAAAAATAGAAATGTTGCTTGTTACTATAATTCATTCAGTACCAGAAACCATTAATGAAAGCCAATTTAAATAATAATAATATCAAAACATTTTTAACTTAATTTATGTGTGTTCTATGCATTATTATGAATATTAGAAGAAAGGTGCAACTATGTTAAAATCACTTTGTGTTGTGCATAGTTGCTGCTTATATAGAGTGTTAAATCTGTCAGTTATAAGATTCCATATTTTAGGATATTACAATCTTGGAAGGCGGTTGGGTAGCTCATTGATTTTTGGAACAGACTCTGTGTATGCATATTTTACTACAGATTGTTTTTTTGTTGTTGTTGTTGTTTTTTGTGAAACATTTACAATGTAAGGCAAGATTTGCAGGCTTTTATTGAAGGATGAGGCAACTACAGCACACTGAACCTTGTTTCTCATGTCACGTGCAAGGACAGTTATGTAGGCTAAATAGATTTCTTACAGGCACAGCAACAAAAAAAGGAATATTTTTGAGTGCTGCAGAAATGAGTTCTAAAACCCAGAAACGAGTTAGCATCCCAAAGGTCTGAGAAGGAGATAAAGTGAGAGTTTGTGTGTGTGTGGACCCAGAGTGCAGTACTCTGTAAAACCTTGCAAATATATCTGGAATGTACTGCTATTTGGGGTTGAATAGACTGAGAATATCCAGGTGAGGATACATAAGGATGCAGTAGGCGATCATCCAGAGGAACAGAAGCGCATGCACCTCATAACTAGTTAGGTCAAGACCCCTCTTCCTAAAACACACAAGAAGAAGGCAGAATGAGACATACTGGTTACTTTCCTGAAACATCCTAGATTCATTAGAAAATAAATAAATAAATAAATAAATATGACTGTGGCGTGAGATACAAACATATTTGCTAAATCAGTCATTTGCAACTTTCTTAGTGACTTGCATTTTACGGGACTCACACCAGAGCGCTTCGCATCACAAATGCGTTGTTGTACCGGGTGAGCTGAAGAGCATGTTTATTATATCACAAAAGCAATAAATATGGAATTGGTAAGGTGAATCGGTAAGGTGATGCAAATGTTAAAAGGTATAACTCAACAAATTATTCACTGTAATACAATCGTTTTGAGTTCGTAACATAGTACTGTGTAAGGAGCTGCACGAAAATAAGTCGAACATCTTTCTTAAGTTCCTTAATCATTAATGTTGTTGCTGTTTTACAGCCCCGAGTGTTCATTTCTGTTGAATAACTGCAGTGAAATTTATTTATATTGTGTAATGTAATTGTTTTTTTTGTTTTTTTTTTTGTAAAAATGTAAGTAGAGGCATGCATTTCTAATGAGCAGCTTGTTTCAAAACTACTTTCAATCGAACAATGCAACACAATGTATGTAGAATAAAATCCAAACCTCTGTGAAACTGCAGGTTCTCCTTTAATTCGATCCAAAACTCTGTTTTGCTCATATCGGTCATTATCTGATTGACCATCCTTCACTCCCCTGGGGAAAAGGTCCTCTCTGATTTTACCCTTATCTAGACCATTTTTCACTGGTGGCACAAATGCATCATCAACACCATCACCCTGAGTGAGATTAAATGCATCCGAGTAAATACTCTCCTTCATTTTAAATGAATAGTCCAAGTCCAAATGTTCACTGGTAGATGATATTTGTATATTTTTACCAAACTGATTTATTAGCAAAGTGTCAGAAGTGGGTGAAGATTTTTCTAAATCAGGGATGTTTGCACTTTTGTCGTCAGCCGAGCCAGTCAATGCGTCTGTAGGCTTTAACTGCCTCTGCGTCTCACAAAAATGACACAATGAGTTTTATTTCACTTCCTTGAGATTCAAATGTACTGGCAAACTCTATTCCCTGTGCATCCATAATTGTATTTAATTCAAGGTCGCCATTTGTCTCTAGTCCAGCTTCTTTACGGTCCAGCTCTAATATATAGCTATATGCATCCTCTTCATCTGAATCCAGCATTGGCATAGCATAAACACCCTCTGTTGAAACCTCTGAACCGTTCCCTTCATTATCCAGGCTTCCCAAATAGCCTTTCTTCCATGCTAAAGAGTCACAACACTGTCCCCCA
Organism: Carassius auratus; assembly: GCF_003368295.1. NCBI lineage: Eukaryota > Metazoa > Chordata > Actinopteri > Cypriniformes > Cyprinidae > Carassius > Carassius auratus. The sequence continues at coordinate 18,967,228 of NC_039262.1, forward strand.
GTGGAGTCTGACAGGGATTGTCCATTTGACCAGCCGGAGCTCTTTGTGGTGTGGAAATGATCAGACAGAGCAGTTAAACCCACAGGGCTGTCTGAAGGACAGGCAGGAAGTGACTCTGAGCTGAGCTCTTGATCTCCAGTATGGTAGGTTTGTTCCTCTTGGCTGGTCTCAGAAGAGTTATGAAGTCCTCTCAAAGCTTCAGTAGAGATATTAGATGGTAACATGCAGCTAAATGAATCAGTCCAATGTCTGTCCGATCTTTCAATGAAATGTGGTGTGCCTCGAGAGGAATCTGTTGATGCACTGTCCTGTGAATGAGTCAGTGTCATGAGATTAACAATATTTTACTTAGACCATTCATTCATTCATTAGACATGTCATTACAACTTTGTCACAATTGCTTGATTGGATTCACTTATATCTCACAACTGTGGTTTTATATGTTGCTAATTTGTCTATATCTCTTACATTTGACTTCATATGGTGCAACTGCACTTTCATTTTTCATAAATGTGACATAATATCCACTGCTTGTTATCTCTCATAATGCCTTTTTTTTTAAGTTAAAGGCAAAACAAAATTGAAAGTAAAGTTACATTATGAAAGATAAAGCCACATTGTGGATATTATGTCACTTTTATGGAAAACAGTAAGTGTTTTTAAGCACATTCATGTGTTGAAAATGCTTACTTTTCTGTTCGTAGATGCAGTGAATTTAGAAGGCCAGCTCGAAACTGAAGTGAAATCTGTGTGGGTAAATCTGTCTTCCTCTCGCAAAACTCATTTGTGTGGATTCCTATTGAAATAACTTTTTTATTAAGTATGCCAAACTATAGAAAACATGACCACACCTTTGAATTTCCACGGGTGAAATCCAGTCATTTCAATACACATCTCCCCACACAGATTTCACAACAGGTCACACAACTGCTGCGTTGCCCAAATAAAAGTTGCTTGGTTTAAAGTGACTTCTGTGTGAGCGGTGCTTTATACATTGTTACCTTTCTGTCCTGTGAAATTTTGTTAAAATTTCACTAATGTGACCACACCTTTAGTTTTATTGACATACAGTCACAATAATGCATTGTCATTATAAATAAGAAAGCCTGAATGTGCTTGAATCTTCTTCTCAATCATATAAATAAAAGATAAACATATCCTCACCTCATCGTGGCCTGGACAACATTGAAGAAACTGGGCTACATAAGTGATGACAGACTGCTCATCTGGTGAATGCACTGCAAGATCTTGTGGGAAAGAATTAAATCAAGTCAAATAACCAAACACAACTGCTTGTACAATAGTTCTGCAGTAAAAATAGCTGCTCCTGCGTTTTCATTACATGTTTATTTCTGAAATGTGAAAGCAGGTCATACAGCAATTAAATACATTCCTCTAGAAGGCACAAACAATACACAGCTATACTTCAGTGAAAAGCTAATGGTGTGTTTGTGTGTTACCATCTGGATCCAGCAGTGGAGGAATCCCCAGCCACTCATTCGCTGCTGTGAAGGCTGTCTCCATATTTAGTCGGGGCTCAGAAGACAAAGCTTTCCTCATGTCCACAAACTGAGGACAGAAGCATTTAACCAGAGCCAGAAATGCCAATCCACTCCTCCAGCTTTTACCAAAATCGCTAATGTCTACCCCATATCTGAAGGAAAAGATTGAAATGGCGAGGCGGAATAAATTATGCAAGATCATCCAATTCATAGATCACCACAAAAATTACAAAGCCATGTAATAATTTTAGATTGCATGTTTTTCCAAACCTACATTACTGTCAATCTTCTGTGGAAGAACTTTGTTTACATTCAATTAAATCTAATAGGGACAAAAATATTCATAAACACCATAAAAGTATCGTAAAAGTGGTCCATGCAATTTCAAAAATATGTATTTACTAACTATCTCAACATCCAGCCAAGACTATATATATATATATATATATACAGTATTGTTAAAAATAATAGCAGTACAATGTGACTAACCAGAATAACCAAGGTTTTTCGTATATTTTTTTATTGCTACGTGGCAAACAAGTTACCAGTAGGTTCAGTAGATTCTCAGAAAACAAATGAGACCCAGCATTCATGATATGCACGCTCTTAAGGCTGTGCAATTGGGCAATTAGTTGAATTAGTTGAAAGGGTTGTGTTCAAAAAAATAGCAGTGTGGCATTCAATCACTGAGGTCATCAATTTTGTGAAGAAACAGGTGTGAATCAGGTGGCCCCTATTTAAGGATGAAGCCAACACTTGTTGAACATGCATTTGAAAGCTGAGGAAAATGGGTCGTTCAAGACATTGTTCAGAAGAACAGCGTACTTTGATTAAAAAGTTGATTAGAGAGGGGAAAACCTATAAAGAGGTGCAAAAAATGATAGGCTGTTCAGCTAAAATGATCTCCAATGCCTTAAAATGGAGAGAAAAACCAGAGAGACGTGGAAGAAAACGGAAGACAACCATCAAAATGGATAGAAGAATAACCAGAATGGCAAAGGCTCAGCCAATGATCACCTCCAGGATGATCAAAGACAGTCTGGAGTTACCTGTAAGTACTGTGACAGTTAGAAGACGTCTGTGTGAAGCTAATCTATTTTCAAGAATCCCCCGCAAAGTCCCTCTGTTAAAAAAAAGGCATGTGCAGAAGAGGTTACAATTTGCCAAAGAACACATCAACTGGCCTAAAGAGAAATGGAGGAACATTTTGTGGACTGATGAGAGTAAAATTGTTCTTTTTGGGTCCAAGGGCCACAGGCAGTTTGTGAGACGACCCCCAAACTCTGAATTCAAGCCACAGTACACCGTGAAGACAGTGAAGCATGGAGGTGCAAGCATCATGATATGGGCATGTTTCTCCTACTATGGTGTTGGGCCTATTTATCGCATACCAGGGATCATGGATCAGTTTGCATATGTTAATATACTTGAAGAGGTCATGTTGCCCTATGCTGAAGAGGGCATGCCCTTGAAATGGTTGTTTCAACAAGACAATGACCCAAAACACACTAGTAAATGGGCAAAGTCTTGGTTCCAAACCAACAAAATTAATGTTATGGAGTGGCCAGCCCAATCTCCAGACCTTAATCCAATTGAGAACTTGTGGGGTGATATCAAAAATGCTGTTTCTGAAGCAAAACCAAGAAATGTGAATGAATTGTGGAATGTTGTTAAAGAATCATGGAGTGGAATAACAGCTGAGAGGTGCCACAAGTTGGTTGACTCCATGCCACACAGATGTCAAGCAGTTTTAAAAAACTGTGGTCATACGACTAAATATTAGTTTAGTGATTCACAGGATTGCTAAATCCCAGAGAAAAAAAATGTTTGTACAAAATAGTTTTGAGTTTGTACAGTCAAAGGTAGACACTGCTATTTTTTTGAACACACCCCTTTCAACTAATTGCCCAATTGCACAGCCTTAAGAGCGTGCATATCATGAATGCTGGGTCTTGTTTGTTTTCTGAGAATCTACTGAACCTACTGGTAACTTGTTTGCCACGTAGCAATAAAAAATATACTAAAAACCTTGATTATTCTGGTTAGTCACATTGTACTGCTATTATTTTGAACAATACTGTATATATATATATATATATATATATAATCCATATATATATATATATATCAACCACTTTTATGATGCTATTGTTGTGCTTTGCATTTTATTTATTCATGTATTTTATTTTATTTTTTGTTTAAAAGCTTCAGTCTCCACTGAAACTTTGTGGAAAAGAGCGATCAGGCCATTCATCAAACTGTCTCCTATTGTGTTCCACATACACACAAAAAATTACGGCGAGTTTATTAGAGTGAGTTTATGATGTAAAATATTCATTTTGTCTGAAAAAACAAAACAAAATCTTACTTAATTACTTTGCAGTACAGTACAAAATCTTACTAAATCACTTACTTTGCAGTACAGTTCTGTGCCCAGCTAAGCAGAGTCTTTATGGCTGTACTGCGGTATTTGAGCTTTTGGGATGACCTTTTGCCTTTTGAGGGTAGAGTTTCAAAACTGTCATCTCCAGGTGATGCTGGAGAACTACAACCTGAAGAATCGCTGCCACAAGGTAATGACAGCAGACTGAAGGTGGATGGGAACTTCTCCAGGCTTCCTGTGACCTGTTTAATCTTAGAATGGGACAGTGATTTAGCTCACAATAACTGACATGATCAAAAACCCACTCGAGAACAATGGATCCCTTTCATCACCATTAAGCAATGATACCGTGCTTTACCTGATAGTACACAATGATGTTCCAGATTAGCCTGAGAACAACTGAAGGATTGCCATCTGCAATATCATTAGCGTCAATTTTCATAAGGCTAACCTGTGTAAAAACAGTATAAATTATTACATTTATATTTATATTACACAAAGATATTGACCCTTCCACATGACATCAATAAACATAGATATTGACCATGTTTTACTAATTAAATCCCTTATTTTAGTTAAATCGTTGTTATGTTGTATTGATTTGTACCCTGGTTTGAATCCAATTTTCCAAAAGTGAGGAAGATAGGAAGATAATTCATAAGTCGTGGGGTGGAAAGATTTTTTTTTTTTTCTTTACTTATGAACAATAAATGAATAAATATATATAAATAAGCATTGGAACTTACATTTCTGTCCTCGAGGAAATTCAAGACCTTAGAAATATTGTTTAGTCTGAAGATGCGATGTGGAAATGGCCTGAATTTATCAAGCTGAAGAACATGAAAAACACTTCTAGAAAAGCCACATCTATGAATGATAGATTTATAGTGATCAAAATTAATCTTTTTAGTACAAAAATGTAATGACAAACCATATTACAGCCTGACATTTCCTCTAGAAGAGCCATGAGAATCTTTCCATCCTGAATATCAGTGAATAAGTTATGAACCTGTAGGTCACACTACAACACAGAGAGAAAATAAATAAATAAAAATAAAACATGGGACGACTGTGTATATATATATATATATATATATATATATATATATATATATATATATATATATGGTGTGTTTATATATATATATATATATATATATATATATATATATATATATATATATATATATATATATATATATATATATATGGTGTGTTTATATATATATATATATATATATATATATATATATATATATAAAATTAAAAACTCCACAAAAGGTAACATTTTGAGAAAGTTATTGGCTTGGTCTTGAGTTGTCTTTTAAAAGCAGAATACATTGTTTAGCTTTGCAATAGAAAGAAGACAGTTCTCACTCTCTTCAAATGCACGTTTATCCACTTGGTAAAAGTTCTTTCTTGGACTGCCTGCTTCTCATCTGTAGATGAAGAAATCAAACTGAGGCACCATGGACACATAGAGTCAAAGTTTAAAGTTCTGTAAGCGTCATGCTGTCATTCCAGAACATGAACAGGTTTAGCACAGGTATAAGCAGATTTACTTTCATTTTAAGAGACATGCATGGAGTAAAATAAATGAGGAAGTTCGTCTTAAAAAATATTTTTCAGAGTTACAAATTATGATTTTTTTCCCCCTTCTTTCTTTCTTTCTTTTTTTTGCGTTTACACTTTACATTTCCATCGCAATCTGTTTCAAATATAATGTGTAAAATATTAACAAAAGATATAGAATATTTTATGCCAGACAATACATTTTATGATATAATTTACCAAGCTTGGTGATTAAAACATGCTGAATATATATATATATATATATATATATATATATATATATATATATATATATATATATATTTTTTTTTTTTTTTTTTTTTTTTTTTATTCAAAAAAATAAAAATCCACCCAAAATTGTCAGTGTATAAACAAAAGACATTATAGGAACTGTCAAATTACGCATATAAATGGCTTCTCCTACCTTGGGTTTTTTGTGCGCACTTCTTGTCTTTACCAACATGTTCATCTATCATACTCTGTGTTGAGGACATCCTGAACAGGACCGGGAAAATGTCAAAAAGTCACTAATACACTCCATGCATAGCTAAAGAGGAAGATTTGAGGAAGTCATTCGTTTGAGGAGTGTTTTTGAGTGTCAGCTCCTGTCAGCACACGCCCGCCTCCTCCATACACCTGCATGAACCAGAGACAGCTCCTCCAAACCCTTCACTGCCTCCAGCTAATATTTAGTATTCATTCGTATGACATTTAGCTTTTATCTGTTGACATTTTATCCATTCACTTTTAACAAATAAAACAAGTGGATACTTGAATGTTGGTTTGTTCATGACGTAACTATGACTATGAACTATGTTGAAGTTTCTTTTTTTGCAAAAGCAAATCTTAGTCCTCATCATCAAATGATAGTTTTAACTCTGTAATGGTGTACTGCTGAAAGTCTGTGACTCTTTTTTGTTGCATTATATTCAGTGAGCCAATGCATTAAAATATTTACAAGTTAAACATTTGTAAAAAAAAAAAAAAAAAAAAAAAGTTGCATTAGACATTAATATATATAAAACACTACATGGAAACTTTTACTTATGCTACTCTATCATCACAAAACATAAAAAGTGATGTTCTTACTCAGCATCTTCGATGTTTTTAATAGTACAACAATTCATAAATTGGTAAGTTTAGATACTTGCTTTGGGAAAAGAAGACCATAACACTCAGGAAGATAACGGTTCACAGTGCATGCAATATTTAAAGCCCTGGGCCCGTATTCATAAATAATCTTAATGCAAAATGTAGCTCTAAGTGACAAAATTCATAACGCCAGAATTTAATCACTACGTTATGATATTTGGCAACTGGGAAAATGCAACAATGCAATATGATGACTTGGGTCTGTCACAACCTTCTGTAAGCAGAGTGATCACACAAACAATTATAGCACTTTCACATCATCGTATGTGTCGCAGTTCATTTCGTTTCCACTGGACATTAAAAAAAAATGCATATATGAATATAGCAGGCTTATAGGTGCGCACAAGCAGGGGGAATGAACCATTAATAGTTTGTGCTATAAGCTTCTTGTCCCGTGCTGTGACACCCATTCCGAATTTTCCTTTAAGAATGGCCTTGTGTTCATCCACTAACTGGGCTAACAGTAAACACTGTTCCTCTGTCCAGTTTGGATTTCTCGCCCTTCTTGGTTTTGATTCCATGTTTGATATATTAAAACCAACATTCAAACCGCCACTTAAATATGACAGCAATCACTGTAATTGGAAAGAGTGGAACAATTTGTATCATTATAAGCCAATCAAATACCTTATAGGAAATTAAAAGCATGGTAAATAAATAAAAAATATTTATATACACACATATAAGACTTAAGATAAGACTCCTACATATAAGTTTTTAAGCTAAATTAAGAGTTTTCTGAGAGGATTCTTAGAATCTTTATGAATACGGGCCCTGGTTTTTATGAATTTAAAACTTTCTGCTCCAATTTAAGAAACATTGTGTGGCCTTAATTTGTGAAACAGCAAATTAAGACTCAAAACTCACAGAAACCCTAATAAACATTAGAACTAGTTTAAATGTTAAGCTAAGACATGACACTTTTTGAACGTCAAATGTTAGTTAAGGTAGTCAAAGTGATGAACACCTGTGTGAACTTCGGGGGAACTGACTACAGAAGCCACCCTCAAGCAGTTGGCTCACAGTAAAAATGGTCCAGAAAACTATTTTGTTTGTTCTAAATCATTCTTATCAGGTTGAGCTTGTTGTGGGCCCTATAGCACAGATTATAGAAAGTGGCTTATTTTGCTGAATGTAGCCTTATTAATAAACCACAATAATGACAATTATGGTTTTACTCCAGTAAAACGATTTTGCGTTCTAATCTAATGCACTGGTTAAAATGTAGACAGCCCAGGAAAGTCTAAATTATTAATTTACCGTTGACGCAAACATGACGCAAAACTACAAAACGCCTTTTGCATCAAGATTTTATTAGGGGATAACATGGGGTTAAGAGAAGGCAAATATATGGGGTCCATTAAAAAAACACACATTATTGAGCTTGATTTCCAACTGAATCCGGACAAACCTAAAGGGAGAGAGAAAAACAAAACACAAATGTTAAGTCCGAATTGATCAATGGAGGATTTTGCCCCCGTCTTTTCCTCAGTGTACAACACATGGTTTAACTGTGGCAATTCAAAGTGTCTGAAAGGCGCGCTTCTCCTGACAGACAATATCTGGCTGCCACTGATTTACTCTGCCTGTTTTTAGATTGGTAACGGTACACAACAAACCATCACCGCCTTGGAAACAGGACGAGATTTGTTGAAAGAATATCGCACGTAAAGCTTCAGGATCTAGAGAAGTCACGCCTTTTGTTCCTTCGGTTTAATCTGTGCAGTCTCGTTGAATCTCCAGCCACTCAAGACACAGGAGACAGGATCTCGACACTGCAATTCTATTATGGATATAACGTTACGTGAAAATAAAACTATCTTACCGCTTGTAAACCGTTTATGCACTGTAAGAAACACACGTGGACTTCACCAAACACACGCAACAGCAGCATTCAGTTAAATAGAGCTTCGTGAATGAATCATTCAGAATCAGAACACTGAGTCGGTCGAGTTGGGCAGAATCAGAACACTGATTCGATCGAGTTGGACTGAATACAATCTAGCCATTTTCACGATTCCTAAAATGCTTATTATATTGACTACAATCTGCCTATATATTTATAAACCGAATCAATGAAACATGCTAAACTGAAAAAGAAATACATAAAAATGAATCACTGAGTCGTTTATGTGAACCGGATCTTTAAAAAGGAAATGTTTGAAAGAACCAATTCGCGGAAACGAGTACGTGCCGGAAGAAAAAGAGCGCATTGTTAACCGGATGTAAACGCCTCCACTAATTACATCTTACACGAAAAAATACACAGATGTTTTTAAATAACAGTGGCGGTACTTGTAATAGTAGTAATAAAATGCTTTACACTGCTAAAATAAAAGCTTTCAGAGATCAAGATAAAAGGCAAATTGTGTAACATTCATGACTGACGCAGTATTCGACCAATCAGAGAGGAGAAGACAAATCAGAGACCCAATAGCTTTCATCCTTTGAGTGTTTATATTCCAGGGGGCGGAGCTTGCGTTGGGTTACTTACCTCGGCGTAGCTCTGTGGCGTTTGTTTGACGAAGTGTTAAGCGTATTTAAGCATCGTAAAATATTTAGCAAATCATTCAGATTTGTAAGATGAACAGCATTATTAGATCGACAGCTCGGTGTCTTCGAGCGGGCGCATGGCAGTACAGGACAGCGCAGAATAATGGAGAGCTGCTGTCTGGTTGGGCCCGCCTCATGTGCTCCTCCTCAGCGGCCCAGAAGACTGTGGAGGAGATGGTGAAGAAGGACAAAGTGGTGGTCTTCATTAAAGGCACCCCCGCACAGCCCATGTGCGGCTTCAGCAACGCCGTCGTCCAGATCCTCAGAATGCACGGGGTCGACAACTATGCTGCTTATAATGTGTTGGACGATCAGGACATCAGAGAAGGTCAGCTGGTGATTGTGCTGTGAAGAGCTTTTGGAGTTTAAACCTAAGTGTGCTAGTAACATTTTGGGGGCAAAAAAATAAAAATTTTGGAATTATTGCTTAATATCTTATACTAATTATAAACTTTCTCACTATGCCTTAATTTTTTGAAAGAACTCGAACAATCAGGACTTTAAAACTGTCATAATAAAGACTTAGTTTCTAATGAGGTGTTACGTATTTAATTATTGAGACGTTTTCTTGTAATATTCACTGAACAACTCACGATAATCAAAAACTAAAAATAATAATATTGTAATCCAAAAACTTTAATGAGAAAATAATTGATTCCTAGTAATAATGACTAAACCTCTCAATAATAATGAGAATCTTTAATTTCATAATGCCTTGGTTTCTCGTAAAAAGTCTTCGTATTAAGTTAGTTTGTCTTGTAACAATGAGAAACTGTCTCATAATATTGAAAATAACAATTAATCTTGTAACAGTGACTCATAATAGATTATCTTAAAAAAAATAGAACATCTCATAATAATAGATTCTGATAATAATAATAGATGTCGAGACACCATCTCATAATACTTAGAAACTGTCTAGAAACCTTATAATAATAACTTGTATTCTCATTAATACCTCGTAATAGTGACTAAACATTTGAGTAATGGGAAACTTCCATGTAGCAATGCATTAGCTTCTTATAAAATGAGAACCTTCTTCCTTATAATGTCTTTTAATAATATTATTTTTAGTTGTTGTTTTTTTTTTTCGTTATAAAAAAAAAAAAAAAAAAAACTCAATTACTATGAGATGTTGAATCATTATTTTTTTTTATAAAGTTTCACTTTAGTATCGGATATTTTAAGTTCCTGATTTACAGGATTTGTAAATATGACAAAAACTTGAAAGGTGGTCAGTAGAGCACAAGTAGGTTAACGGCACCAGAAGTCCTGTCAGCTCTGATTGCTTTTATCAGCCTTGTGCAGCTGGAAGAAAGGGGTGTTAACCTTACATGACTGAGGTCCGTTTAAAACCATAAAGCCGAGACTCTGAGGTTCTTAAATGGAATTAAAAAGAGAATAGAAAATAGTTATGCTACATAAAATGAATTCCAGAGATTAGTCGAAGAGTTAAGCATGTGGAAATTGTTAAATACTGACTTGTGACTTTGTTTCCCCTGAAAGGAATCAAGACTTTCTCCAACTGGCCGACGATTCCGCAGGTGTTCTTCAACGGGGAGTTTGTCGGCGGCTGCGATATTCTTCTTCAGATGCATCAGAGCGGAGATCTGGTAGAGGAACTTCAGAAGCTGGGAATCAGGTCGGCTCTCTCGGATCAAGAGAAAGAGTCCAAGTAGGATGGTCTTTGGGGTGATTGTCCATTGTAAACCTCCCAAAGGTTAACTTGACCTGCTGAAGTCCAAACTGTCCTCCAGATGACTGAAGGAAGTGATGTCAAACCTCCCGAATCCAGAAAAATCACTGTAAAACACTTGACGTAGAATTGCCGTATTACACAAGATTCTATCGCAGTATGCTTGTCTTTATTTCAGATACTCTAATGTTAGGCCACCGCATATTTAAAATGTATTTTCAAATATATTATTAAATGTATTTTAGATGTATATCATTCTTCTTTTTTTTTTTTTGTCAATAAAATATTTTAAAGCACCCATTGTTTGGAACTAAAGCTGCTGGGTGTGTCACAAGAGGTTGGATTCTGCGTGTCTGATGTTGTCTGATGTCATGCTTGTTTATTTGTTGGAGATTTCCGTCTTCCTCATTCTGTAACATGTCTGTCATGTTATTTTGTGTTGAACATGTGTTAAGAAGTTGTCCTACCAGAGAGCGAGATAGAGAGGGTGATACTCGCCACCTTTGTGCCAGTTACTCCTGTTAGATGTTCTAGTCATGTAGAGAAACAGTATATACTCAAACTTAAGAGTAAGACATTTTTAAAGGTGTTTGCAGCTGCAGTTTTGTGAGATCAAATACATAAGCAGGTCATACTTGTTACATATAAGTGAAGAGTTTGATTTTATTAGAGGTTTTTGTATTTTAACTTCTAAAATATTCCCTATAGTTATTAAAAAGCAGTTGTCGTTGACAAAATTTGGAATTTGACAATCGAAAAGGGCATTCATTTAAATATGAATTAAATATATATATACATGCACACACACATATGAGTGTGAGTGTGTTTGTGTGTGATGCGACGATATTTCCAATGGTATTCTGTGTTGTAGTTTCAGATGTGTCCACTAGAGGACGCAATAGTATTTTAAAACAGATTTTTTGGCTAATATTTACTGTCCATTGCCCTCATAGCTACAAGATTTCTGGCCAAATTTATATTTATAATATAATAATAATAATATATAATAATAATTGATTTATGTTGGCTTATTTTGGTTATGAAAAGTTTGTAAAATAGTTAATAGTAAAATCATTGTTTACTACGTTTTTGTACTTGCATCACGGCAACTGCTTTTTTTTTTTTTTTTTTTTTTTTTTTTTTTTATACATATATATATACGTACAGGGCTTTGCACTAAATCATGATACTCTACTGGGGACCTTTCTAGGGTCAAGCATTATAATTATCATTATTATTATTATTATTATTTCATTTATAGCTCCAAACTGTTTACGTTTATATATTTTTTATTATTAATCCTACATGCTAAGTTACTGTATATGAATTGATTTTACAACTGCATACTTTTTCAAGTTTTTTATCAATTTTGTTTAATAAAAAAAAAAATTAAAAAAATGATTTGCCAGCTGCAATAATGTGCCTGCATGGTTTCCATGTTCACCATCCTCTCAAAAGCCTTCATATCCCAGCACTCCTTGCTTCCCTCTAAGCTAGTTGCTAAGCAACACCATCTTCTCTAAAATAGGGGGCAGAGGGAGCAGGGGATGCCACTCTTCTCCATGTGGATTTGTTCTGCCAACAGAATCAGGTCATTTGTGCCAGTGCCTGAAGAGAGTCTGACACCTCTGCTTGGAAGGAACAAAGACAGCTGAGACCCGAGCAAGAAGAAGGTACGAAAGCAGCTGTCAGAGCTACATCATCAAGAACTCCCAGGACTGGAAATCTAAAATTGTCAATTCGCCATGGCGTTTATAAAAACACTGATGCCAGAACCTTCGAGACTTTGTGGCACACAGTAAACTGCTCATCTGGTTTCTGGAAGAAATTGAAAACTGGAAAGCACTGGTGTAGGAGTGTGAAGATGGATTTTAAAAATCCCTTCCACAATCCTGGAACATGGTAAAATGTAATTTTCCACAATCTTTCGCAGATAAGACCATATAAGGCAAGGCATTTTTCCAGATGCTGTGTCAGGTAAGCACCTTGCATGAACATGATCATAGAAAGTTAAAGCAGTTAAGATCAAATGAGATGAAATAGCCACTGGGGGTCACCACTCTACCTCACATGGAGGTGTTTATGAAGAACCAGGCCTTGTAAACAAGAGACACTCTGAAGTACTGTATGCACCTAATAGTACTAGAAAAACATAAATAAATAAAACAGGTCTGGCTGAACCTTCTGAAGAATTTCTAGCTTGCATTCTTGAAAGTTATGGGGTTATTATAGGAACCCTTGAAGTGTTTTATATATATATGTATATATCCGAACCCCCTCGGTCCTTTCGTCACGGGCACCTTGTGCGACCGCACCAGTATAAATCTTACTCTGATTAGATGAGGTACATTCAAGTCATTGTATAATTGCAATTTTTATTTATTTATTTGTTTCTGTCTTTGAGAAATTAATGGATATGATGAATTATGAGTTGTCACAAGATTTCATGACATCATAATTATCATATCTAGTATGGGCTAAATTTGTCTTCTTCATTCGTTATGATATAATTTATGAAAGTGCTCTCTTTATCTGTTGTTCTCCTCTCGGTGTAAAGGGATCTTTCATTCTCATGCAGACCGGCTTCAAAAAGACTCTTACCCACCAGGTGAAAATGCTGAACTATGCGTTCACACATCAAACCCCAAGACCACAGAAGAGGGAGAGCAGGGAAGAGTCCATCCTCGCCTTTCTTGGGATTGTCGGAACCTTCCTCAACCTACTTGTCATTATCTTTGTCTACATCTATACTTCTCTCTGACAGTAGACTCTCACCAGAGTCCAGATCTGCCTTTTAAATATGATGAACAGTTATTAATATAAATTCATATTTTTTCCTCATGTTTAGATTTAAACAGTACAGTGCACATTTTGTTACTTATGATCAAAGTATGTCCATCATGTTCTCTATCAAAAAATAAAGATTTATAAATTTGTTCAGAAGTACTGATCTGGTTGCTTTGATCCGTTTATTTATTTATTTATTTATTTATCTATCATAACTTTAGTGTTGAATATATCATGTGAATGAAATACTTAGTATAGACCTTAGTCCATAGACCATATTTAATATTAAACAGGAATAAAAACAAAGAGCTGAGGGAGAAATCCAATGTGTTTAACATTATAACGATTGAAGTTATTTTTATACTTTACAAAAAATTGGGAGAAAAAGAATATGTGACAAAAGAAGAAAGTTCAAATTCACAGCACTCATAAAAGAGTAAAAAATAAACCTACCTACTACATTGTTGTGACTGAAGTGTGCATACAATAGGCTTGTTACTATCCCACGGGAGAAGATTTGTGAATGGCAGTGAAGCTACACTGATGCTGGTGGGTCACATGACCATGATGATGTGGGGAATGTAGTGCATCTACATTACATACTACGCACATTCATACTAGAACGTACTCCTTTAGCGATCGCAAAGTAATAATTACTCATGAGATTATGTGATTTTGGGCATAGCAGTGTTTTCCCATTGTTTTGGTAGTACTCTAAATTGTTGTAATAGTGTTTGTTTTATTGTTATTTCCTAATCACTGTCCAACTCACTGCATGTGTCAGTTTACTGTAGCTAAACAATATAGATACAGATTGCTACAGATATAAAAAAAAAAGGACATGTTATCTACTTCTGATTTTCTAAGATAAAATGTTGCTGAAATATTTTTATTATTACTCCATATTAATTGTTTATTACTTTTTTTTTTATTTTTATTACTCCATATTAACTAAATTGAATTATCGGTAACCAAACTGTCAATTGTGGCCATTGACTTTCATGGTGTTTTATTTATTTATTTATTTATTTATTTTTTAAATTAATAGCTACCATCAACTGTTCCATTGTTTTGTTGTAAATAGACATTGTTCATTTACATAAAGGCAGAAAAATAATTTAAAAGTACTGTGATTTAAAATGATTGTTATCATAGTTATATGGTTCAATCAGATTTTTACACTTAGATTCCACCCACTTCCACTCCAACTAATGTACAAGATTTGTTCATTATTATGAGTTGTGTGATTGTTAATGCAGTCTTCCTTGAGTATCTGTTTTCTCAAATATGCAAAAGCAATATAAGAGAAGCGGTCTGCTATGCTAAGTGCCTCCCCTGTGGGAATCAGGCAGCTGGGCATCAGCGCACACTGGGTTAATTAAAAGAGATGTGACATCATCTTTGCATTAATGTATCCCTACTGCTCTTTTATCATTGTGATGTATCAAGCCCTGGAGCTGAATGATGGAAACGCATGGAGGCCTGGTGAAAAGCCTTCAACAGCCTGAGAAATCCAGACAGAAAGAGAAGGAGGTGGCGGAGGAAGAAATAGAACATGAGTGGGAGGGAGAGAGAGAGAGAGGGAGAGAGAGAGAGAACAAACACTGAGTTATTTAAACTGCCTTTTAATTTTATATCTCATTTGACTTCTAACATTTTTGATGATGTCTGATGTTACAAATGTAATATGACATGTTATAGATATGTGTTGTACTGTACAAGACAAATACATTACATTATAAACTGAATTAATATGCATGGCTGTGTTATATAATCAAACATGCATTTAACAGGGTTGAGAAAGTAGGGTTTTTTAATAAATTTCTGGTTCTCATTCCTTTTAACAAATCCAAACAGTCCTATTATTTTGCCATTTTCTTTTCAGAGAACAAATCTACAAAATCTATTTGAAGAAGAAACAGTTCGCAAAAAAAGTACAAATGTAATTAGTACAATCCAATAATTGGCTTATATTGCATTAAATAAATAATATATATATTGTCACGGGAGGAGCACAAGACAGACACAGTGGGCACAGTTCTCCTCCAGATCGCGGGTCCGGCAGCTCACGTCTCTTGTGGCGCGGGAGTCCCTCAACGCACCCTTCCTGGACCCACGAGGACACCAGTGTGCATGCACGGGGAAGAGACCCGTCTCTCGAGGAGAGGCGCGTTGGGCTTTTAATCAGCGGCGGTGATGAGGCTTCATTTCCTTCAGGTGTGCCCCATCACACGCCGCCAGCCCTGTCTCGTCCAGCGCCCCTCCTCTCACGCACCCACTCCAGTCGGGAGCCTGGTGAAGGGCGGCAATTTAGGACGGGGTGCCGGTGACAACCAGGGAGGAGGCAGCTGACTCCTCACATTCCCCCTCCCAAGCGACATCCCCGTCATCAGGGCGCCGCCCACACGGGAGTGCTACTCCTCTCAACCAGGCTCCAAACGGTCGGAGTGGGCGGGGATTCCTCTCCGGGCGGTCCTCCCTCTCGCAGCGCACCGGAACCTCCGGGTTCTCAGGAACGTTTGCAAGCGAGAGGGAGTGACGTCACCAGATGTTTCCCAACTGCACTGTCTAGGCTCCGCCTTGCCCGCATTCTTCACCAGTGTCACGGGAGGAGCACAAGACAGACACAGTGGGCGTGGTGTCAAGCCTCTGAGAGGCTTTTATTAACACAAAATAAAACAACAAGGGGATAAAAGGTGGCCAAAGGGGAAAAGTGTCCAAAATAACAGGGAATCTGGTGTCCTCGTCGTGCTACAGGGTTCGTGTAGGTCGGGCAGTGTTCATGGAGGAAGGGTCCAGGTAAGGTGTGGAGTCCGGCGGCCGCACGCGCTCCCCTTTTTGGGAATAAATACAGGTGTAAAGCCATTTACAACAGCTATTGTCACGCTACATGGGGGCGAGGAGGAATGTGATACAGGAGACTTCTTAAACATGGAATTTTAATATAATCATGACAGGGAAACACAGGATCTCATGAAGAGATTACTGAAGACTAAAGCTGTAGTCAAGTCCAGCTTTGTCGAGTCCAAGTCAAGTCCAAGTCCAGGACTAGTCGAGACTGAGTCAAGACAAAGTCCAAAGAGGTTCGAGTCCAAGGCAAGTCCAAAAGTTTTGAGTCCAAGTCAAGACCGAGTCCAACAGGGGGGGAACAGGAGGGGAACAGGAGCCCATACCCTTCACCTCATCCCTAGTTTCCCAGGGGGGGAGGCATGGTCTGGGCCAACACTGGAGCAAACTCTGGGGTCTGGGCTGACATCAGGGGGGAGGAATGGTCTAAGCCGACACTGGAGCAAGCTTTGGAGGAGCAGGCACTTGAGGGTGCTCTGGAAGGTGCTTACGAGTATCAGATACTGGAGTGATCTTTTGTGGCAGGCTTGTCGCATTAATTTTTGTCATGGGCTTGCCATATTAGTGTTCATTGGGCTTGCCATATTAACGTCCTTTCGGCTGGCCACATTAAGGGGCAGCAGGCTTGACTTGGGGACGGCCAGCTGATGGATCCCATTTGGGATCGGAGGCTCTCCAGACACCGGATGACAGCGTCCTTCCAGCTGAGGTTGGTGGTGTCTGGGAGCTCTGCAGGGTGATGGTAAATCATCCCAATCAGGAACAGCATCACCAGAGTCTCCCCTCACATAACTGATCGGGTCATGGCTTCCCTGAGCATGTTCATTCATGAGACACTGGATACAAAAAGTTAAACAAAAGATCTTCAACAAAACAATAACCCGGGAAAAAGCTGTGGTGCTCTGTCACGCTACATGGGGGCGAGAAGCAAGGAGACACTGAAGACTTCTTCAACATGGAATTTTAATATAATCACGATGGAGTAACACAGGATCTCATGAAGACATTACAGAAGACGTTTAACAGCCAACAGCAAACTCAAAAATGGAACACTATTTATGCAGGACAAGACAATGGGAAGACGAGACACACCTGGGATCAATAAAATCTATATAAATAGCAGTTGTGGTACTGACAAACATGGTGTTCTGTTAACATTAGTGGAATGATGTGATACAAGAACCTTTGAAAATTAAACATCCTGAATTTCAAATTACATGTTTAATTGTATTTTGGGCCTGAGGAAATGTTTTTCTTACAGCAAAATGATAACAAAGCATCTCAAATGCATTTTAGTGACTTTTTTTATCACTGCAGGCATACTGTATGTGCAGTGTTTTTTATTTATTTTTATTTTTTTTACAATGTGTTCATCTGCCATCAGTGGTTGCCCCATTAACTTTAAATGTCATATGTGGAACATAGAAAGAAAGTGAAAGTGACGTGACATATAGCAAAGTATGGTGACAGCAGACGTGCTGTCAACCGATCAGAAAATTTTCACAAAATATCTGTTTTATGCTTACTATCAGGGTTAGGCGCTTCTATACCCTTGTTAATCAGCTATCATTTCCCACTGATTTTAGGGGGAGGGGGATATGGGTAGGGTTATGTTTAGGGGTAGGGATTGGATTAAGTCTATATTTTCGGGCAATAATGTTGATCCAGGAACATGCCTTACTTGCCAAAATCACAAGCGATTCCATACTCAGAATTCATACTCTGCATTTAACGCATCCAAAGTGCAAACACACACACACCCTGTGAACACCCATTTATGCACCTGGGGAGTATTGAAGGTGGAGAGAGTGCTATACATTCACACCCCCACCTACAATTCCTGCCGGCTTAAGACTCAAACACACAACCTTTGGACTTTGAAGTCCAAATCTCTAACCATTAGGCCACGACTTCCCTGAAAGAACACAAAAAGTAAAATAAAGTGTGACCCCTTATTTTCCTCTACTGAGTTGGAAACTCTATTTTTAGTGTTGGACCTTTGACCAAGATTGACAACATTAAAGGTGCGATATATATATTTTTTTGCTTGTTTCGTCCTCTAGAGCGATATAAGAGATTGACATTTGCTAGCATTGCTAAAAACACTTTTGGCAATATACTTTTTTTAACCTCTAAGTTAATATTAATATTTAGGCTGGGGAAGCTTGTCATGCATAACCATATTGAGGCAGATCTGCCCTTAGCCAATACACACAACATGTAATGAGTTATTACCCTGAGATATTCAGCTCAAAACCTACCCAGTGACTGAGATCAAAAGGAAGGTGCTGATTAACAGTGTGAACTCATCCATCAAAGCCTATTTAGCCTTCTGCTGAGGGAATTCCTCAGTGTTGCAATATCGTCTGTACTCCTCCAATTACTCATGTAGAGGTTTTAAAGGATTAACCCAAATAAAAATCACAGTTCTGTCATTATTTAGACAGGGTGATTCCAAACCCGCATGAAATTTCTCGTTCCTTGAAACACAAAATGAGAAGTTATCAAGAATGTTTGCATATTAGTGCATAGGGATCAAGGCCACCAAAAAATTATATATAGAGAGTATTGTTGAAACTAAACTGTGCAGGGCTGTTTGACACCCCTGATCTAAAACATGTTTTGTAGCTTGGCAATGTTCTCTGTGTACTGTTTTTTGGTCTAATAAGTAATATCTCCGTCTTATCCCAATAAGAAAATTATTGGTCATCCAATCTTTTAAATTTTTACACACTCTGTTTTTTGGTGATCTATAAAACTATAGATCTATGGATCTATGGTGTCGAAAGCAGCACTAAGATCAAGTAAAACTAGCAATGAGATGCAGCCTTGATCTGACGCAAGAAGCAAGTCATTTATAATTTTAAAAAGTGCAGTTTCTGTGCTATAGTGGAGCCTGAAACCTGACTGAAATCTTGTACATAGCCTTATAGTAAACAGTATTCTCCAGACACGAATGATTCAAATTCTCTACAAACTATAAACACGATAAATTTTCTTCCCCTCAAAGTTTTTATCTTCCTTCTTCACCCCCGACCTCCCCAACCCTGAATGGCCCTGTATGTGAATAATATCCATTATCTTCAACTCAAATGATCATTTCTACATGAAAAATACACAGTTCATTTTTTATGATGCAGAATAAATGAACATCCGAAGTTCAATGCCTCCAAAAATTTGCATTCAAATTAGATCACGCCCCCACACGCACCATGTGAGCAGTGGCTCTGCTCTGTGCCCTGTCCTGTACTTCCTTGGTACTGTCATCATCGTAGACTCCATCTGTTCATCTGCCAGGAAGAGAGATTTGGCATTAAGATTCATCTGTGAGCCCAAGTTATAAATCACATCTTGACTGGATGATAGCAACCAATTAGCAGCCAACAATGTGTGTATGTGTGCATGTCAGTGCTTGGTTATGAAAGAAGAATAAAAGAAAGGTATACAAGCCTGTAATTTGGATCTTTGGCATGGTGGCTTAAAGCTGAAGTGTGTAATTTTTCAAAGCTAAAACACATTCTTGCATTCAGGTTAATTATTCAAAGACTACAAGATGTTTGAGCAATCGTAATTATTTGAGTATCCTAATCAGGCCAAAACAGCAGCATTGATTTAACCAATGGGTTGTGTTTAGGGAGGGACTATTTGTATGTCTAACCAATAGCAAGAGAGGAAGGACAAAAGGGGAGTGTTCAACATGCTTGCAACTCATATTTAGTGCCACTAGAGAAATGCAAAACAGATTTCAGCTTTAAATTCAAAAGTTTATGACGTGACTTTAGAGATTTATGAAGTGTTTTGACATTTAGTTTTGGAAAACTTTTGAGAAATAGAGTTAAAATATTGTCCTTGAGAGAAAGAACAACAATCAATAGAAACTAGGGGTGTAAAGATACGCGTATTCGTATTGAACCGTTCGGTACGACGCTTTCGGTTCGGTACGCGGTGCGCATTATGTATACCGAACGGTTCGTTGGACTAATTAATTATATTTGAAAAACAAAAGAGAAATATAATGATATGCGTTCAACAAGGTAGCCCAATAACCCAAACGACGTAACAGGCAACGGCCCTGACACTCCCGAAGAAGAACAAAACACCAACTTATATGTTTATGTTATGTTATGACTCAGTCAGGCGCTCGCTCACTCAGTACGTGCTGAAGGCTCGTTGCAAAATGGCCAATGCGTTTAACAGACTAGAAAAATAAGATGACTCTCAAACATATTGTTTGAGATGCATGATTCCATCTATGAGCTGCTCGATCAGAGTGACATGAGAGCCCCTCCTTAGAACATTATTTGTAAATCCATGTTATGGTAAGTGTGCACGTGAAGTCTTTGCACACTTTCTGAAATCCACACTGTGGTAAGTTTGCACACTACACTAGTGCTCTGCATTATTTTTTAAATCCTATATAGTGAGGGCTTCGCGCGGTTGCTTCATTGCTTCAAAAAAAAACACCAGCGGGAATACTTGAAACATGTCAACTCATTTACGCCGACATCACCTTATTGTGTCAGTATCTGGGAAAAGACGAAAAAAAGGAGAAACATGCACGCAACAAACTATGCCTGCAGCATTTAGACACCAGTATTATAGCTTACAGGGAATCCAAAGTGCACCCAAACACCAGACCTGTTGGTTATTTTAGGATCTTATATTTCTGGTCTGTTAAATGCATTAGACATTTTGCAATGAGCCTTCAGCGCGTGCTGAGTGAGCGAGCGCCTTAGGGGCCGTTCACATATCGCTCCTAAAACGCGTGGAAAACGCTAAGCACATCTTTCTCCTCCTTTCCAAAGCGCTCGGACAGAAGCGCTCATGAGGCGTCTGTCTTTGCTAAGCAACAATGACGTGCTCTCTCCATGAGACGCGGAAATTTAAGCAAAGGATAAATGGATTTGCAGCTCTAAAAATCGCTTGCAGTAGCTCTGCTACTAAATTTATTTCAAAATTGCAATCCATATACAACTATGATCAGCTGTTCCTTCATCTTGGCTGAGTTTTCAACGTTGTTATGGGAAAGGATGAAGCTGATTGGTTAGTTCTTGTCACATGACCCGTGGTGCGCTTGCGGCATTCTGAAAAGTTGAGATGTTTTTGCATTTTGCTGTATCTAAAACGTACCGAACCGAACCGAACCGTGACATCAGTGTATCGTATCGAACCAAATCGAACCGTTACACCCCTAATAGAAACCAATTTGATCTTAAAAGCAACCTTACAAAATAAATAAATAAAGGAAAGCCTTTCCAACTATTTGGAATCTATGAAAAAAACATCTGATGTGGAATGACTTTAATTTAAAAAAAAAAGAAAAGAAAACAATGACAAATATATAAAAGAAACAGAATTTGTAAAAAAAAAAAAAAAAAAAAGAGTTCCCTGTTGATATTACACTCATACTGCATCTGCTTAAAATGCTGAGGGAAAAAGCCTTTTTTTCTCTCCTGAACTGAAGCCTTTTTTCAATCATGCAGTGAAACTGCATGGCCATTGGTTCGTGCAGTGTATAAAAAACGAACCCAGCTGAGCTGCACGAGCCTATGGCAGCAAACAATCTCACAGTGAGAACTTCAGTCTCATCTCTCTTCGCTCGTGTATAGCTTTCTTTTCAGAGAGCGATTTCGCCCCTGGAACCCTCCCACAAATGCAAAGGACTCGAGCCTCACCCCTGAGAGAGAGAGTTCTCCCGTTCTCTTCTCCCAGTCTGACCAGTGTCCCTCTGTCGGCACAAACGATCTGGTCTTGTTTGGGGGAAGTGAGGACGAGCTGCCTGAAGACAGCACATCATTGACAGCCTCAGACAACAGAGGAGCTCTTGGGCTCGGTGACCAACCCCACCCCCCTTGCCATCGTCCACACCCAGCGCCGCCAAAGACAGGATGGATGCCGAGCTTCTCCATATCCTCTTGAAACCGGTCTCCCCCTTGAAGAACTCTTGCTGGATAGAACAGGGTGTGGCCATGGAAATGCCTCAAACTTAAGTTGGGGCGCACTGTGGGAGGGCATACCGACTTTCAGCCACTGCTCGAAGACAGAGAAAGGCTTCCATATCAACTATCTGGAAATGCTAGCTGTTTGTCACGCCTGTCGGTTCTTACTGTCAGTCCTAAAGGGGCACCATGAGCTAATCCGTTCGGACAACATGTTGATGGTAACCTAAATAAATCACCAAGTAGGCCTCTCCTTGAAACACCTTCATCCTGGTAGAATGAAGCTACGCTTGCTGAGAGCGGTGCATATACCGGGTAAATTTAATCAAGGAGCAGAAATGTTATCAAGGAGCAATGTCCCCTCAGAGAATTTGACGCTCCATCCGCAGATGGTTCAGAGAAGCTGGCAGATCTTCGGTGAGGCCAAGGTACACCTCTTTTCCTCAGAAGACAACTCTCACGTCCCAATTTGCTATTTGAAGACCAGGGACACGTTGGCCCAAAATTGGCCCAACCTCCTTCTTTATGCATTTTCCCTGATTGCCCTGATCCCACAGGTACCCTTTCAGTTGGTCACTGTTGATGTTATGTCGAATGAGTGATGAATTGGAATCTGGCCTAGATAGACCAATCCACTTTGAGTGTAAATAAATGAGCCAATGCACATTGGCATGCGATTATTGCATCCAGCTGCCGCTGATCACAGCATGAGTATTAGTAAGCAGCAGATGCAGTGCATATTAAACATTTTGCTTAGCAGTTCTACTGTTCTGCTTCTGACCTTCTGCTTATCGAGTGAGAATCTACTGTTCGAGTTCAAGCACGCTCTTGTGCTGGTGGTACGGCACTTCAGCGGCAATGGTTTTCCCTTGTCGAGTGGGCTGCACACATCTGGCTGCACTACCCACTGGGTGTGTTGCAGGCAGACATCTCCACTATGCACTTCAGCACATTAAAAGAGCATTTCTAGAAGAGCATTCATGGGTGGAACATCTTTCTAAAGATGCTTGCCAATGCCTAGATTTATAGTTCTCTCTTGCGGCAGCCGGGGGCACCCTACTTCTGTCACTGGTCGAACTGGTCTTAAGGTGATGGTGAGGAATTGTCGCTGTCCCCCCATGTCTTCACTAAAATTGAGGAGGTGGCCTTTGTTTACCTGAGAGAACTACATTCTCAACTACCTTGATGACTGGCTCATACTCTCTCAGTATCAGGATCAGTTGTGCGAACACAGGGTCTTGGTTCTCTCACACCTCAGCCTGTTGGGCTTTCAGGTCAACTGCGAAAAGAGCAAACACAGAGGATCTCTTTTATGTGTATGGAGTTGGACTCGGTTGAACAGACAGCATGCCTCAAGCAGTAACGTGCTCAGTCTGTGATGAACTGCTTTAATAAATTCAAGAGCCGAATGATGGTGCCACTGAAACAATTTCAGAGGCTCCTGGGTCATATGGCACTTATGGTGACAGTCACACCACTGGGGCTGCTTCAAATGAGATCGCTTCAGCACTGGTTCCATGGCTGAGGCCCGAGATGGACATTGCAACACGGCACTCCTGAGCTGCCCGACTGGGTAGCCAATGAGCCGTCTTGAGCTGCGCTTCTGCGAGAATGGCGACTCCATCCCCAGACGGTCTAGCTGATTTGGAGATGTTTCTGAGCAACTCAAGTAGACCTGTTATCCTCTTCAGAAACCTCTTACTAATAGTTATTCTACTCCCTGACCAAGGGAACACTCGTCACGGATGCACTGGCATACAGCTGACGGCGGGGCCTTTGCAAATATGCATTTCGGGGCGGCAGTGGCTCAGTGGTTCACGTAGGTTGTCTACAAACCGGAAGGTTGGTGGTTCAATCCCCGGCTCCACCTGAACAAGTGTCGAGGTGTCCTTTAGCAAGACAGCAAACCCAGCTGCTCCCGACGAGCTGGATGGCGCCTTGCATGGCTGACACGTCGCCGTCGGTGCATGAATGAGTGAGTGAATGGGTGAATGTGAGGCAATTTGTAAAGAGCTTTGGATGGCCATGGGTCTGTTGAAAGTGCTATATAAATACAGTCCGTTTACCATTTCCCCGGAGGACAAGGAGCAGGTCATGTTAGTGGTGCCATATTGGCCCACCCGGACCTGGTTCCCGGAACTAATACAGCCCCTCCTTGGCTGTTTCCTCCAAGGAAAAATATAACGACTCAGAGACGGGGCACCCTTTGGCACCCACGTCCAGAACTCTGGAAACTTCATGTATGGTCCCTGGACAGGATGCAGTGTTTCTAGGTGACCCACCCAAAGAGGTAGTTGACACTGGTGAATGTGATTTCACCAAGTACAACATGTTGCTGGATCAACATCCTTGTTGATCATGGAACAACATTCCTATCAGCCAATCAGAATTGAGGTATAACTTTTTAGGAAATATCTGTTTTAGGCTTACGATGCAGAGTTAGGTGCTTCAACACCCTTGTTAATCATTTCACACTGATTTTAGGAAAAATTATGGGTAGGGTTAGGTTTAGGGCTAGGGATTTGGTTAAGTCTATATTTTTTGTTTTGTTATAGTTATGTTGATCCAGGATCTACAAAAGATGTTGATCCAGAAGCATGTCTTACTTGGCAAAATCATGGCTAGTTGACACCATCACATCAGAGAGAGCATCGTCTACGAGACACACTTCCACTTTAAAGTGGAACATGTTCATTGAGAAGTGTACTTCTCACCGAGAAGGCCCCGAAGATGTCCAAACAGGGTCGTGCTGTCCTTCTTGCAGCAAGGGTTGGAGCAATGTCTGTCTTCCTACACTCTCAAAATTGATGTCACTACAATCGCTGGTAGCCACGACCCCACTGAAGAGAAGTCGCTGGGAAGCATGACCTGATCACTAAAGCAGGGCCCATTTGAGCCTTTGCAGACAGTCAAGCTGAAGTTTTTGTCAATAAGTTCGGGCCGGCTGACTTTCAGGGAACCTCTGAGGCCCTGGCCCGGCTATGTGCCCAAGATTTCCACCACTCCTTACAGGGATCATGTGGGGAACGGACTGCCCCCGGAAGAGCCAAACCCGGCACTAGTTTTGCTCTGTCCCGGTCTAGCCTTAAGGTGCTACGTAGACCGGACACAAAGTTTCAGGACCTCAGACCAGCTCTTTGTCTGTCATGGAGGCTGGCAGAAGGGGAATGCCATCTCTAAGCAAAGGATGGCCCACTGGATAGTGAATCCCATCACCATGGCACAGGGGGTGCCCTGTCTGTTAAGATTGTGAGCTCACTCAACTAGGTGTTGAATCCTCCTGGGCGCTGGCTCATGGCACCTCGCTGGCAGATATCTGTAGAGTTGAGGGCTGGGTGACCTCTAACATGTTCACTAGATTCTATAGCTTTTGTGTGGAGCCGGTGTCCTCTTGTGTTCTCACCTCAAATGGGTGAAGCATTGAGAGGTCCCGGCTTTGAGTCAGCTTGGTAAAACCGCTCCAGAGTCATCTGTCATAGTTCATCTGATGTGACGTCTCCGTTCCCTCCTTCAGGGAACGAGGGTTACCTTACGTAACAGAGATGTTATCAGGTGAATCAAGGAACAAAAATATAAGGTTTTCCTGTTGGCTGCTCTCTGGAAGAACCAGCTGTAGCTATGGGAGCTGAATGTTGGTAGAGGCCCTTTAGCCCATTCCATTGAGACAAGATCTCCTCTCTCAAGCGAACGGAACAATATTGCACCCTCGACCTGACCTGTGGGCCCTACATATCTGGCCGCTTGACGGGAGCCTTCAAGCCTCCCAGAGTGAGATTTAAACACAATATATCAGAGGCTAGATTTGCATTTGCAAATTGCATTATATTTTAACATAAGAGCAGATGGCATTTGTAACTTGAATGTGTGAAGCTTCCAGTGGTTATTTTTCCTGTATAAAAAACAGTCAGTTATGTTGCTTGACATCGCAAACTGGTAGTTGTTGTCATATAGTTTTAACTTATATGATTATGAACATCCTGGTTTGAATTAAAAATAGTAAAACCGAGACTTGGTTTAAGATCAGAGCTCAACCCTCATTATGTTTCTACAGAGAAGGAAAAAGGGAGAGATTGGGAGGTGGAGGGACAACTGCTGCTTATGTAGACTCGTAATGATGACTGACAGGACTAAATGATAAGTCCTCCCAAACATACATCTGGAACTTAATTTATTGCACTTTGTTATTCTTCTAGTTAGTCTAGTTAGTCTTCTAATCAGTAGTGGCCAATGAATTGGAAGTTTCGCACATTCACTGAAAACAGCTTACTCCATCATTGCAAAATAAGGTGGATACTGAACTGTATGGTTCCCATTTTCACTTGTTAATAAATCTAGAAGCTGTTGTTTTTACTCGTAGGCAAACGCTAATATTCAGGTACATATTAGTTTGTAAAAGGTCAAAGTAATATGCAGGCCATGATTTTCTTCACTGCAGATTATGTTGACAGGCTTTTCCCACAGCAAATAGAGCAAATTTGCAGCTGAGCATATTTGCTGTAGACAGTTTTCTCTGCCTTTTGATGTTCAGTGTTTATGGCTTCTATAAGCCTCACTATCCTTAGGGACCTGACCGTATTGTGACTGACTCAGGTCATATTGACCTCCATTCTTCCCACCATCAGAGATGGCAAAATCCATCGTTACAAGAGTAATAATTAAATTCAATTCAAATTTCACTAAATAGTTAATTTGTGTTTATTAATTTGGTTTAGAATGAGAATTAGTCCTGCTGGTTAGAGCTAATTGTGGATAATTGTGGACATCCGGTTTGTCCCATACTCTCTTTAGCTGCTTAAAATTCAACTGAATCACACATTAAATGTCAGGCAAACACCTCAAGTTTGGACGTGTCTAAGAGGAAGCATTAAAGGTCAAGTCACTGTGTGATTAGATACTCAACTATAATACTTTGTGACAGGCATTTACTCTGTAAAGTTCTCCGTTATTGAACAAAAATGCAGATTTTCTTAAATAGGTTGTTTTGTTCGGAAACTTGATTTTTCTAGATTTTTTATATGAATCTTATTTAATAACATTCAAAGGTGGGAATAAGTTCTATCACCTCTAGCTATAGTGATTTGTAATTTGGTATTCTGAAGCAGTGGCAATGCATATAAAGGGCCACAGCTGTGGTGAGGTAAATTGCTGGATATTTCCTCATTAAGGTTCTCATTAAAATGGGAACCAACCAATTCTCATTAGTCCTTCCTTACAGTGAGGGAGACAAATCTGAAACTTCCTCAAGGTTGTCTTTGCTCTCTTTGTATGCTTTGTCTACTGTTATTGTAGTGATCATCTTTGTGTGTAAAATCCTCTTGCAGATAAAAGGATTCAACAAATTTAAGGAAACTGATTTATTTTACATTTAATATAATATAATATAATATAATATAATATAATATAATATCTAGAAGCATTTTTAATTTTAATATAATTATATTTTTGATTTTACTTTATTTTAGAAAGGAATTCAATTTCAGAGATGCAGGCTTTGCGGTAACTCTGGTGTGCTGTTACTATCGACACAGAGAGCCGACCAAATATAATGGCGAATCAAATTGAGAAGATTCTCAGATGAACCCACTAGAAGTTGGTCTTAAACCTAGAAAAAAAACAACTGATCTGACTCATAACAAATAACTTTTATTAACATAAAAGCAGTCAAATAGACTTTAAACTTTTAAACTTATGCTACCCAATACAAAACCTTTGTAGAGTCCTTTTGGTTGGATGTTCTTGAAACTAGATCATCTGTAATGAAGCAGCTCAGATCACACAGAGTAAATCATTCTAACCTTTAAAACCCCCAAAATTAATTTAGACTTAGCATGTGTTTGCCCCCCTCTATTATCTCAATACCGTCATCGTCTCGTCTGCTTTATGTACGGGGAGTGACTATATTCAATGAGGTGCTGACCTTCGTCAGACGAAGAGGGCGGACAGATGCCCGTTAAACTGATTAAAGCTCAAGGGAGATGTGATCTTCATACAGTAAGTAGACGGAGATGGCGAAGATGTGAAAAATACAACAGCTTGCATTTTGATGACAAAGTGCATTTTTGACCTATAATACTTCCTGAAATGACACCCTCACTCATGTCCTTTATAATCATTGTTAAAAAAGTATTTAGTTTGAGATTCTGGTAAAAGAATAGATAGGTGAGTAAATTATGACAGAATTTTAATTTATGGGTGAACTATTCCTTTGGTTTAATGACAAGAACATCAACAAAACACAACACATGAAGCTTCTTCCTGTTTTGCTATGTTAATGCCATTGTGTTTTCATGTATGCTGTAAGTAAATCATTGTAAGAAAGCAGAGCAGAGGGATGTCTTTTGACCCCTTTATATAAATTGCTTTATATAAAATGTTTCCTACAATAAATTTTGAAACGACAACAGCTAAGTGTGCCTGGGGTAACCAAACAGCCCCGATCAACATTACCTTCTCTACTTCCATTATGGCTGGGCTTCTCCCAGCATGCATTAGTAAAGAAACACTCCTGAATTAGGTCGAGTGAGGAATGCCATATGTCTTTGTTGATGTAACCGCACAGAGATGGATTTCTGTACTTTACTGGGAGCAGCTGCTATCAGACTGTAAAGGGGAAAAGAATCCTGTTATTTAACGAAGAGCCAACGGGAGCAGAAAATCAGCTCCGTGGACGACTAACGGACTTGTGACCTTTATCTGCATTTACTGTGTTTGTTTGGTTGGTGGAAAGGAATAGCCTGTCTCTCACCTGAAATCTTTTAGAAACGATAACACATTGCTTCAGCTTTAATTTTTGGTCTCCAATTTGGATTGTACCATTTTTGCATCTATTTTGAATTAGAGTCACATGGACAAATTTTAACTATATTCACAATGTAAAGTACATTTTAAGATTTTTATTCCAGAACACTCTGTGGGATCAATAAGCAAAGATTAAAGGTTGCTTTAAAAGCACACTTCATTTCTAATGCTTAATATCCCAGCAATGCATCAAACTGCACAGAAGATCATAAAAAAGGTTGAACCATCATATCTGATCTGCCATAGACTATCACTTAGAGCTTGTTTCAAAAGGCACTGAAGTAAAAGTTAAATAAAATATGATAAAGTATAAAAAGAAAACTGAATAATATATTATAGAAAATGTCTAAAAAAAATTTTTTGCCACATTGTCACAATATACAATATAAAGTCTCATTGTGAAATGTAAAGTTGCTATTTATTACTATTATATTATATTATAATTATTACTATTATTAGGGAACAATCAGCTTGTTGAAATAAAATAAAAAATACTGCACATATGTGTTTACCAAGCTCTGATGACTGATGATCCTAAAATAATTTGCTGTTGTTTAGTTTATGTTTAACATCAGTTCACAAATGAACTACATAATTGTTAAAATAAAATATATTGGGTGAAATTATATATATATATATATATATTATATATATATATATATATATATATATATATATATATATATATATTAGGGGTGTAACGGTTCACAAATTTGCGGTTCGGTTCGATACGATACACAATGTCTCGGTTCGTTTCGGTTTGTTTTAGATACAGCAAAATGTAAAAACATCTCAACTTTTCAGAATGCCGCAAGCGCACCGCGGGTCATGTGACAAGAACTAACCAATCAGCTTCATCCTTTCCCGTAACAACGTTGAAAGCTCAGCCAAGATGAAGAAGCAGCTGATCATAGTTGTATATGGATTGCAGTTTTGAAATAAATTTAGTAGCAGAGCTAGCCTACTGCAAGCGATTTTTAGAGCTGCAAATCCATTTATCCTTCGCTGAAATTTCCGCGTCTTCCATGGAGAGCCCACGTCATTGTTGCTTAGCAAAGGCAGACGCCTCAGGGGCGCTTTTGCCGGAGCGTTTTGGAAAGGAGGAGAAAGACACGCCTAGCGTTTTCCATGTGTTTTAGGCACCATATGTGAACGGCCCTTAAGGTGCTCGCTTATTCAGCACGCGCTGAAGGCTCGTTGCAAATGTTTAATGCATTTAACAGACCAGAAATAGAAGATCCTCCAATAACCAACAGGTCTGGTGTTTGGGTGCACTTTGGATTCCCTGTAAGCTATAATGGTGATGACAGAATGAATGGTAAATAGTAAGGTCTCATATCCGCGCTATAATGTAAATATAACGTAAGCCTACCACTCGCCGCCGGTGATGTCTTTTGCCCTGTTTGAGTCAGTTGGAAATGTCTGACTAAATGCTGCGGGGATAGTTTGTTGCGTGTATGTTTCTCCTTTTTTTTATCTTTTCCCAGATACTGGCACACTAAGGTGATGTCGGCGTAAATGAGTTGACATGTTTCAAGTATTCCCACTGGTGTTTTTTTTTTTTTTATTCCCGCTGGTGTACCCTATTGTCATGTAGCAGATGCGACCGTTGTTTTTTTATCCACCACTCTCTTGCCATCACCATTATACTTACAGGGAATCCAAAGTGGCACCCACACACCAGACCTGTTGGTTATTGAGGATCCTTCTATTTCTGGTCTGTTAAACACATTGGCCCAACTGCGTACCGTGCATGAACTGCTTGCTGCACTCAGCGCGTACTGAGTGAGCAAGCGCCTGACTGAGTAGCCTAACATAAACATATAAGTTGGTGTTTTTTCTTCTTCGGGGGTTGTCAGGGGCGTTGTCGTTTGGGTTATTGGGCTACCTTGTTGAAACGCATATCATTATTTTCACTTTTTTTTTTTCCAAATATAATTAATTAGTTCAACGAACGGTTCAATACAAATACGCGTATTGTTACACCCCTAATATTATATATTTTATATAATATATATATATATATATATATATATATATATATATATACTAAATGTAACAAGCTTAAATATTAAAGTTGCAATTGTGAAATTTAAAGTTATAAATGTTCACATTTGTAAGATTTAGTGTCACATTCCAAGAAACAAAGTTACATTTGTGAGATTTAAAGTCGCGCTACAAGAAACAAAAATAAATTTGCAAGACTTCAATCACATTACGAAACAGAAAAGTGACATATTTAAAGTCACCACTACAGTAAAATTTTACGTTGTAAGTCACATTATGAAACAACACAAGTCCACATTTGTGAAATATAATGTTGTTGAAGTGCAGTGCTGGCAAAAACAGTCATGAATTGACCAGATATAATGTCAAATTACAGGAAGCAAGTTGCATTTTATGAGATTTAAAGTTTGTTACAAAAAATTTTTAATCAAAGTTGCACATTACTAGCAACTTCATTGTCATGAATTCAATAATTAAAGGAACAAAGAATCTGATACAACATATAGGCTATACCTCTAATGGAATATAAACACTGCACTGAATAAAAACAACAACAAACAAACAAAACAAAAAACAACCTAATTAATTTACACCAACAAAATTAAATGTAAGTGTAGATTAGTAGATGGCTCTTTAACATAGCAATTTCAAGTTACCACTTTTTACAGTACTCTGACAGATGCTGACCAGTCACTCAGAGTGTTATCCCTGTCAGCTGTTGGCATTAGTTGGTGCTTGATTTCACCAACTGAACATGTTCAATTGCTGTTTTTTTAGGCCATTTATGT